>NW_015150485.1:958216-965851 GCF_000732505.1 Cyprinodon variegatus | reverse complement strand
CCATCTGTTAAGCATGGTGGAGTTAATGTGATGGTCTGGGGTTACTTTGGTGCTGGTAAGGTGGGAGATTTGTACAGGGTAAAAGGGATTCTAAATAAGGAAGGCTATCACACCATTTTGCAACGCCATGCCATACCCAATGGACCCATCCTACTGTACAACAGGACAATGACCCTAAACACACCTCCAAATTGTGCAAGAAATATATAGAGCTGAAGCAGGCAGCTGGTATTCTATCGGTTATGGAGTGGCCAGCGCAGTCACCAGATCTGAACCCCATGGAGCTGTTGTGGGAGCAGCTTGACCGTATGGAACGCAAGAAGTGCCCATCCAACCAATCCATCCTTGTGGGAGCTGCTTCTGGAGCTGGAAGCGTGGGGTGCAATTTCTCCAGATTAACTCAACAAATTAACAGCTAGAATGCCAAAGGTCTGCAATGCTGTAATTGCTGCAAATGGAGGATTCTTTGACGAAAGCAACGTTTTTTATTTTTATTTTTTTTACATTAACCATTTACTTTTCACTTTAAGTACGATCATATACCTAGTTCAAAATGGGGTCCAAAGAAATAAATGACATTTATACCGATGTTAAAACAAACTATTGATAATGGATGTAAAGGTCTTTAAAAGGTTTTTCTTAAGCAAAGAGCCTGAGAAAGGAGAGTGTTAATCAGAGAATCAGTCAATAGGTCCCTAGTTGTTACATTTATTTAGAACTGAAAGAAAACGGTGCTTTATTCAGGAAAGTTAGTCAGCAGCATAAATGTCTTTTGATGAAATAAACCATATATTATATAAAAAAGATTACAATAAAAGCTTGTTTTCTGTTAATCATAAGTAAACAGAATTTTAAATAAACTAATATGCAGTCAGTATGAATCTAAATCAGAATCCTATGCCTAAATACACAGTGCTTTCATGTGCTTCTGGTCTTGGTATTTCAATGTATGCAAACTTAATTTTACAGCATAATTAGAGTGTGGCTAACGCCAAGTTGCTCTTTACCCAGTGGAATAGAGTTATTTAATGAAGAATAAATGTGTGAAACAGTACTTTAAGGAAAATTAAAGGCTTTTATTGCATACAGAAACTAAAGCTTAAAAAGGGATTTTGCATCTGTTCTAAGCAATAAATATAAATTAAAATCCAAAGCTTCTGTGTTCCACTTTCCCCAGGGCCTAATTACTCCCATGAGTAAAGTTAGACTCAGAGCTTACACACTAAATGTCAACTAGAATTGGCTGGAAAATGAGGAACACACAGAATGCTATTACATAGGATGTATGAGCATATCGTTTCCCCAGTTGCTCCCTTTAAGGTCAGCTTTCAGAGGCAAACTTTCCAATATTACCATAAAACTGAGGCGGCTCCTCCCCTCAGGACAGAGTGCGCTCTGGCACGCTGAACAAAGTCAGCTGTCTCCCTCTTTGGCAGAACATCAATTTGGTATTTTATCTGAAAGCATGGAGCTCTGAGTAGCAATGCAAAAGCTATTACCCAGAGTGCCCTTCTCAACTGGCCAATGGTGGCACTTCAGGAAAATGAAAAGTTTCTAAAAAATAAATACATTTTTATTTGTTATTTAATGTCTACATTACCTGTGATGAGGTGAGATGTGCAACGGCAGGTCCTAGAGGAGAGTGGCACAATATATATTAACTTTCATGTATTCACTAGCTTATAAAAGTGTCTGGAACTATTGTGACATTTTTTTCTCTCAAAGAGAGGAGAAAAAAGCTCCATTGACAAAACAGCCCATTGTAAATTATTTGACATTAATTTAAAAATAAATCATTATAACTACTATAGCTACAGTGGGTATGAAATTCGATTAAAATCACACATCTCTGTAAATGGTTATCTAATTTGTGAAACTTCATTAAAACTTGGATTTCTGGTTTTGTTAAAACCTTAAAATCATGAACAGTGGGGTTGAATAAGTGTGTGAAAGATCTTTTAAATTTATTTCTGCTCTATATCCTATTCGGGAAAGGTTGATAAACATGGCAGAGGCTTGAAAACCTTTTAGACCAAAAAAGCATCTCCTGTAAAAAAAAAAAACTCTTCAGATCACAGCTGAGCTTTTCTGTCAGATTCATCATTGGTTTTAATCTGGGTCATCCCAAAATTGTAACATTTTCTTGGTGAAGAGATTTTGCTGACTTGTGCCTTGGGCTGTTGGTGTGAGAAATAATGAAGTTTTTCTTCAGAATCCTGAAGTCCTAACACAAACTGATCTTCATTCATGGTGAAAGAAACAGCTCTAAAGACAGATTCTAACAGCATTATTCTTCATTCTTGTTTATGTTGTAGTTTTGGGCTTTTCTGTGATGTGAGTTATAAACAAAAAGTTAAACCTTCTTTTACAACTGATTTTGCACATTAGTCTATTTTAAATGTTCAATTTAGCCAAAACTATAAAAAGCTTGAATCACTTTTTATTTGAGTTTGAAAAACTTTATTGTCATCTTGTATAGACAGTGTATACAAAGCAAAATGTTGATATATACAGCTTACAACAGTGAATAAGCAGCTTACAATAGTGAAAATTACCATTTATAAAGTGCAGCAGTGATCAAGAATGTAGAACCGTGTACAAGAAAAAGGAAACTATTTTAAAAGTCATGGTGAAATAGGCATTGGTATGGAAATGTTCAGTGCAGTGCAAAATAAATATGGTGCAAAATGCAGAAGAACATTGAGTTGTGTTTATTTAACAGGATTATAAGAGAATAAATCAGCCACGTTTGCAGTGCAAATAGGATGTTGCAAATATAATATTTGTACATAAGATTTTAATCTATTTCCAGTTTAGAAATATGGAAATATGGGACATGGTTGTCCTTTTTAGTAGACAGCTAAAGCTTTACAAAGAATTACTGCAGCTTCAATAATAGGCCCCATACTAGCCCTTCTTACCAATTATTGTTAAAGTCACATGTGTCAAGTTTCATACAGTTGGTGATGATTGTTGTCCTGCTTTTCTTACTGATACCTTTTAAAATTACTTCTTTCTGGAATCTCCCTGTAGACCATGACTTTTCCATCAACACTTTTGAAATTGAATGGTGGATCTGGAGACCTTTCATTATCATTCACCTTAATGCACAGATGAGCAACAGTTAATATTTGAAAATCAGCCAAGATACAAATGGTAATGTTGAAGGAACTGCTGAGATACAAAGCCTTGTTGAACCAATTTGTTGACCGGACATTTATCTCTAGCTAAAAGCCTAAAAGTCTAATTTGCAGGTTTTCCATTAAGTGATTTTAATCTATGCACATTTACGTGTTTTTATTAAAATTAAAGTTCAGGCTGAAACAACAACTCAATTTTATTGTCTTTGAAAAGACTGATGTTTAGAGACACTATTCATATAACATGAATAAGTAATTTATTAAAATATAAAGCACATCAATGTCAGTATTAAGATGCTGTACTAGAGACAGACACCCTCGTACTTCAAATATTAACTTTTGCCATGCATTCAAAAACTGTTTCATAAATCAAAAACTAAATTAGAGATATGCCATTGAAGATATTAACATTCTATCTATGCGCCTTTTTTGCATTTAGAAGCTACTTTTAAGTTTTTTTTTAACGATATAAATAATAAGATTTGTAGCCAAAATGTCTCTTTAGTTAAAAGACATTTTGGAAATAAAACAAAAAAAAAGGTTTTGTCTTCTATGATGCATGTTCACATCATGTAACTAAACAAGTGACCTTCAGATACAAACCTATTAAGTAAAGCAACATTTACTGCTACTCCCAGCCACTGCAGCTCTCCTCCCCTCTGATAAATGCCAAGAGGTTTCATATGTGTGATGCTTGTAAAGACTTAGGTCAGCAAAAATCTAGAGTACTCCAGCATGTAATATACTGCTTTATTGAGTGACTTCATTCGGATTCAACATGTTTAGAATCTGAAAACAAAATTAAAGGCTCAAACAGGCATGACGTATTAGCAGCCACCATGGCCAATTGAAATTAAGTACCTTTTACATGCTCATATTCATTATTTCATGTCCATAAATTTAATTGCATTTTTACAGTAAACGCATAAGGCAGTATGAAACTGCTGATTTACGATAAAAGCTTCTTTTATTACAACTCGGGCTACAGATCCAGGCAGAAGTGAGTCCTACACACAGGCTGTACAGCACATCAGAAAGAAGATTGGGAAAGTGGAGCATGGCTGGTTAATCACTGCAGGAATGGCAAAAAATATTACTTAAATGGGACAGTATGCATTAAAAATTTAAAAGAAATGAGAAGTCAATTTTGTTAGCTCAGTCTCCTGTCTATCTGGGGTAGTGCAGGGATATAACAACCATGGTCAACTAAAACTGCACTGGCAGGACCCAAAGAACAGAATAAGGACAGGCAGGGATGCTCCTGCTGAGAGTTTATATCTAGCTTTGGGATATAATCGAAGCATACATTTGCAAGCTGAACTTTTTTTTTTTAAATAAAGGTAGACATTTCTTCTGTGAGATTTGTTTTTCTTTTAGATTTGTTCTTAATTACTAGTGTTACACTAATTTTCAGCCTAATCACAGATCATGCACTGGAAACACTGAACCTGAATTTCTTTTTACTCTTTTCTCGATGAAATCATATTACTGTGACATTTACTTTCAGGTCCTTGGAAACTTGAGACATAATTTGATAAAATTACAGTACAACAGGAATAATGGAGAAGGAGAACTGGTTGAGAATACAACTAAATACAGAGACTGACCTGCTCGAAACATCATGAAAAACATCATGAAATACAATGGTTTGATGAGGGAACTTTTCTGCATGCCATCTTCATTCAGACAGCTGGCCCTCAGCAGATACTTCATCTATTGTGAACCAATCTCTAAAAAAAAACGAGAGACTGTGCAGCATTACTCGAATCAGCAAATCCACTCCACATCCAGTCCATTAAAATCTCCTTTTCTGATTCTTGGTTTGAAGAAAACTGCTCTCACTACATCTTGCTGCCTAAATACAATGAGTTGCTGTAATGTGGTTGACTTATTTATTATTGTGAGGGTTTGCTTTGTTTCCTATGATAAAAATAGCAGCCTGGAGTTCATTGGACAGCTGTGGGTGAAACAAAGAAATTAAAGTGAACAAAACTCCATAGATATAAAGATTTCTGTCACAATTTCTTATTCCAGTCTGCTTATTTTAAGCCAGTATGGCTGTGCCTTCAGTGCTCTTTGCTGTTTTATTTGAAAACTACAGAAATAATAAGGGGGTGGAGGGGGGAGTCAAAGTTGATATGACTCCAAACTTGCAAAGGAAGTACCCAAAGTGAGTCGCTACCCAACGTGAATCACACCAGCACAAGCACATCAAGCGTGGGCCAGAGTAGGAAAGATATATAAAATTTACCTCCAGCTATTTTAAAAGAAGATAAAAAAAGATGTTTAAACAGAACATGCTGGTGCATGTTGATAATGCATGGAAAAATGTTTGAGTGAAATAAGACCTGCTTCTTTATTATATGTTTTTAATACTTTTCACAGATTTAGTCTTTTTTTTTATATAACTATTACTTGATATGATTGAATTATTTTACACATTTTCTTCAAAGTTAGTGTAAAGGTTTTATAAATGCTATAATTTAGAAATAGATTTTGTTTTTCTTTATCAAACAAAAACCCATATGCATTGGCCATAACTTGAGGTAAACAAGGGTTAGTCAAATCAGCTATGTGTACAAAGGGCAAAGAACATTAGCATTAACTTTTGATGATTCTCGCAACCGAAAATATTTCCAGATGATTGAATTTGTCTTTTCTACAGCCAGCTGAAATGATAAAATGGAGTAACTTTGTTGTTTTCTGTTCTGTCTTTATCTGCAAAATTTATAAGAATTTCCTCATAGCTTCTCTCTGTATTTTTTTATTTTTTATTTTCAGTGTTCATAAAGAAATATGTGTCTGATAGGATCTAAGGCAGATATCCCAAAAAATACAAGAACAAGGTGAAAGAGGAAGTACTCTGATGTAAATCTGATGTACTTACATGCTGAAACATTCCTTCACTATAAAGAAATCTCAACAAAACAAGAATGCTTCACACATTATTTAAAGCCAAAAATAAATATGTTGATAAAATTAAAAGATTACTTTCATCTTAAAGCTGAGGTATGAAGAATTATGGGCTTAAGCATACAGTAGTAGCCATTCAAAATTTCCCCACTTTCCTTGATGGACCTTTGGCTGGTCCCCTTTAATTTTTTTGTCAAACATTAATCTTTGTACTAAAATCCTTTATGTCATTATTTGTGAACATTTAGATCTAAATGGAAGCGTTCTACCCTGGTCAGACTCTGTAATTCAGTGAAAGGGTGGAGTCAAAGTAATCAAATATGCACACCCAGGAGAAGAAGCGGGTCACACTAATGGCTGGAATGTGGAGGGATTCTGCTGAGAGTTGCAGGGAAGTGGGCGGCCATTCGGCTGGCGTTTGCCTTTGAAGGGCCATTTTGAATGGCTGCTACTGTATGGTGCGTTCACTGATAGAAAATGTTTGGCTTTTCCAGTTAGGGTCTATCAAACTGAAAACAGTCTGCTATGGTTAAGAGCTAATTTCACTCTTAATCGCTAATATAATTGTTACAGTGTTTGAAACAGAAAAGTTGTATGCAGCTTAACTAGGGGAGGGACACTTCTTTCTACCTACATGATCTTGATTATCTTCAAGGCTGGCAACTCACTTTGTTTAACATCTAGAGACATACAGATATAACAATGAAACATGGCATTGCTGTGTTTCAAACAGCTCTTTAAAAGCTAAAGAAGCACATCATGGAATGTCATTCCTCATCCATCAGCACTCTCATCCGGGATCAAAAGTAGAAGCCTATTACTTAGTTTATCACGAAGAGATATGGGGCCCAGCCATGGGCACATTACCGGTTCAACCTCGGTTTAATATAAATAAAAGAATACAAGTGCTTAATAATAACTGAAGAGAGTTTCGTAAAAATGGTCTGCATAAATAATAATTTCCTAATTTAGATACATGAGAATGTCATTACTAAAATACATACTTTAAAGAAGTGAAATAAGATCTCTGGATGGACGGCTTTCATCTCTTCTCCAATAGTATTAGGCTGTGTCTGAATGTCCGCACTAATCACTATACAGTGGTTACGCCATTTTAGATAAGTGTCCAAACGTCTAGTGGGTGAAACAGTAGTGGACTCAAAATTTCCTACAATGCACCTTGAACAGTAGTGATCATCCATGGCCGAAGCATTTTGGGATTTGTTGTGACTTTAAGTTGGCAATCCAACAACAAACCCGTCCGTGGAGAATCATGAATTGCAAAGGTAAAACCATTTTTTTTTTTCCGCTTTTAACCGATTTATTACAACATCCACCTGCCATTCATGTGGGCATTGTCACTTTAACTACAGCTTGCATGAATTTCAATGGTGGAGTCCTCTAGAAATCTTAAATAATAGTTTTTGATTGCAGAGTCTAGCAGTTCCCATTGATTTTGCTTGTAAGCGGGGAAAAGGGCACCAGGCTAACCGCACCGTGATGTCACTGCCGAAAGATGTGAGGAGTGAGGTGTTACTATATTTTTCGCAAAAATGGCCGGTACCGGACTCAGTGATCGTGA
>NW_015150485.1:946602-957616 GCF_000732505.1 Cyprinodon variegatus | reverse complement strand
AATTGTATTTTGAAAATGAGAGAACTAGGGATGCTAAAAAACACATCCTCCAAAGACAGATATTTACATGGGAATGTGGCATATACTTAATTGACATATTACTGATCTTGCTGGATTTTATTCTGCTTTACTTCCATAAATTGCAGGATCTTTACTTTATCTTTGCCAGAAGATTTAAACTTTAAAAGCCTTGCCCTCATAATTTGCAAGTTAATTTATTTATAAAGTAAATATAAACACTGCTTAAGCTAATTCAAATGAAATTAAAAGTAAAAATAATGATCCATTGATCATTCCTTGCTGACAGAAATTTTCCTTTAAGTGTTCATTCCATAGCCTTTATTTTATTTTACGGATTTTCTCTGTGCAGATTTGCTGGCTTTCATGAGAACTGAGCAGATGTTACGAAATCAGCAAAAGATATTTTAAAATAGGCTGCATAAATAAATGATTAAAGGTTACAGAAAATTCTGACATAAAGCAAGGTTTTTGTCTAAATATATTATATATATTTATTATATATACATTTGGAAAACACTAATTGTTGACTCACAAAGGTCACAGCAAATCCTATAAGTTGAAACCCAACTTTTTACATGGACAGGTACAACGGTAATTAGAAAAAAAGAAGACATTAGCAGACATAAATATCTATTTTCATCGTGCTTGTTATTTTTCGTCTTTAAAGGTTGCTGACTGAAAACAAAACAACTGTTGGGAAATTCATGCATAAAAAAAAATTTTTTTTTTAAATTAAGTGTACTTTTCTCATATGCTTTAGACTGCCTATTCGGGTAATGTGCCCTTAGTTTTCCCTTTGCCATATGGCTAGAGTGTTTGAATGGATTGAATACTTTATGAATATTAAGAAACATCAGCAGATTTTTTCAAGTGTATTCATCCCCATCATAACCAAAAAAGAAAAATCTGAACAAAATGCCATCAGACATGTAAAATTGCAAAACATACATACATCTTAGTTCATTAAAAATGGTAATGTTGATGGTAATGCTTTGCTTCCCCTTAAAATAATATTTTCTTAATACCACAATGTCCTTCCAATAACATTATCTTCTTTGTACAGCCTTTCTTCCCCATATTAATTCTGTGTTTACCTTCCTAATGATTGCACATCCACTACAGTGTGATATTAGTTGAAGTATTTCTGGTCAAATGTTTTGGTTTCATGAAATTGTTTATGTGAACATCATTTACTTTGGTAGTCCTTGTAGTGCTTGAGAGTTGATTGAACTAAAGAGCAATAAACAAAGAATTACAATTAACAAGAAGGGGTTTAGTTTGAGGTCTTCACAATTTGTATCACTGTTGTCTTGCAACAAGAAGGTCTTTGGATCAAACCCTTACCTGGGAATTTCCTGCATGAAGATTGGATGTTGATGTTCTCTCTGAGTTCTACTGCTCCCACTGTCAAAAATCATGACTTTAGGTTGATTGGTGACTCAAAATGGCCTTTTAGATGTGTGTACATAGTTGTGTGTCATTCTGATGGACTGGCAACCTGTTCAAGGTATAGTATACCCTACCTCTTGCCACCAGCCCCCCTTGACAGTGACAGACAAATGGTAGAAAATGAATGGATGGCCTTAGCAAGAGTTAGCAAAATATCAGCTTGCTGCTATAAAAGGTAAGGAAACTAAAAGACTGAAAATATAATGCAATGCTAGAAAGTTGCATCATTAATTTAGTTGTTTCTTACCTTTTGTTATGTAGAAACCATTAAGTCAGATAGTAACTGTGATTATGGATGTGCTTTTATTTAGTATTGGCATCACAGCATGGCTATATACTCCACTAGACAAAAAATCTAGTTGTCTAAAACTGTAAGAAAAATAATGATTCAAGATCTTTGAGACTGCTTAAGTAGTTTATGACTTAAATTAGTCTACCTTTTTGTGATGTTGCAACGTTTTAAAGACATTCATATGAACAGAGGCCCCATATGAATTACATTACAGTACTCTGCCTCTTCGGTTCTTTGAAACAACATATTTAATTTTGGGAAGTTTTTTCCGTTCTTCCAGCAGCTCTTCTTTACTTTTTCTTTTCTGGAATACCTCTTTTTGGTATCGATCGTCACTAACACATTACTAACACTTTTCTATTGGTGTCGTGTTTAAACGGTTCACCATCCTGATGAAATCTGCCATGTGTTGGGGTATAAATAAGGTCCGGTCATTCGGTTCAGTATCAGGTGGGTTTAAGATGATTTTTTCGTACCATTACATTTACAAATAGATGTCCTAGTCCACAATTGCGTAGGGGGCCTACCAGTTGTCATTGACGGGGCCCCTAAGAGGTTGGGGGCCCCTAAGCAACTGCATACTGTCTTACCGATAGTTATGCCATTGCAATTAATGTTTGATTGGCAAAAATGCCAACAGATTAGATTTACCAGTAACCCAAGAAAGACGTAGGCAAACATGCCACTGCAAACTCTAAAGCTGTGTTCACACCAAAATCAAATTACATGGCTGGAGCAAACAATTTTCATTTTCTCTCTATTGTAGAGGGTGTCTCTAGAATCCTGACAGATTAGTCAGGCTGATGGCAAATTTTTGGTGAATTTAGTGGAGCCAGAGCAGCACTGCTACCTCTCCTGCGGAGACAACAAATTGAAATTTGCAGTTGAAAAATCTGAACCACTCAGGGACTAGCTGTGGCTGTGACCTTTGGTGAAGGATTACAGCGGAGACAGGTTTTTTTAATCAAAATAGAAGAACAACAAAATAATGTTTACAACAGATGAACTAGGAATGCCCTTAAGAGGTTTTTAGGTAGCGTTTAAAAAACCCTTTTTAATCTGACCCTAGAAGTACAGCACAGCTACCGTCTGTCGGCTGCATTCTCTCCCAATATGTTCACCCAGCAGACTTCTCCAATGTACTATTGTCCTCCTTTGATCTCTTTCTGAGCTATCAACAGTAGGTCACTGTTTGCTCTGCTGCTTTGTTGGCCAGGTCTTACTTTTGGGATTCTCTAATCTACCACAGTCAAATGTCCCGCTATGGTACCTTAGTTCCACAGGGGATACGGCCAGCTTCCTCGTTCCAGTTCCGGTGCTCTCTCTGCTGGTGTTCTCACAAATATTTCCCGCTGCTCCTCACTGAGCTCTAGAACACCATCTCATCTTACCTCTGTTGTCAGGGGGATTTGTCCCCCAAGCTGGGAAAGCAGGTCCTAGAAAGAGGTCATGGATAGACGGAAATAATGCTGGAAGCAACTGTTATCCAGGCACAGCTCCTGCAAGACGTGGTGGTATTCTCCATATTGGTTCCATCTCTGGAGAACCGAGGGAGGTTGACTCAGATGGTTTTGCTCAGCTTTCCAAATTCCAAAAAAAGCACTGGGACTCACTCCGTAAAATTCATGTCCAACATGTTGAGGTGAAACCAACTAACAGTAGACTAGATGATGCGGTAGAGCCTTTCATCCACTGTGAATTCCCTCACAGTGCAAATTGGCAAAATGTCAGGCGAGCAAAACCACATTAACCTGATGAACTTTTCAAAGGTTTTGCTTCTAGCACGAACTCACAAAAAAAAAACACTTGTTACTATGTATTTAACAGTCAGCATTAACATTGCAGCACAGTAGTGGAAGCTTAAAATTTCAAAAAACATTCCTTAAAGAATTAAGGATGTTTCATAATACTTTTTTTTAATGTAAAATCTAGTTTTGATTTTCATCCTACAGAAAAGATAAACACACATTTGTTTTACTGTAAATGCTTGATTTACTCTACCTTGAAAATATTATATAATCTATTATTAAGGAAAATATTGCTCATTTAATCCAAACTTTAGACCTTAAAAAAAGAGGGGAAGAAGTAATACCACTTAAAAGTAAACACAAATTTGTTTTATTGGAAGTAAAAATAAAAGCCTAAAATGCCATCTTTTTGTCTGAGCTGCAAAGTACTGCGAGAGACAGTAAACTAATGCTGCATTTGTCCCTTGAATATACCATCTGTGTGGTGCTGCAGGGAGGTGGCATCAAGATTTATTTATGATGCTTTCCTTTTGGTAAGGGCAGGGAAGCTAACCAGAGCTGACAAGATAGATACTGTAGATACACTTTAACACATAGTTCTTCTAAAACTTAGCTTGTTAGAGGGACAAAAGATGAGACCAGAGAAAGCACCACCAACATTCAAAAGTTACAAAAACATCAGCCAGAAAACATAGGAACTGTGAAGTGGTGTGGGGTCCCCACCTGCAGAACCACACCTTTATAGAGCGTTCCTCTAATTGCCAATAATTTCCACCTGTTGTCTATTCCATTTGCACAACAGCATCAGGTTGCCTCCTAAGTGGACAGTTGGATTTCACAGAACTGTGATTTCATTTAAGTTATGCATTATTTAAGTGTTCCCTTTTTTTTAGCAGTGCATATTACCTAACACTTTTAGCTGTTACAAGTATTGAAGGTAGTGTCTTCAGTAGTTTTCCATATTGATCGCACACTGTCACATTTATAAAAAAGTCCCCCTGAAATGAGTCATAAGCTGAGTGTATTTGGAGAACTGCTACACTAAGAAGACATGAAATGCACTTCACCTTAGACAAAGTCATTAGAATTATTATGATGATTTTTGTGTTATGGGACCTACTGTAATTAATGTTCTCAAGTACTATAATTTATAAAATATTAGATGGAATATATCAACCTGTCTTTTTTAGGTCTCTCTACCGCTGACCTGACCTCCAAACCAAAAGGCAAACACATACTACATTCAGAAGTTGTTAAATTATCCACCCCTTGATTCCTTTGCTCATGTGTGAAACACAAGAGACTAAAACCCTCACTTGGAAAGTTTTTTTTTTCTTTTTTCAAAATGTCTGCCTTCATTATACCAAGCTGATTTATTCATTTAAAAAGATAAAACAATTTTTTGCTTCCTAACCTCAACGTCACCAATACCTTTCAATGAAATGAGATGTAGATGTTTTTTTGTTTTTTTTTTTATACTTAAGACTCAACTTTAGAAGGAACATCTTTGTGGATTGACTACTTGTAGTTCAATGTGCCATGAAGGCCTTTGACTTTTACTCCCAAAGCTCTTTACCTCCAGACTCAGGCTGTCAAAAAGAGACAGCTAAACCTCTTCACAGACCAATAATACACAGATCTTAGGAACCTTACTGGCACTGCTTTTTCCTGTGGACCACAGAGCTCTCCAAATGTGTGCTGAGAGGTGACGAGCTGTGCTGATCAATATAAGAGCTGATGCCCGGAAGATCAACACAAACTGAGCAGTTTAAACTGGCTAATGCTGGAAGCAGGTCAGCTGTTAAGGCTGAGGAGTTGATATTGTGGAAGATGTGTAAGTCTATGTTGATGATTGAAGTTCTTTCACTTTTTCTTTCAATACTTTTAACATATATGTTAGGTTTGGATGCTGTTTATTCAGACATAATGGTATTATGTCAGCTTAGGTCCCTAAACAAGTTCAAACACAATCACTGCCTTTATTTTTCTTTTAGTATCACTTTTATTGGCTGTATTTTAGATACAAATGGCAGCTAGAAATTCTGTAATTAGATCTCACTCTATAGTATAAAACTTCAGAATTACTTTCCGCAGCAGAAAATATATTGCCTGAATACATTCATCTAAACAATGTTCATACAAATTAGACACATTAACATTTTCTCAGGATATATCCACAGATCCTCTTGGGATTGTACTTAATAAAACAGAAAAAGTGCCGGGTAGAGAAAATAATGCATAATTTTGTTTGCTTTTTCTTTTTTTTTTTACTAATTTTGATCTGAAATTCATGGAGCACATGTCTACACCTCCAGTGAATTATTTTTAAATATATAGAATATAGTTATAATGTATAGCAAACTATTATGTTAGTCAAAGTATACATCTGCAGACAATAAGAAATGGGAAAGAAAAATACAAAGTGGGCAAAAAAAGAAGGAATGAGAGGGAAAAAGAGGTTAAAAACCAATGCAATAGTGGGAAAGGACACCAGATATGAAAGAGGGGGAACACAAGAAATAACGAAGCAGTAAAAGAAGAATGAAGGGCATAGAAAGTAAGACACAGAGAAAGGAAATCAGGACAATGGGATGAGGTGGTACAAATGAGAAAAACACCAAGAATGAAAGAAAAAAGTAGATCAGTAAATTAGTTGACAAACTAAAGGAAGGGAGGCACAGGATAAGGAAGGAATATAATAATGAATATTTTTCAATACTCATATTTGCTGTCTCTTTACTTATTAAGAATGGGAAAAAACAAATTCCATACTTTTCTTACAGTAACTCTGAAGAAACCCTTTTTTCTTCCATTTTATTCCTTTAACAGATAAAATAACAAATCTGTGAGCATTTTTTCCATGTGGTGTAAATTTGTCTTTTCCATTGATCAGGCTGTTGGTGGTCAAAGGTATGAAACCATGGCAACTGAACGCAGAGTGTTGCTCATCTCAGTCACATTAAAACATCACTGCATGTCCCCGCAGTCTCTCCCTTGCGTTTCCGAGCGAGCTCAGCTCACCGCGCTGCTCGGTTTCAGACTTTGTTCTCAGGTTTGAGTCACTGAACATATTTCAGCAGCATAGAGTCGATGTTTAGGACATGTTCAGGAGAAGTCACTCAACGTTACAATGACTACAACATATAGAGAAGAAACTACACACACTGCACAACAGGAGAGGGGAGGGGAACAACTAGTGACCCAGAGGTACACGGTGAGCAAATTTAAAGTGATGTACTGTGATATGACAGTTCAGAGACGTGAGTGGGCTGTGATGGAGTGAATACATTACTATACATGAGCAGAAAATGGCTGATTGGGGCACAGAGTCAAGCTCTCGGGAGAGAAATATTCCACTCGTTTATGAAATAATCCACCATTGATGGGTTTAACTATTTCAAATGCAGCTGCAGACACTAAAAGTCACATTTTTTTAATTCTTGAGATTAGCTTGTTAATTGTTTACAGAGAATACCTTGTTTTTTAACAAAATGTTCACTTATATCCTAAACCTAGTTAAATCTAGACTATTATAATATATATAGACCAGTGATCACCACTGCATAATGGTCTAGTTCTAGTAATTGCTTACACCCAAGGCAACCGTAATTATCTATAATAACCTTTAAATTGGGGAAAGAGAAAGAAAATGTGCCACTTATTTTGAACCGACTGTTTTTACCCCCAAAGAAATTCAAGTTTCTTTTTTCAGGAAAAAAAAGCACAGGGGTATAATCATTGTTTCAGCCTGATGGAGGAAACTGACGGATTATTGAACAAATGGGACATTATTTGTGCCTAATTGCCTTGTTGCTCCTGTTGAAGCACTTCCACCACAGAAGATTAGCATGCTCCATCAGACTGGAGACCATCAGGCCAATGTGCAGCTCTTGTATTATTTATGCCTTCACTGGTGTGTTTGCTGCTGAAAATGTGGCTTCTTTGTGTTGTTTGTATTGTGGGAGGAAGGAATGAATATAAATTCCACAGATTAGGATACAAGTAGGTGATTCGCATTCATCACTCCCAGGCTGTTATGCTTCCACGCTTGGCAGCTATTGAGAAAAAAATAAAAAAGATGTGCTGTATTGCTGTTGACTAGTTTTGAAATTAAGCTTGTATTGTTTTTTTGACTGCTTGCAATTACTGTGATCTTTCAATTATCAGGCAAAAAGGTCAAAGCTTTGTCATGCTAGTCTGTCAAATATCACTATTTCAAGCTGTTAATTGTAAACTGTTGCTTTTCCAATCAGCTTGGACAAAAAGTGTTAGTATTTATTATGCTCCCTTAATAGGCTGTCAAAAAGTTATGATTCAAGTTTTTATATATTTACTCTGTTTTTAGTGAATTTTTAACTGGTGGTCAGCAGCAAACATCCTTTTTATGTTCCTAAAACACAATAAAACTAAAATGAATCACTTTTTTAACGTCTGGTAAATTAAGTATGCTTTTAAACACCTTTTTATACAGACCGATCAAACATCAAAAATAAAGGTTGATGTGCTTTGATGCATAAGGATGAAGTATTCTACATCCCTTTTATTAGGAGCACCAATGTTAAGCAAAATTAAGCCGCATCAACATTCAAAGATTAATAACGTTCATCGTTATTTCAGAATTTATTTCAGATAATTTCCACCACTAAATGGTTGTCTAAACATTACATACAATCCATCACAGCATAAAGAGTGAACTCCTTTATGGCTATTCAGTTATAAAAAAAAAAAAATTGTCAGGAAGGTTCTGTGCATCTCAGGATCTATATTTACACTTTAATACTAACACATGTACTTCAGTGTAACATAATAATAAAACAAATATCAATAACTGTTTGGAAAAATCCAGACTAGAATTGTATCATCAAACAATAAATGAATCATAAATTCATATATGAGTGAAAGAAAAACAAAAAAGAAAAACTAATAACATATGTACAGATTAATACCAAAGTTGAAATAGAAAGAGTAGCAATTTTAAGAATTCTATAAAGGGAAAAAAATGGAAAGCTTTCTCAAGTATGGTAGAAGCTTGAACAAAGAGATACTCTAGGCTAGTTTTAAGTAGTGTTGAGCCTATACCCGACATTTGGCTGTGCAGTATTGGCCGATACCTATACCATACTGATACCATCTGTTTGAAATTGATGTGTGTGTATATATGAAGAACTGCATGCTACTTGGATGTAAAATAATTGCCATCATGGCCTTGTCAAGCTGCTGCCTACCTTTGTGAAGCAGGAAAAAGACTTATACAAAGTGACTCCAGTAGAACTTTTTATTGCCTACCTGGAATGGGTGACAATAGATGAATAAACTGTCGGCCCCCAAAAATGGTATCGGTGCCCTATTTGTCAGTACTCGCTGATACTGATACCACCAATTTAGTTCTCGATCGGGGCCCTGCCAGATACTGGTATCGGTATTGGTGGAACAATAGTTTTAAGTACTTTAGCCAAAAAAATAGAAATAAAATGTTGCAACAACATTAATCAAGCAGCCTCCACAATAGATGTTGTTTGGGTCCAGCTTGTCTTGTTTATCTCTCAAGAAACTAACTAGCATTTCTGCACAAGCTGCTCCTACCTAAATCCTTCTTGGTCTGAAAGACGGTTGGTTTTAATAGAAGTCTCACGGGGACTCACAGGTTTAGATGTGCTTTGGATGTGTGAAAGTTGTACTAGTTTGGATCACTAATTTGCATTTGAAGAAATATTTCTTCAAGTGTCCTGGTAGTTTTGTAACAATTGTTTTAAATATATATATATATATATATATATATATATATATATATATATATATATATATATATATATATATATATATTTACCCAATTCTGTATAAAAACAGAATGAATTAAAACAGAAAACTAATAAATAATATCACTTGGGAACATGTTTGTACTGATTGGATTCCCTACATGATTTTCAGGAGCATGCTTAGACCTAAAATAGCTCTATCCATTTAAGAACAATATAACATTTGTAAAAAAAATTATATCAAACTCAAGACAAATGTAGCCACTTATTTTGGGTAATTGTGGTGACATAATTAAAACTGTATAAGTAGGTGCTCATTAGATGCAACAAGCTGCTTATTACTTGGGGAAATGCCACAGTTCAGCACAGATGTGTGGGTTGCATGGGTTCTTAAAGAGTATTAGTATAATCTAAATGTACTAAATTAAAATTAAGTAATAAATGAAAAGGAATTTAAATCTATCAAAGGATAAAAGAACTGGCGTGCAGTGTACATTGCTAACACCTTTTTCTTTTTACCTTGCAGTTCTACAAATATTTTAGATTATTTAGGATATTGGGTGAGTAAGGGCTCCATAAAAAGGATTTTAGCAGCTATTATGAAAAAGGTTAATGAAGCTTTATTTAATTTAGGTATATTAGTTTGCCATATCTCGCCTGTAGACAGCTGGAGATAGGCACCAGTACCCCTCGCAATCCGGCTTGGGATAAGCGTGATGGAAAATGGATGGATGGATGGAAAGTTTGTCATAGTAATGTGCAAGAAACAAATAATTTTCTCTCATAAATGTTACATAATAGTTGTATTAATAATTAAAACTATCAAATTAAGACTTGCAGTTCACAAAGGTCACATACAGGTGGCATACATTTGGAAACGTAAACGACCTCGCAAAAATAATTGTATTTCACAAAAAAATTGGAATTGAGCTTTAGGGCCTACAGTGTGAACGTAGCCTAATTGTGGTTGGTCACTCTATTTTCTGTTGCCGTTTTTGTTTTTCTAATGGCTGGAAGTGAGATCTGAAGCATTTTAGTATACGTGGTGGATTTTTATAGAAACCATATTATATAATATATACAGTTTTTTTAGGAATCTCTTACAGTTTAAATGTATGTCATGTGGGCTATACTGACATGTACCGGTTTGACCAATAGGAAAATTAAACTGCAGTAGCCATATTTTAACCCTCGGAGGGCAGCACTGATACATTCTTAGAGCAAATATTGCCAAATTAAACAAGTTTACATGACGATGTCACAGTACAGTTAGGATAACACCCTTAAAGTCCAACTGACAATCTTTATCTGCATAAAAGAAAAAAAAAATCCTGGGGTTTAGTTACTCTTTTAAAGGTATGGAGAACTATCTTTTACTTCCGGGTGGATCATCTAAATAAGTGGTGCTCCTAATTATCAATAATTCTGGTGATATGTTCACATAAGCGGAGGAGGGTTATGTGACCAACGGGGAGCTAAAAGCAGTGATCATTTTCCCACACGGTAAGTTAACTGATTTTGCTGTGAAGTCTACAATATAGTCCCCATTCTATATAGTGAATGAGGGATTTAGAGGTTAGGGCGAAAGTTTGGATACAGTAAGCTTGTATGAGATATGACAGCAGGAACTTCTAAGCAGAGCGTGCACAAGGAGAAATGGGCTCGTACATGCTCTCACGCGATTTTAATAGGCGTTCACTCGGGAGCGGGTACAGGGTTGTGCATGTGCATCTTTTGTAAACTTTTAG
>NW_015150485.1:942524-945668 GCF_000732505.1 Cyprinodon variegatus | reverse complement strand
GGCTGTAAAACAGTGCTCTGGGTCACATGACTCACAGAAGGATCCGCCCCCTCAAGTTACATAGGTACGTTTTTGAGATGGCACTCCACATGAGACGCTGATATGCGGCAAAGTGCTGAATATTTATCTAATCAAAAGGGACACATTGTTGCTTTAATGTTTTTTAGAAAATGTGTTTTCCTCACAGTGTCCAGTTTTGATTGACTAAAAAGCTATGTTTTTGCATGTATTTTCATTGGAAGAAGATAACTTGCACAATGTACCCTGGTAAACAGGACAGTCACATTCATATTTCATAAAGTTTGGCTGTTCCTGTAAATTTAATGTACCGTAGAGTACACTTGTAAAAAATGTTTGCATTTCTTCAACTCTCATTCATAGTTTGAGTTGGAACTGTCTCAAGCCACCATCTACTTTTCTGTCTCCTCATTTTGTTTTAAATATTTCAATTATATTAATAC
This sequence comes from Cyprinodon variegatus, assembly GCF_000732505.1. Classification (NCBI taxonomy): domain Eukaryota; kingdom Metazoa; phylum Chordata; class Actinopteri; order Cyprinodontiformes; family Cyprinodontidae; genus Cyprinodon; species Cyprinodon variegatus. The sequence continues at coordinate 945,207 of NW_015150485.1, read as the reverse complement.
TCGCTGATCAAATTTTGGCCACTAATGCTGTAAACTATTTTAAGTATTGATTAATAAGTATGACATGAAACTATTGCTGCTGAAAAAACAATTCTTTGCATTTTTTTAAATCTGTTTTTTTTCCAGTTGGAAGATCTTAGTTAGAATTAATTTCCTCCTGTAATAGTTTTGATACACAACACAATGAGAACTGGAGGCAGGAACTATTTAATGTAAAGATTTTTATAAGTGTATTCAGAGGTGCATTCAAAATGTACCTAAAATGGTTTTGGATGTTCCTGATGGTATTTTTTAGGTAATAAGTTTGTATTTTCTTCAAGTTAACAGTTTACAGTGTACTTGTTAGTAGATATTTTCTAGACTTATATCATATATATCTTTTTCTTCCATATTTGAGAAATAAGTGCCCATGTGGGGATCTCATTCTTGATCACTTGCTCCATACATTCAAATAATTAAATGCTTAATTTATCAGGTATATTTTCGCTCGGTGTGGGTTGAAGAAACAGAGGTGAGAAGAAAACTATTGATGTAATCGTAGTTCCCTTCCTTTTAAGAGGCAAGTAAGGACCCTAAGAGTTGAAACTCTATGCAATACATTTTTTAAAGATGTTTAAAAGTTTCTCCCTGTTTTATTTATTTATTTTTGTTTGTTTGTTTCCTAAATTTAGGCGTGGAAATGCAAATCTAAACATTGAAATTTCTGAAAATATAAAATTCTCCTTAATCTTTTTAACCTACATAAATCATACCCAAAATATAAAATAAGATAAAAAATTACCAACTCATTTTTGTGGATATTAAAAAAATAAATAAATAAATAAAAAGAACCGGGGGTATATAGCTTTAGTGCAAATGTTGCTTTAATTAAAAGGGACTCATTCCTTGGAAGCTGCTTGAAATAGTTCCATCGTATCCTTAGAAGCTCAAATGGTGAGCTTAAAAATATATGCAGAACCAAAAAATTGGAGCAGCTGAGCTTAAAACCGCAGAGACGCACGATGCGTGTGGGTTTGCGAGGATGAGCGGCGAATTTAGCGGTGGAGCAGGGAGTCAGTAAAATGGAGGAGGTGATAGGCAGTGTGGGATGAGATTGTAGGTGCCCAGAGCTGTCAAGAGGAAGAGGAGGAGGGGGGGCTGGGGTTGTGTCAAGACATGTCACAGCTCTGGAGGCAGAAACTGAAGGAATATTGGGGAGACCAAATTACGCAGTCACATCCCCAAATCTTGACCGTAAAGATGGTATAAATAAACTTATACAGTAACACTTTCATTGCCAAGGGCGGAAGGAAGAGGGTCACGGACGCCTTGATTTATTGTGCATAGATTTTTCCTCATATCTTCTCCAAACCCATCCCTCCTGAAATTAAGTGGGAAATATGCTGATTATATGAGATAAAACCCTGACAGTAATGAAGCCCCGCTATTTAGAGTTAAACCACAGCTTCTTAACATTATGCAGAAATGTTTTCCAAAATGATTCAATCATTTTTGCTTACTTACCCATGTTTTCTCATCGGTCCAGTCACACAGTCCTCCGCAGCACGACTCCGTCTGTGTCGCCTTTTCCAGTCCAGTCTACCTGAGGAGCGCGCTTTACGCCGCGGGTGATTCACCTGCCTTCATTCTCAAATAACTCTCCTATCAGAAGCGAAGAAAACCTCTTAAAGTTTGCCTTGTATGTCCATGACGCAGTTCAACTTTCCAAAGCTGGCACACACTGAAAACAAAAAAAAAATCCCCAAACCCCGAAAGGACACTTCATCCAAAAAGATCCATGGTATCGGGACAAGTGCTGTTCTAAGCCCGCGTAAGTTTAGAAATAAAGGAGAGCCAGAAGGAGGCTGCGTAAAGAGGCAGCGACCCTCTGCGCTAATATCCAGGGGACAGAAAGACAGAGGGGTCGCCGGGAGATACTCCTGTCGGGATTCTCCTGTGCAGCAGCGCAGGTTGATTGGTGATGTGCGCGCGCTGCGCTGGAGGAACGTGCGCCCGCGTGAGCAGGGAGGCAGGCGCGCACGAGTGTGACTTCAATTAAAACGGAGAAGGAGCAGAAAACATTCGAGTCGATTCCCAGGATCCGGTGATTTTAATTTGGTCAGACTGGTGGAGCCGCAGCCGTCTCTCACTTATGTTTTTGCTCTGTGCTGCAGGTGTTGTTAAGGATCAACGACGGGCTATATGTGGTCATCATTACAGCGTGAGTGGGTAGCCTGCCTGATCCCACCTCGTGTTGCATAATTATTGCAGATGGGAGAGTTCAGTTCAAGCGTGCATCCAAATGCTGCGGTAGATTGCTGCTTTCCTATATCTTGTAGGAGGCTTCCAAGTTGCAGCTTTTACACTTTGATCATATTACAGATACCTTAATTTCAATGGGATTTTAGTTCATAGTCGAAGGTATAGGATATTATTATTTTTTTAAATGCCTGAAAAATGTGGAGTGCACCTCAACACTGCTCCAACAAATATTTTGTTTCACTGCAACTATACATCTCCAAGTTTTGGATAATACTGTTTGTGGGTGTGAAAGATTTGAATGTTTTGGTCTTCTGTGAGATTTCTTCACAGAATAGACATCCACACATGAATTTCATTTTAATATAAATCATTCCATAGCCATTTTAGACCGGGTTAGCAATGCTTTCATGCTGGGATGTGTACATCCCACCTAGATGCAACC
>NW_015150485.1:940517-941867 GCF_000732505.1 Cyprinodon variegatus | reverse complement strand
ATTCTGCTTGCCACTTATCTAAAAAGAAAATATGTACAAAACATACAACTAGTAATTACTGTATCAAGTTGATTTTATCACACATTAGCTGTAGATCTTTGCAGCTCTTTTAGATTAACCAAAGGTCTATTGGCTGTTTCTCTGACTGATTCTCTACTTGCCCAACCTGCTAATTAAGAGCCACATTAAGATATTTTTTTATGTTTAAAAAAATGATTACTGTGAATTATTGACATCACACCAAAAGCTTCACAGCATCACAGCAAAAGCTTGGCTTACCTAATAGGGGCGACAGTAATCAGCTACAAAAATCGATGAGAGAGATGCAGTAAAAAGGATATTTGGCATTATGTCCAGCCAATAGCTTAATTATGCTGGAGGTGGATAATCCAGATCCAGAAAGTAAAAAAACCTGCCTAATTTCTCCTCATTCTGTTCACTTAATGAGGTGATCAACTCACTGTTTTTTTCGAGCTGGAATTGCAAATGGTTGGAACTGATTTCTGTACCAGCTTTTTACTTTCTGGACCTGGATTATCCACCATTCCTGTGAAAAACAACCACCACTTTTAGTCCATGAGGCAGACACCCTGTCTACTTTTTAAGAATAAGCTTATAACTTTTGATACATCGTATAGTAAGGGGGGGCACTAGTTATCCTAAGCTACTCTATCTCTATAGTTGTAGGCCTAGACTGCTGGAGGGCATAGGCCAATTTTTCATCATTCTGCTTCATTCCATTTCTATTCTGAGATTTTGAAGCATCCGTTCATTGAATTTTATGCTCTTTCTGGTTTTTCTTGTTATAGTAGCTAAGCTCCATCTGATCTGTTACCGTTTGGCTGTGAGACCATCCTGATGAGAAATCTTAGCTGGGCTGCTTCCAACAACACCTTTGATTATAGATGATAGAGTTGGCCCTGCTTTTTAATGTTTATCCTGTTTCCTTCCTAGGCAAATGTTATGCAATTTTACCAGTTTGATTCAACCAAAAGTTGGACCGCGGTTTTGGAGTTTCCACGTACCAAGTGTTGTGTGCCATCTGGAATGTTGGGGGTCTAAGTGAAAGACGACATGTAGTGCCTGCATTTGGTTTATAGAACACAGTATGCCGGGATGTGACATCAGAGGGAGAGCTGCATTAACCATAGCTGTCATTCAATCCCACAAACATATCTATGGGCTCAGCTCCTGCCCTGCTTAAGTGTATGTGCTCTTTTTCAGCCCCTTTGAAATGAAAACTGGCTCAGAGCTCATCTGTTTACCCCTTTTTTCCTAGAAAAAGCCACCTTTGGAGCTATTCTATCCTAGGGGTTAAAATATCTATATCTATATATATATATCTATATA
>NW_015150485.1:926382-939681 GCF_000732505.1 Cyprinodon variegatus | reverse complement strand
TATATAAATAAATCGGACTGTACGATCAGATTGAATTTTGTCTGTAATGTGCCTTAAGATGTCGCATGTGAGTTTACACTATATAAATAAACTATATTGAGCTGTGTTGGATCCCTTTCAGAAGCTGAAAAAAAACCAATCAACTCTCTAAAAGCAACACAAACAAACTCAATCAAACACAAAAAGGGGAAAACCTGCCAGGTATGCTGACACATATGCGGACTATCAAGTGAAAGACTAAACTGAACTACTCAGTTTAAAGGAATTCCCACACCTCCTGGTTGCCCATATAGACAGACTGCTCAGTGATGTGTAAAGTGTCCAGAAAGGTTTAAATGTTTAAATGCTGAGAAGTCATACCAACATCTTTAGTGATGGAGAGAAATAATTTTCAAATACACATAAGACTCAATATGACTCATAGAAATTATTTAGGTTTAACAAAATCAGTATGATTTTTCATGATGCAATTGATAAAACACCCTACTGTAGATATTAAATACATGTTAATAGTATAAAGACTCAGTTACCTAAATAGTACTAGTGTGAAAGAGTGTTTAAGTGGTAGTCTATCACTACACCCAGATTTCAAACTCTAAAGCTGTGTCTTAACTGTTGAACACTCTTCTTTCGGTCAGAAAACTATCACTCAGTTTTCTCTCGACTCAGCTGTTGAAAATGTTTTGACATCTATGCTTGATTCCTTCTATGCATTTTCCCAGTGCATGAATGGGTTAATAGTCACCTGGTGACATTGACATGTACAGCTATGTCATCTACATAGGTATGATAACTTATGTTGCTGTGTATTGAGATATGATTTAGGGGAGCATTTAGCTGTAAGATGGACCCTTGTGGAACCCCACATGGGATTTTTGTAATCTCAGCTATGAAGTTACATGCTGATACAAAACAGCTGTCCTTCAAGTAAAATTTCAACCAATCCACTGCTGTACGAGAAAGGTTGACAGAGTTTTCTTGTAAAATTGAGTTATCAACAGTGTCAAATGCTGCACTAAGGTCCAGTAATGCCATCATTTATACCAATGTTACTGAACACCTTTGCAAGGGAACTCTCTTTACTGTGGTGAGCATGGAAGCTTGACTGAAAGATGTCTACAGTGTTGGTCGTTGTTAAGAATGTGTTTAGTTGTTGAAAAAAAGCTTTTGAATAATCTTGAGATGGTCCTAGACTGTAGCTCTGCAGTTGCAGTTTGTCCAAGTTGCTCTTTTTCAACATTGGTTTTATAAATGCTGTTCTTAGGACTTTTAAGACGTTTCGCTCCATATCAAGAAAGCTTTCTACTTTTAAAATGTCTGGAGTAGGGTTAAGTTCCAGGTTTATAGGGTGGCCCAAACAAAGGCCTTGTTACGGCTTAGAAAACATTTAAACTGAACCAAAAACAACGGTCCACCTCTTAGTAATGGGGAGTCATTAAGGCCTGGTTGTTGGCTTGCAAAACCTGATACTGGGCCATGCCTCTGAAAAGGGAGTCATTAGGGTCGTTGTTGGCCTGACTGACCAGGCAAGATGTTGTGGTCCGCTGCATGGTGATGAGGATTGAGATGATAACGGGCCAATTCTGCAAGTCAAATCTGCTAGTCACAGTTAAAGAAACAGGACTACACTGGAAACAGGCTAAGCCATATATATTTAAACTGATATGTCAATGGCAGGAGCACAGCTGATATTTCAATTCAGGATGGAGTCACAGCCAAACAGGAACAGACCAGATGAAGTTACTATGATGAGAAAAAGCAGAGAGAACAAAGTTATGATTGGAACTTGACAAATACTACAGAATGAGAGAATAGAGATAGAATGAAGCAGAGTGAGGAAAAGTGTTCCCTATGTGACCCATCAACCCAAAAATAAAGCACCAAAAATACATATCCTTGCTATTTTGGACAAGGTGGTTTGATCAGAAAGGTACAGCCATAATATTGCCAAGGTAGAGCCAAGGAGAAACGTCTGTCTGGACTGAAATTCTCCCCCGCCGGATCAGACTGTTAACACTCTACCTCCACCCACTTCTATACTCACCCAGGGACTAACCTAACAACACTGTTTTTTTTTTTTAACTCTAAGCTTTATCAAAAAGAAAAGTTTTAAGCCTAGCCTTAATAGTAGACAAGGTGCCTGATTCAGTGACTAAAACTGGTTGCTTTCTCCACAGGAGAGGAGCATGATAACTACAAGATCTGCCTCCCATTCTACTTTTAGAATTTCTGGGAACCACTAGTAATCCTGCAGATTGAGAGTGAAGTGCTCTGTTGAAATGATCAGATCTGTGGTATAAGATGGTGCTTGGTTATTTAGGACTTTATATGTGAGAAGTAGGATTTTAAATTATATTCCAGATCTAAGAGGAAGCCAATAAAAGAAACCAAGATAGGAGAAATATGATTTTTTTTATCTCTGTTTCTGCTCATACATGTATACTGTAATGCCACTTAACAAAAAACAAAAGAAAAGATCTCTTTAGCATTAAGTTAACTCCTGCAAATAATTCTGCTAACAAATAAGCTCATAATATGTGATGTGTTTATTTTTTGTCTATAGATCAAATTTAAGCATTTTCAGTGAAGATCTTGGCCAAATATTTATCTTAGCTGAATACATTTTCTTTCCTAAATGTAATAGGTAATATGTAATATTAATATCTCTTTAAATTATGCAATTGTTTACATTTATTTTTTGCGGTCAGAGAACTAAATGGAACTAAAAGTCATATTATTTCTCAACCCTACTTGTTTTTACTGCTGGCGGTAACAATCTGCTGTCTTTGGGATTGAACAGCAAAACTGAAAGCGCTGTCTTTATTGTTCACATCTCATTTGCATGTTTGAGGTTTCCTCAATATATCATATAGGAGCAAAAGAGGAGATGGGCCCATCGTCTCTTTTCTTTTCTTTTATCCATTCTTAAATGGATGAACCTCGTTTGATATTATTCCACTGATTATTAACCTTTTAATTGCATGGATTGTTTTGGGGTTCCAAAAACAGGGGCTTTTCTTCCTTTCTAGACATAAAAAAGAACATCACAACATTCTGTACATCACTCTGAGGAAACATAAAACAAACTCAGTTTAACAAGCCAAGGCAGCTGCGTGTTTAGAGGTCCATGATTTGAATGCTTCCTTTAGTTTAAAGAAACATCCACTACTTATTCTTAGGCTCAGTCCATATAGCAAATCTATGAGGGCACTTCAGCCAAAACCCGGAAAAGCGTAAGCTGTCATTAAAATAAGTGCGGTCTGAATAGTACTATCAGCGAGCAGAGAGGTAGGATAAGAAGATCTCGTAATTCTTGTCATACCCTCAATCTAAAGATAGCCTTGTGTAGCTCCTTGTGGTTTTTCCCATCTATTTTTTAATCCATTCAGTTATTCCACCCTATTTATTTATGTCTGTCCTTCTTTCATTTCTGTATGCTTTTCTGCCTCATTATGCAAATGAGAACGAGTAGTCTGAAGGGGACAGCTTCTGATTATTGGGTAGTTACACCGCATAGTAACTACATGTCTCTAGGCCAGCCACAGTCACAACTAAGATGTCTGACTATCATGAGGTTATCAGTTAGCTGAGCAGAGGCATTTACCACCTCTATTCATAAAAAGTGTTATGAAGTTCCTGACTGTATTTGTTGTATGGATCCTCTGAAAGGATATCTGTTTCTGTTACCTGCAAACATGAACAGCTTTAGTTGTATTTTATCCTTGATCATCCCCAACAGAAACTGCTTTCCCGCTTCAGGAACGTGCATTCAGCAAGAGTAGTGAATTCCATCTCCATTTCATTTCTGAACAGTTATGGGGATATAATGATGTTTATCTTTCCTTAAAACAGTACAAAGGTATACTTCGAATCTAATTGTTGAGTTAGTAAGGTTCAGGACAAGATTAAGCTTATTTTTCTACTGTTGTATAGTTTGAGAATGTTTGCCCAAAATGAGGATAATCCAAAACTCACTTTATTTAAACATTAATGTTCAGTTCTCAACAAGTAAACAGCTATACGATCATTTCAACATGTCTGAGTACTACAGTCTGTGCTGTGATTGCTGTTCAGCTCCAGAATTCCTCTGCTGCAGGGCAGGACTAAAACATTCAATCATTTATTCCAAACCACCTGCTGAGTGGTATATCCTGCTCTCACTCGATTGTGCTAGTATTGCAAAATCAACTTCAAAATAGTGTTTTTCTCTTCCAGCATCTGCTTACAGGGCAGCTCCAGAGTCAGCCTTCGAAATACGTAATAATGTGCTCAAATGCAACCTGTGCAACTGAGTATAGATGGAGCAGAGGCTGACATAACAAAGCTGCTACTTTAAATATTTACAATAAAAGTTGTGTATTATATTGCTATGGAGAAGCAAGAGAGATTAATATATAAATAAGCAAAATAAATAAGCATATTAAAATATTTTAATACATTGCATCATTTAATTAAGGTTTACATTTATTTATTGTATTATTTCGCCTATGTAATTGTATCCCTATCTGTTTATTTTGATTTATGTATTATTTCTGTATTTGATTTTAATTATGTATGTGTTGGTCCTCAATCATTTTCAGGGTTTAAAGTTGCCAACATAGAAAAACTTCTGGACATGTACTGCAGTCATCAAATCTAATATTATCAAGATTAAGTTTTTAGAATATTGGTCAGAAATGGAGATGAAGAAAGGAGAGGTATTTATTGTGATAACCATTTGCTATGTAAACTACTGATAAGTATGTGCTTGTACAGAATTTAAGACCAAAGAAGAAACAAAAGAAAAACCCGCTTGCGACAACTTAACCCAAAGGTTTATTTTAACATAAACCACTGCACTAATGTTTCAAATTTTGAAAAGCTTCCCATACAGGAAGAAAGCTAAAAACACACAAATGACAGATATATTTTAACAATTATTTAACTGAATTCACAAACTTTATTTTAGCCAGGAACAAAACAAATCAGTTTTAAAGCCACAACATAACCAGTGCTAAGTCTTTTTTGCAGCTATTTTTCATTTTCTTTGTATGCTTGATTTGGTGATAAGTGGAGGCGTTGCAGAGACAACGGTAGAACAAAACTGAGAAATACCGGCTGTTTCTCTGTAACTCGATTTTGAAGCTTTGTCTTTCGCTCTTGGCATGTGCGAATCCACTGCCTTAATTCCCATCGTTCTGAGCTTAAATCGCTTCTTGCACAAAATACACTGTGCCTCATGTATGTTCCCTGGTACTAGTTTTAGCCATGGAGAAAACTCTTGGCTGGAGCCAATTTTCGTTCCATTTAAACTTGCTCATATTTTCCAGACAAAAAGTTAATGGTGCATCTCCCAAATGTCCCGGCCGCAACAACGCTTTTATTGGTTCCGCTATCGGGACGGAACCAATAAAGGCGAGACGTTATTTTTTTTAAATAAAAAAAAAAAAGGTCAATTTTAATGTTTTATTTAGATTACAAACCCTGTTGTACGTAGTTTACATAGTAAGTAGTTATCCAACTATGTAGGATATGGTAAAACAGCATTTCTGATGTGGCTGAGCATGGCTTCTTAGTGCATTGATCCATTCATGGTAGCCGATTTTAAAATCAAGATACAGTGATTCAAACTTCCTCTGTTCAACCAGTCAGGAATAAGAAATTCTAAATCTTATAAAGTATTGCTAGCACCTTCAAATAATAGTAAATGGTTTCAAAAAATTTTGAAATCAATAAAGAAATTCAGCCTTAAATGAAGATGAATAAAATAAATATTTACAAATAGCTTTACAATCTGGAGATATCCAAAAATATTAAAAGAATTAATGTTACAGACAATAGTAGCTGTTTACATTTATAATATAGAAAACAGAAACACTTAGTAAACTTAAATATACAATTTAGTTTGTGAAAGACTGAGTGTTTACTACTCCACCACATGGATAGAGAAGGCTTTGCAGTAATTTCTAACCCTATGGCTGTGTTACTGGGGGAGTGGTGGCCTAGTGGTTAGATCCTTGGAATCCAGAGGTTCTGAGTTCTCTGAGCACTCCCACACACTGCCACTCTGGTTCCCTGAGCAAGACCCCACACTACTCCCTGGGCGCTGGACAGGTGCAGCCCATTGCTCCACAAGGGGATGGGTTAAATGAGGAGAGTGAATTTCATTGCTTTGTATTTGTGACAGTGTAATGACAATAAAAATGTAATTCTCTTCTGTCCTCCTTGTAGGAGGTGTTCTCTACTGTATTATAGCAGTTATTGGTCCCACTTGTAAGCTGGTCACTTAGCAGCTGCTTTGTTTGGTAATTACTCTGTCTAGGCTACAACTAAGTGGCTCTCTCTGTATTTGCATGGGTCACACTTGTAGAAGTGTTGTGTAAAATTACATAAGATGGGGTGGGCCTATATGTCCTGTCACACAGAAGATTTTGGTATTTCTTATGGCTCCTAGGCAACAGATCGGAATATCAAGAAGTCCCTATGCTAAATTAACTTTCAATTCCTTTTCTAACTCCTACCTCACTGTCGCTGATGCAGTTTCACTTTGGCTTAAAAGTCCTAAACGATTTACTAAATTTGGATGGTCCCATACTTCATTTAGCATAGAAAGCTTACAATTTTACAATGTGGTGCTACGAAGCTATAAGGAATTCCAGAATGTTTTTTGTGACATAAGAAATAAGCATGGTCCACCACACAGAAATTAATGTACAATTAGTACAATTAGTACAATTGCACCTAAATCAGAATAAGAAAATATATAAAAATTTCACAACAACTGCATCTGATTTGAAACATCTTTATATGCTTCAAATAATTTTGAGAACTAATAATTTCTTAGTATTGTTCACCTAAATTCCTTAGTACTGCTTAAAGTGATATAAAGATATTTCATGGGCTCTTCCCATTGTGTTACAATTTATTCAATCAACTCTATGAATACACAGTTAAGATCATCAAGAATAATCGCTTTAACTGATTCAATTGAAAATAATTGCTGAGGAGAAATAATGGATGAGGAGAAGAAATAAGAAGATTTAGTCCTCCGACAACAAAGACTTGGAGCTCAAAAAAGATTCTCAAAAGACTGTCGAAAATACCATGTTTAAAAACCTTCTCAGCAACTGGAGAAATCATTTAATTTTAACATACCAGTTCAGTTGTTTTCATTTATATTTATGCAGGATCTAAATATTTCATTTCTGTTCAAATGTAAATAAGTACAGTATTTTTTTTTTATAGAAGCCGCTTGTTTATTATGTTGTTGATTAAATGAAAGCATCTTTTTATTTTGACATTTTCAGGGGTTTCTTTATTTTGGGCTAAACCATATACATTGTTTTTACAGAAATGAACTTCAAGTTCAGGAATCTGCTGTGAAACAACTCTATCTTAAAAAAGGTCAGCAAGTCACTTGCTTCTTCTTATGTCCCACCTTTGGCAAAAAAAGCAACAAATATTGGAGATACAAAGAGGTCATCTCATCCTTTTGGGTTTTTCCCTCAAGCGTGTTATGCAACATTTTGTTCATGGAAAAGGTCGGCTCAGTTACAAAGCCCAAAACCCACACCAAAGGGAGTTATTCTCTCCCACGGAAGACACCGTTCCTGAACTAACAGGCTTATCCTCCCTCACTTGTCTACATAACCATGAGGTGGTGGAGAAATACATAACATAACCAAAATTGTATGTGTTTAAAAATTTATGTAGATGTATGGTTAAAAACAGATCCTGTGGATGCAAGGCTCCAGTTTTAGAAAATGTTTTTGTTGAGGAAACCATCTTGTGGAGAAATAAACTGTACATCCTTATTACCACTTTGGGATTTAACCATCAAGGAGGTACTTATCATATACTCCTGAATAAATAATACATTTCCATGCTATCATCTTTATAAATGGTTGTTTCATTAGCTTGTTGATGTGTGGAATAAAGATTAAATTCTTTTGACCCCTCGATCAAATATTGCAAGTGAAGATCTGCTAAAAGTTTCAGAGTTCTTCAGGTCTTAGTTATAGGAAATACCGATGTTCATGTCAGGAAAAGTTTGAGATGCACAAATGTTTCTTGTTTTGTATGCTGCATCTTATTGAAGCAGCAGCGTCTGGATCAATATTGTTAAGATTGAAGAGGCTGAGAGTGAAATATTTGCAAAATCCAAGCACAGCATATCAGCACAAAGACCTCACACAAACTGTCAAACATGGTAATAAATTGGTGATGTTTATTTTTTTTTAAGCCATCAATCAAGCCTTTTCTCCTCTGTATACCAATGTTTACATCCCAATAACAATTTATAATAGACCAAAATAGTCAGGTAGAGAAATACCAAGAGTTATTACTGCCTAAAAGTAGTAGTAGATTATTGAATATTAAGGAGCAGGTACCTTTGAAGTGCTCTATTGCCTCCATGCCCCGTCCATGGCCTCTCTTTTTTCCGGGAATGGCTCTCCCTATTTTCGGCGGGGTATTAGAGCTGGGGTTGGGATTTGAGGGCTGGGGAGTGGTGGGGGTTGTGATGCATCTCAAAATCAGAATCAGAAATACTTTTATATTCCCTGAGGGAAATTACTTTATCTCCGCTTGTAGTGTGGTTCTGCCTGGCTGCCTGCCCTGACCCCGCCACAAGACTTGTGCCTTCAGTCTGTGGGAATGCTGGGGGGTGTTTGGTGCCGGGGCTCAGGTGGCTGCCTTGCTGTACTTGGTCTAGAGGGGAGGACTGCCTGGATTCAGATTGCCTGGTTGCTTTGGTATGAGAGAACCATATGGATGTGGCGGCTGTGAAGGACTGTGACTGGCTGGGGGCAGGTTGGGCACTTGGGGTGGTTGACTACCTGCTCTGACGTCTATGGGGGTGGGTGTGCGGTTATGGGGGGATGCTGCACACGGACTATGGCCGGCGCCATTGGGGGGCTGTGTCAGTCCTGGGGGTCGGTGTGGGATGCTGTTTGGGTCTAGACCAGGGATATACAGCTGCTCTCCTCCCTTAAGTGGTGTCCGATAGCCATTTTTTTTTTCTTTAGAGCCCAACCTGATTTAAAACATTTATAAATTACCACATGTTGTCTTACGGCAGTGTCTAAACGTCACTTGCGCCACTTCTGTTCCCCCGAAATCCCTCATCCTCCGCTCCGCCCCGCAGAGCTCCAGACCTCCTGCGCAAAGCAAAGCCTACAGCCTCTGCTTTTCCTCCCGTATTGCTGCGCTCCGACTTATCCTCGGAGCTCGAGGAGAGCATGCGCAATATTATCATGAAATTCATAGCAAAACATACAGAAATTAACACTTACTTTAATATGACATATATACAAAATTCCCATCAGCATCCAGCATATGTGCAGTTTCTGATGAGATGAGAAATCTGCTCCCTGGTCTGTTGAAGTACCAATAGTTTGCACCCAATCTTTTAAATAAACGGTGTTAGTTTTTCAAATATATAAGAATTATGCTCTAATGTGTAGTTATTACCGATCTGTTGTTACTATATTTTAATTTGATAAACCGGGGCTTCTCGCCGTTCATTTTCCTATTTGCTGCGATTGCAATAGCGGACCTTGACCTGGCCGGGCCGGAGCGGAGCCTGAACATTTAGAATATGTTTGGCTCAACCTGCTGCTGTGAAGCAGGATTCTTCACCATGAACAGAATCAAAAATCAATATGGATCCAGGCTCAAAATGAGCACCTTGATATGTGCTTGAGAATGGCTTCATCTCCATTCAAACCCAGGTTTAAAGCCTTGCAGGGCAGCCTAAAGCACACTGCTCTCTTTAACCCAGAAAAATCAAAAGATAAAAAATTAAAATAAAAGGTCAGTTCAGTTTTATAAAACATGTGAATCAGGGAATTGTCAATATACCAAACTGAAAGATTGTTGTTTTCTACTTCAAAAAACACTTTAGATTTTAAAATGGAAAAATGTTATATATATATATTTATTATTTATAGTTTTTTTTTATTTAAAAATTCAGTGTATAACATTAATGCATAAACACCTCATGTTATTTTACTGTTAAATTCTGTTTAAAGTAACAGATCATTAAATGATTTTCTTAATTCGGACCCTGCTGATTTTTAATTGGTTACCTCAGGTTTAATGTTTATAAATTTTAGCTTCACGTCATGTGTGCCATACAATGCAGATCATTGGCGCCATCCACATCTAGTGAAAACTAGTGTCATTGGATGAGTCATATAACGCAAATACTCATTGGTTAGCTAAAGGAAATCCTCACAAGCAAGCAGGTGTTCTTCAAACTGCAAACGTGAATTGTCTATGCCATGCTATAATGTCTGATTCAGAAAAAGATGTTGAAATGTCTGAAAGGTCGGACACAGGCGAGAGCGCATCGGGAGATGGAGACGGAGACCAACAAGACCTCCCTTATCCATGGCCTTATCCCAAAGAATTTTTCTATTTCGGCTTTCAATTTATATAGTGGCATCTGGCTGTTTTTTTAAAGGTTATTTTATAATTTTATACCCTAAGTAGTTTTTGGAGCACATACTTTTTCACTTTTACTTGAGTAAAGAGATCAGTTGATACTTAAAATTTTACCAGAGAGTAACAAATGTGTGTACTTTTGACACCACTGATTATGTATAATAGTGCGTTGAGACAAACACCAGATTAAACACTGGGATTTGCTCAACAGCCGATACCGCAGCGTGATGTCAAAAACCGATAGGTGGCAGTGGATATTTGCCAGTCACTTCTTTATTTTGACACATAAAACAATATTTTTTTACACGTATAAAAAGATGTAAAATTAATCTCTTATAATTGAAATGAAAAAGAGGAACTAACAATATAAAAAGATGTTTCCATTAGGGTTTATGCATATATCTCCTCCCTCAATTCAGACCCCTGAGATTCTGGTATAGATCTACTATCCTTGATTGAAAGTTGTCCAAAGTTTAGCCCAGAGGTCATTTTCTGCCTACTCTCTTCAATTCAGGAATGATTCAAATGTGATTTGCCAGCACAGGTGCCTAATGCAGATGAAGCGTTTGTTTTTTTCTACTCAGCAAATAAGTTTACAGACAATATAAAATCTCCTTAAGAAATCTAAAAATAAAGTGGTTATTGGTTTAACCCGTTTTCTTGAGTGCTTTGAATGCATTTACACAATACAACACAATCAATGCAATTTCTTTCCTGATACTATAAGGGTTAAAAACTATGTAGTACTAATTCTAATTAATTTATTTACATTGGCTATATGCAAATCAAGTTTAAAGAAGAAGTGATCAAAATCCCCTCCTAATAATTAAAGTAGACATAGCATAGCATTTTCAATATAGCCTAAATGATTGTAAACAAACAATAATAACATAACAGGCTGTACATGTTGGTGACCAGGGTATAAGTGCCCTGTTGGGTTATTAGATGTATGAGTAAGGTATAAGTCAACATATTTACTTCATATAAACAAACAAATAAAAAATAAACTTGAAATCCATTTCTTAATAACACAATAATGCAAAACCCTTTAGGTGTACAAACTTCATCCCTTTTTTATAACATTACTTGTATGTGACCTAACTAGATGAACATTACCCGATTAATGAGCCATACATTTATTATGTAATATTTTTATTTTTCAGCACTCACCTTTCCATGCATCCCTGCAGCCATTCAGAAAAGCTCCCAGACTTCGTATCAGCCAATGTTTGTTCAGGACTCCGCTCTAAACAGCGCAACCTTTCAAGGACATCCTCGCTATTCAGCTGACTGCAACCCTCCAACCCCCTCGCCACCTTCATTCCACAAGCATCTCTACTGCTCCCCTCATTTTTCAGCATCAGGCTCCGAAAGGAAAGACGTCTCTAACCTAGATCTACCTGCATGCGCAGATAAACTGTGGTATAGTGGAAGAAATACATTTCTTCTCCCGGGGTCTTAGCACCAAAGACCTATTGATGTCTTTATGTCAATAAAACTTTGCTTGCTGTTTTTTCTCCAGGTTTAACTTCATTCTAAGAGATGCGGGATTGGAATAAGATTGGCACAATTAAACTGAGATGTGTGAATCCAAATTTTATCTTACGTATGAAGTTGAAAGAGTTGCTACTATAAAAAAAAAATGATTTTTATTATTATATTTGACAGGGATTGAGCTACTTTAGGCAAGTTAATTGGAGATAATCAAACTACTGGAAAGGGATCAACAAGAGATGGCCAGAAAGACATTCAGTCCTGAGTGAAGGCTCTGCTGCACTTTTAATCCCAGCACTCTGATGAAGCTGACAAGCTCCACCTGCGTAGACAGCCCAGATACTCCACCAAGATCCTCTCAGGGGAAGATGCATCACACACACACACACACATGTTGTGTCACAATATCCTTGTGGGGACCTTCCATTGACTTCCATTCATTTCCCACTAATTTACATGGCCTAACCATGACCCTTGCCCTAACCCTAACCATTACCGACACATATCTATCCCTAAACCTAACATAAACTCAATTCACACCTTAGTCCTAAACCTAACCCCCACCCCAAGAAGAGAAACTTTCCTTATGGGGACCAGTTGTTGGTCCCCACAAGTACCTATGAGTCCCTAAAGTTTAGCATATTCCTAGGAAATTGTCCCCACCAGGTATTAAGGACATGGCCACACACACACACACCTGATCCTGACATTATTGTCAGCAAGAACATTCCGGTAGATTGTATATTTCTAAAATCTAATAAACCCTCATGCTCTCTTACCTAGTTTTTAAGTGGGCTATGGCTAGGTAGACTATCTGTATGGATACAAAGTGTGGAGTATATCTGAAAATCTAAAATAAAATTGCTGCTACAGAGTCTGTTTCAAGCACGTTCACAGAGCCACTGTATACTGTGAGTCTTTTACATAACACTAGCGTAAATAAGTTTAAGAAAGCTTTCTATTTTCTATCAATGAAGGATTTGAAACTTTTATTGCATAGGATAAGATTGCAAAGATGATAATTTATTTCATCCATTTAGGTGTCTGAAGTTAAGAAACAATTGATTGAAGGGAAATACTGCAACAGATTTGACTTTTACATGTTGAAAATCAATATCAACACACATTGCACAACGTTTTGTTGTTGTTTTTAAAATAATTTGTAATTTTTACTCTTACAATATCATACACATAGTACAATGATTTACAGCAACTTTCTTGCTTCAGTTTAATAAAAACAATACTACAAACCACATACACTCACCGGCCACTTTATTAGGTACCCCATGCTAGTAACGGGTTGGATCCCCTTTTGCCTTCAGAACTGCCTCACTTCTTCGTGGCATAGATTCAACAAGGTGCTGGAAGCATTCCTCAGGG
>NW_015150485.1:920658-924487 GCF_000732505.1 Cyprinodon variegatus | reverse complement strand
CCATCCATCCATCCATCCATCCATCCATCCATCCATCCATCCATCCATCCATCCATCCATCCATCCATCCATCCATCCATCCATCCATCCAGATTTGTCCCTTTCTCCATATAGGCTAACATTTGATTGTTCACGCTCTCCGTAGTTCCCCTGTGGCGTGAGCACTGGGCGGCATCTCCGCTTAATAGTTCAGAGTCACAGGGTCCTGCAGCTGAGAAGCCGGCCTCCAAGGTTCCTGCTGCTGAGACATCTGCCTCCGGAGTTCCTTCTTCTCGTCGGCCTCCCGGCCATCCTCCTGAGGTCTTTCTCCATCATCAGCCTGCCGGCCATCCTCCTGAGATTCTTCTTTGTCATAACTCAAATTTTACAATTCAGTCTCAATTCAATTTCAATTCAGTTTATTTTTATAGTGCCAATTCACAACACATGTCATCTCAAGGCACGTTACAGTTCACCATATCATACAGTGGGATTTGAAGGGTTTTTTACAACTGTGGGGTATTAATAGTGTGTTGTGCACCATTTCTGACTCAGGAGAGCTAAAATATAACAAGCTGCTATTATAATGATGTGCTGATGACCTGAGTTTTTTAACTGTTCATTGTTCAATCTTTGTTTAATAAATGTGTTGTTAAAAATCTTTGTCATTGGCCTCCAAGCCATCCTCCAGAGACTCTTCTTTGTCGTCGTCCTCACGGCAGGCCTCCAGACGCCATACTTCATCTCCAGCCTCATGGCTATCCCCCGAGACTGCTTTGTCGTCGCTCACCTTTGATTGGCTGTTTGTGGTTGGACTTGTTTCTTCTTATTTTGTCATTCATTGTTTAGAATATTCTTTAGGTTATATTTCTCAGTTACTCTTTATTGTCCCCTAGTGTCACCTCCCTTCACATTGGTTTTCTTGTTCTTTCTCTGCACACCTGTTCCCACTCACATCAATGCTCCAATCTTAGTCCTGTTAGCCTCCTCACCAGTGTATATATACCGATCCTCTGCAGTTTGTCCATGCTGGATCATCGTCTTTATTTCATGTCCTCATCAGTTCCTGTCAGTCACCTCCCATGTAGCCTGTTCTGGTTTCCCTGTTCTTTGCCTGATTACATTGGATTTATACTACTGCCTCCATCATTAAATCCATAAGAAATCAACTCTGGCTCCGCCTCAGCCTTTTATGGACCAGCTACAAATTTTGGCTTACCTTGACACGTAAAGCCTTCTTGTCCAATCAAGTATTGTCATGATTGTCCAGCAAAATATGTATTTTTAACTTTTATGAGGTATTTTACTCATTTCAGCAGTTATGATATGATAGAATTATCTCAACAATAACCATAAAAATATTTTTTAAATTAAGTTCAGGCTATTATCGATGATTTTATTGTAAAGGCAAGTGAGTCTATATAACAATATATCTGAGTTTGTAAATTGAATCCAGCAGGCATATGCAGCCTTGCCCTCTTCTTGCTGTTACTCATTTAACTGAATGCAAGGCCAAAGGTACAATATTTTAATCATTGCCGAGGTGACAAATTTTCTGAGGTCTTTGCTGATGATGCCTTTTATAGGGCCTGTAAACAAGCTTTACAAGATTAACAGACTCAGAGTTTATTAAACGTAACCCTTCAGGCTTCCTTCAGTGTGGTTCCAGTGGTTCCCAACCCTGCTCCTGAAAGACCTGCATGTTTTAAATATCTCCATACTGTCACACATCTCATTTAGATAAAGTGCTAAATAATAGGCTTCTGCAGAACTTGATGGCATGAAGGAAACCTGACTATTTTAGTTAGCAGAGCAGGGACAAAGACACATCCAAGACATGAAGGGCATGAGAAGGGGAATGTGGAGTCAAAAGGTCATCTCCATGCCATCTATTTGTTCTGCCAATTGTGTAAATTGGACTCACCTGTTTCGGTGGCTGGGCAGAACAAATACAGGGCAAGGAGATGACTTGTTGACTACACTTCTCCTATCACTGCCACAGGGTCAGAAGACCCAAATGCAAGCAGGAAAGAGGCAGCCTTGTGGTAAAGAGTGTGTACTTAATAGAAGAATAAAATCTCTATATAAAATACACATTCATTTAAGAATAAAAATACACATTCATTTGATTTATCATGGTTGTTTTCTTCTTTTTTTATTTTACACAGCAGCTGCACCACAGCCATACAAAGTTCAATATGTCAAGTTTGGTATTTTGCAGACTATTGCTGAGTCAGAAATTGGAGCTGTGACCTCCGAAGGCCAGATTCGTCGACCAATAACATCATAAAGCAGCTATGTGGAATGTTCACATTGGAAGACTTCTCAGTTTTTGGCCGAAAAATGCAGCTTTCTTTTTGTCCGTTTTGAAGGACTGAGTCCGGTGTATCCTATGTAGCCTTGGTTATCCCATGATTCATTGCAAGTCCAAGAAAGCGGGCCGCTCCGTGCACAGAGGAAAAAGGGAAATGGAGCCGAACAGTGGTGAATATAGTAAGTGCAGTTTAATAAAATACAAATATGTGAATAATTCCCTCTTAAATAATTGAAAAGAGTTCTTTTGAATGGTTATTGAGTCAGATATGTGGCGGGTAATGTTTGGTTTATTGAAATGTTTTTATGTTTCGTTTTTTTTCTATACCAAATGAATCTTATGCTGCACTGTGGTCCTCTTCCACAACATCTTCCTCCCCACTTTCCTCCTCTAAATACAAATGTATGATGGAGGTGACTCATCCACGACCTTCAACGTAAAACGCTCCTCCTCTTGCATGTTTCCGCTGTCCATAGCGTTCGTTGACGGCGTCGTTTCTAAGTCACCAATTTAGTGCTACTTGGTCCAAGTGTAATTTGCCATTGGGAACCTACTAGCACTAAGTTGCTAACTGGTTAGCAAGATGCTTCCGAGAAACCGGCCGTAATCAAACTTGCTTGCTTGCGAACCTTCCGCCACAACAATCCCTTCAGGGATGTTGATAATTGGTATTCGTGTTCAATACATATCACAGGTTAAGGTTTATTGAAATAATTAAGAACATTTGTTTTCTACTTTGGAGGCCTAAAAACATTCAGAAACATGGCCTTAACGGGGCCTTGTACTTGGATAGCCAGATATTCAAAATATTAAAAGTCATGCAGGATCACTTTTCTACACTTTAATAAATCAATAAACAGAGTAACGATCCAAACAATCTGTTCTGATGGACAAACTTGCAATATGGAGGTGCGGTCTCCAATAAAATCATCATCTCATAATTTCCTCTAGCGATGTATCCAATTGAAACATAAAATCAAGATTTTGCTGAATACTTAAGTCATTGATCAAAGATCTTATGTTAGTTAAAGCTGGTTGAATTATCTCGTTTGATATTGTCTCTCTGGCGGGTTGAGCTGCACATTGTATAGTTTTCAAGTTGAATGGTTTAACAATAAACAATAGGTTTATTGTTTTGACTCTGTTCTTTTTGCCAAGTGTTAAAACTGAGATTTTACATCCATCTTCCTTTTAAGGCCCCAACTTCTCCTGGAGAAGTACCAGTTATCAGTACCAGTTAAAAGACCAGTTATCCTTTTCAATTTTAGATCAATAGTCAAAAAGCAAATGCCCTGAATATGTGTGAGGATCACAGTGGGGAGCTCACAAACCCACTGGGCAGCATTTAGCAATGCTAACTTTGTTTGCTGGCCTACCAGCTCCTCGCCTCGCATAACATTAATGTCGGGTCCCAGGTCAAACACCAAATATTAACACATGTCCTATTTTAGTATTACATTGAATCAAATCAACATAACAACACAAGTCTAAGAAGACCATAACACCAACATAAACACACTTCCAGGAGGAGAAAAG
>NW_015150485.1:913857-919918 GCF_000732505.1 Cyprinodon variegatus | reverse complement strand
TATATATATATATATATATATATATATATATATATATATATACACCAAACATATTTTCCAATCTGATCAAATACAGCAGAGACCTTTCATATATCAAAGTCTTTATAAATATTTTTTGTTGTACCTAATAATGGTTATGTGGTAAATATCGAAGGGCTCATTGTGATCAAACTATACCCACCATGCTTTACAGTATGTTTCCAAAAATATTCCGAAAATGTTTTACATTCTGTAATTACAGGAGCACTTTTTTTTTTTTTCATTGACGGTGAATTTCTTTTACCATTCTAACAGAGGTGCATTTTTGAAGTCACAAACTGATGTTGGTCAAGCAGTAATGACTTTTAGGTTTAGCTCTAATTCATCCCAAAGGTCAAGACTCTGTGCAGGCCATGTTTAAATGGACCTTGCCTTGTGCACTGGTGTACTAAGTGGAAGAGGAAAGGGCAAGCTCAAAACTGTTTTTTTTATGAAGTTAATGTTTGTAGAATCTGATGTGGCGCACTTATAGGAGTCCATGGTGGGAGAAAATGTGCAAACAATTTATGACAAGAATATGAAAATTCTGTTGCATGTGGCCTAATGATATTTTTTTTCATTGTTAAATTTCTTCAACACATATTTAACAAAACTCTTCAGAGATGTGGAATTCACTGTTTCTGTTGATGCCCCACTTGTCACCAACGACTTCAAGTAATAGATGGCGTCAAAAGTAAAAGATAAAGGAAATTCATAAAAAAAATTACAAAGATCCAATATTTTAAAATAAACAGTGTAATCCAGAGAGATGCTCCCTTGGATGTTCAGGAATGTACTTTGTTTTTTTTTTTAAAGAAAACATTCTTGCTATATTCTTTAAAGTGTAGTTTTTGTCCTTTCATTTTTATTGGTAGGTTAAACAGGGTGATATTTTGACCTTGAACAGTGTTTTAAAAGATACTGAGTCACAAAAAAGATCTGAAGAAGTAAGGAATTAAACAGGGATGAACAATAGTTCCAGAATAATTATAAGTGCATCAAACCTACAGCGCCTTGCAAAGGTATTCACCTTACCCTTGAACTTTTCAATCTTTTCAGGCTTCAAAATTGAAATAGCTATATAAAATTGGTATTCTTTATGAAAAAAAAAAAATTATTCAATTCCCTTTAGTCAGTACTTTGTAGCACCACCTTTTGCCTCTATTACAGCTGCAGGTGTGTCTGCATTATCTAATATCAAGAGACTGAAATTTCTGCCCATTCTTCCTTGCAAAACAGCTGGAGCTCAGTGAGGTGTGATGGAGAGCATTAGTAAACAACAGTATTCAGTTCTTTCCACAGATCCTCGATTAGATTCAAGTCTGGACTTCAACTTGATAAGTCTAACATCTGGATATTTTTATTTGTGACCCATTCCATCGTAGATTTGGCTTTATGTTTTGGATCATTGTCTTGTTGGATGATAAATCTCTATCCCAGTCTCAAGTCTTTTGTGGACTCCAACAGGTTTTCTTCCAGAATTATCCTGTATTTGGCTCCATCCATCTATTCATCAATTTAAACCATCTTCCCTGTCCCTGCTAAAGAAATGCAGTCCGAAACCATAATTCTCCCACCACCGCGTTTGACAGTGGGGATGGTGTGTTCAGAGTGATGAGCTGTGTTGCTTTTACATTTGTCTCTCAGGCTGCTTGTGTCAAAATTTAAACAATTTTTTTTATGGATATATTTGAAAAATTGTTTTCTTCCATAAAGGCCAAATCTGTGCAGTATACAACTGATTGTTATCATATAGACAGTCTCCTACCTTAGCTGTAGATCTTTGCAGTTCATCCAGAGTGATCATGGACCTCTTGGTTGCATCTCTGATAAGTCTTCTCCGTGTTTGAGCTGTACATTTACAGTGATGGCCGTCTTAGATTCGCAGTAGGCTGATACTCCTTCCATTTCAATATTATCATTTGTACAGAGCTCATTTGAATGCTTAATGCTTGGGAAATCATTTTTTTTAAATCAAAATCCAGCTTTAGACTTCTAAACAACAGAATGTTGGACCATCCTGGTGTGTTCCTTGTTCTTCATGATGCTCTCTGCTCTTTAAACAGACCTCTGAGGCTATCACTGAGCAGGTGTATTTATACGGAGACTTGATTACACAGAAATGGATTCTGTTTATCATCTTCAGTCATTTAGGTCAACATTTGATCATTCAGAGATCCTCACTGGATTTGTTTGCTGTTTGTTGCACTGAAAGTAAAGAGGCCGATAAATGTTGCATGCCTCAGTCCTCTGTTTTTTTTATTTGTTAAACAAAAGTTTAAAATTTCCAATAAATTTTGCTCCATTTCATGATTGTGTCCCACTTGTTGATTTTTCAAAAATAATTAAAATTTTATATCTTTATATTTGAATCCTGAAATGTGGCAAAAGGTCAAAAAGTTCAAGGGGTGCGAATACTTTTGCAAGCCACTGTATCATGTAACCATTTTTCGACCTTCCGATAACAAAACAAAAAATTGTACATTTTTTTCTTAAATTAAAAGTTAATGATGATTATTTAAATGTTGGATGCAATTTAGTACTTCAGGCCAAAGCTGATTCTTTACTGAAAAAAATGGAGCATGTATAATTTGACATGAATTGTGAACAAGCACATCAATTATTCAAGATGAGATCAAAGCTCAATCAACCATGTAAGGTCACATGAAAAAACAAACATCCCACCATCCATCGCCTCCGGTCAAGTTTCAGTGATAACTGATAACCAATGATCTTTTCAGATCAGTGTTTAGTGTAATGGAGTGGAAGACATCTCAGGAAATGCAATATTTCTAAAATATTTGTGACAGGTTTCATAATATCTATAAAAAAAAATTTCTTTAGCAGAAAAAAACTTATTTTTAACTGTTTTTAAGATATCTATGTTGTGGTGAGATTGGGCACTGTGAGGTGAGAAAAATATAAAAAAGTTCAAGGGTATAGACACTTGTCATGTACTGTAGGCCATTTCAAAGCTAAGTAAGGTGCTAATCTTGAAGAGCTCTTATACTTTAGACAACCTGTTCCAGTTGTCAACCATTTCATATGGAAGGCTGTGGATATATGATCTGTAAAAGCTGTTAATAAAAGCTTTTTGTGGGACATAGTATTTAGCTTTGCCTTTTGCTCTTTCTGATTGCTCTGCCATGTTAATACGGCAGTGTTTTCCACAAGCCCTCTTAAACTCTGTCAAAATGCAAATGCAATTAATGTATGTTCTGATTTCATCTAGGGGGATTGAAAGTTAGACAATGGTGGCATTCATTATAGCAAAGTCACTGATTAGGTGGGAACAGGTGTATTGTAAACGTGATTGAGGGCTATAAAGTGAATATTATTACAGCACAAGGTAAAAAATATCACACTTGCACTGTTAATATTTTCCAGCTGCGACAATTTTTTTTTACACAAAAGTCTCTGAACTGATAAGCAACTAAGAGGTTTGGTTCTACTGCGGGAAAAGTCTGACATTTTCTGTACCTCTACGGCAATAATATTATAGTGTCTGAGAAACAACAGACAGAAAAGGACCAACCACAGCAGTAAATGGGTGAGAACCGTTAACTTGCAGATAAAAAGCGCTGTTTAATCAAAGATTGCAGAGTGAGAGACAGTTTTTTTTTTCCTTTGAAAAATCAAATGGAGGTAACGTGTATTTGCCTCTTTTACAAATATCAGGTTTCTTAAAAAAATAAATAAAAAGGATGATCATTTTAGTTTGCTACTAATATTTATATGGAAATTGCCATTTAAATGACTTGTGCTTCTCTGTCATTTATCCGTCTCCTGGAATAGATAAGCAAAAAGGTGTGAAAACTTTGTTGGTTTAAAGTGATTTAAATTGGTTCAGTTTATCTGGACATCTTTCCTTATAAAGAAACAAACATCTGTATTATTGGTGGTCAGTTGTTAAAAAAAAACAAAAAACACTGCATTTGTCTGATTGTGTGAATTGGGGTTTTCAAGAACAAATATATTGCACTCATGGTGCAGAGGTCTCAACAGCTTATTTATCAAATATTATACACTTGGCTTTAAATGGTTAAAGAAAAGAGAGGGTGCTCTGATCATTATTACTGCACTAAAACATTTTTTTAAACAAACTGTGGTGAAGCAGTTTATAAATACCTAAATTAACCAAAAATGTTAAAGCCTGCCATCGAAAAATATTGGATAGTATGTTCTGGTACATATGCACAGACCTTATAAGCACTTCATATTCACTTTCAGCTGCTGCAAAAGGCAGCGGGAAATCCCCAGCAGCCTGGCTGTCTTCAGACAGCTTTCACAAGGGAGTCCCAGCACTGTCGCCCACTGGCATGCTGGGGGTTCTGCTGCTCCGAAATAGAACTACATATTTCAGTACTATTATAACCCTGATGAACTAACTGCACAGATAACGTTTTGAGGTGGACTTTATCTCTGATAAATGTGTTAAAACTATTTTTCCAAGTAAATAAAGTAATAAATAAAGCCAAGTTGCTATCCAGCTTGTAACGACAGAAAAGATCGGATGAACAACCAGAACATCAAACTAGAGCATTGAAGTGTCAAAGCATCTTGAACCAGTGTTTGACCCAGCATCCTAATTTTGATCTTTAAGCATTTTTGACGCCCAATCCAGGTTTTGGTTGAACACATCATTCGCCTCATATTACCCCAAAGCTGCTTATTGTTCCGTAAGGGTTGGGGGAAATGCAGTGGTTACATTTTATTATAATGCACATTTGCTGTGAAAAGTGTATAATCTTCATGATTATTCTTTTAATAGCTGGGAAAGAGTGTGAATGATCTAAAGGGAACCTTGTTCAGCTTGCTGAAGCCAACAGGATGCAAACAGTGGAAGAGAAAGCTACGAACATCTCAGAGACTACCATGCACGGTTTATAAAAAGCTATTTTTTAAAGCAATTAGTCCATGAGATCATTCAAAACTGGTGATTTTTGCACAATCAGTCTCTCTCATAGATGTTGCTGGTGGTGTTGTTAGAGAGAAAAAAACAGGGAGATGCAAATAACAAGTGATTAGTAACAAAGCTCACATGTTGATCCCTAAACAGTGACTGTTGTTTTTATCTTTTTCTAGACAATGGAGGGTGAATAATTTATGTCAGACTTACAGTAATAATACGATTTAAACCCTGCATTTTTATGTTCATGCCATCTTATTGATGCAAATCAATTTTGGCAAATTCTGGACTATTAAACATCACTAAATTTTAATTAACTGAAGGAAACCTTAAAATACATGAAAAATCAAATTGGATGTGTTTGCACAGTGTTGCTAATGATACTGCAATAATTTATAACCCAGCAGTTGATCTCAGACAATACCAAATAAGTATTTTTCTACTCCTTTTATGGCATTCCAGTTCACACATACATAAGCTCTCAGTCCTCTGATGGCAGATGGATTTTTCTTTTTCCTGTTGAGGGTAAAAATTATTTTCAGTGGCCTGATAACACTAGAACTCATGGCTTCATCCCCTTTAGAGACAAAGATTAAGTTTCACTTTTTTCAATTTGTGCAATTTCATAGGGGTTAATCTTAATGGAATCTTCATTGTGTGTGTGTGCCTCTGTATAAGTGCGTATGTGGGTAACCTTGTTTGCAGTTGGAGACAGACAGAAAAGGACGACAAAACGAGAAAAGACTACACAACATCAATTGAACAGACAGTCATCAGTATACCATTTGTATGATTCACCAGGGGGAAAACATCTGAGTATAGTTTTGTGTCAAGCAAACAGTCAAGAAAAAAAAGACTGTTATTGTGTTTGTGCCAGATACAGGCATATCTGATCATTTTATTGCTCATCCTGAAAGAACACCTGCGTCCGAATAGCTCTTTCTTATTCACTCTGAGAGGCATAAAACACTTCTGTCAAAGACAGCGGCATATCAGAGCTTTTTCTGAAGCATGTTTTATGAATTTGCTGTAACTTGCTGCCTGCCTAGTGAAAAAACAGGATGTTTATGGTAAACAACAGTATTGGGAAGCATGGGCGTAGGTTTGCATAGGGACCATAGGGACATGTCCCTA
>NW_015150485.1:906483-912620 GCF_000732505.1 Cyprinodon variegatus | reverse complement strand
ACTAAAAAAGAAAATAGACATACAGCAAGGAGCTATTTAAACAGTCAGACAGTAAGCAATAAAGGACAATGATAAAAGGTTGTGTTACATTTAATCCTTTACTATTAAAAATGCACTTATACATTATATGATTATAGGAAACACAGATATCCAGTAATAATGATGCAGGGCAGCTTGTAGGTGAAGCAGCTGGCCCTTCAGTGCTTCAGGTGATGTCTAAATAAACCAGGTGAAACTAAAATATTTCCACAATTTTGGTATAATTACTGATCTAAGTGGGTTGCTCTGTCGGGGAAAGGCACATTTTACATTTATATTATGTTTTAGAGTCTCTATTCTCCAGTTAATGATGAATCACTTTCTAAATTAGTTGACGATTATTGACATAATCAATTAATACGATTCATTTTTTCAGCACCAGATAAAATACATAAAATGGGCAACACAGAGTAACTACAGCCCAGATGTTCAGCTTTTATAGTGAAGTTAATACTTTAATGAATGTATTATTTTGCTTGATACAGCGAGAGCATAGTAGGTAAAAATATAAGAGTGGGGTTTAACTGCACAATTCTATATCTTCAAAAGAAAATACTGTATTTACCTTCTCTCTTAGTCATTCAAATGAAACCATTTTCAAAGTAGAAAACAGTCCTAATTCCACATTCATCAGAGCCGGTGATACTTCAAACATTGATAAACAGCATCGAATGAGTGTAGTGCTTATAAATTTTTTTTTAATGTAGCAAAATTATGCTTTTCTCTTTTAACAATGGATTCCTCTTATCAGTACAGATGCTCACATCGAGCATAAAAAAGGGCATGCATATTGCATAGTACCAATGACACCCGACCAATGGTGTCCCTACCAAAGTTCAAATCAAACCTACGCCGTTGTTGGGAAGTGAGACCAAGTCACAGCATTTTTTCTACACATTTAATTCTTGTTAGCCAGTTTCTAATTTCAAGGCATATCAAACCACTAGGTTGTATGTCTTAGGATCCTGTGGCTCATATACTTTTCATAAAGATGTCTGAGATTGTGAAATACTTATTTCAATTATTTGGATTGAACTGCTGTGAATTCACCAAGGAACTGATAAAACAATATCACAATCTAATCATTGTTTAAGCCTGTACTCTTGTTTAGGAGCCATATTACTTTACTTTCTCTCTTCGATAATTTACCCTGTTGTCGTGGCATATGTGTGCAAGGCGGCATTTGGTCCATGGGTGGTACTTTGGGTGTGGTGGAATTATGAGTGTGTGCAGGTGCATGCAGAGAAGACTTGGATCTTGCGTCAGGTATGCGTTGGTGAGTAGTCTTCTGTGAAATGTTTGATTATCTCTACTAGAAACACCATTGCATGGGGAAATAAATTCTTTCAACAAGGTAAATGTCTGTTTTGCTATTTCAGTGAATGGGGCACTAAGTCCAAAGCAAGGGAGATTTGACATGTATCTACTTTAATCCCACATCTTAGCCTGCAGTGGTTTCTGTTATGTTTTGAATTATATACAGTAGGCTGCAATTTTTTTTTTTAGTGGCTTGCAAGCATTTCAAGAAGCGGCACAAAAAAATAATTGACAATACTGATTTCAAAGAGCTTAAGAATAGTGTAGGGAAAAAAAAATTACATCTCAAAGCTGAAGGTCGAGGAAAAAAAAAAAAATCAAAAATAGGAAAAGGGGTTTGTTTAAAAACCGGACAAGAATTTGATGCAATAAGAGGATTTATGTCACATCAAAAACAATGAGATCTATGGGCAACTGCATTTTTAGACAATAACAGGCATTTAAAGCGGAACTAAGTAAGGTCCACTCTTGGGCTGTCCCTACTGGTGCATTTCAAAAATGTATTGTTGTAAAGGTCGGAGCTCTTTCTGATGCACAAGGCACTTTAAAGAAGAAAAACATCAGTGCAAACTGCAGTATTTTGAAAACTACACTGTGTTAGATGACTATGCTAATAATAAATTAGAAGCTAAAATGTCCCATGGCTTTTTCTTCTTCGTTTGTAGCGGTTAGTTAGACTTTAGCCTATGGACAATGCAGCCTAGTGCCTTGTAAAAAAGTAATGGTAGTTTTACATTCGTAATTTAAGTGTTGAAACATTCAAATGCAAGTTAATATATCAAATGACAATATAAAATTAATTTTAAATAAAATGCAAATTTATCAACAGGAAACAGAAACTAGATATGACCTAACCTTGCAGTTTTTTCCAAATATTGCTACATTCATGAAATAAATGCAAACTACAAAGGGCCATCTTTGCGGCTCAAAGATTACTATACTCAGTATAGACATGAGCACCATAACAAATGACTTACATGTCCTGTAGCAACATTGCCTGCATATTCATGCAAGATTTTTACTTGTGTGAATTGTCTGTTTTTTATTTGATTCTGCCATCCATAATTTGGTAGGAGTAGTGGCAAAGTATACGTATATATGATGTCCAGTGCTGCAAATACAAAAATTTTATTAGGTGTGTATGGGTCTGCCGTATGAGTGCCGCAAAGCAATTGATATTTCTGCTTGGTTGACAACAGACAAACTTGAAAGTGCTGCATTCGGGCCTAAGACTGTGGGAGGACATGCAAAAACAGAATCATCACAAAAACTGTCATGTATCAGATTGAGGACTTGAACCTGAATTGAGCAAACAGGAAATAAAGCCACTTAACGTGGTTCCAGAACAGCACTCTGTATTTTGCTTGGTTCAGTGGTGATGTCACTGCTGGCTTGTGAGCCTGCTGCTCACATGAACAGGTGGGGAAAGAGGAACAATCAGAAATTCACTTTAAGGCAACTCATTGGTCAGAGCCAAGAGGGTAAAATCAGATGGAGGTATTCAAGGGGAAGGTGAGAATCAGAAGTCAAGGGCAAAAACCAGGTCAGTGTCCAGAAATCAGGAAGCTGTTCTCTGTGAACATGCATGGGTTCTCTCCGGGTACTCCGGCTTCCTCCCACAGTCCAAAAACATGACTGTTAGGTTAATTGGCTTCTCTAAATTATCCTTAGGTGTGAGTGTGTGTGTATGGTTTTTTGTCCTGTTTGTCTCTGTATTGCCCTGCGATGGACTGGTGACCTGTCCAGGGTGTATCCTGCCTCTCACCCGTAGACGGCTGGAGATAGGCACCAGCACCCCTCATGACCCCACTTGGGATTACGAGTGTAAGAAAATAGATGGATGGATGGATGGATGGTTTTGAGAACAGTCCAATGAGTTCCCTCCACAGTGAGGTACACTCAATGAGGGAAGTGCAAGTGAAGATTTTGTCCCTAAGAAATGGGACACCACTAGTAGTAAAGTTACATCCCAGCCCAGTAGATGGTGGTAATAAGTAGCCTGTACACTTCAGTGATGTGTTCACCTATGTCATGCGTAAACACAACCTGAGTCACAACCTTCTGCATGGAAACTCTGCCATACTCATAACTTTTCACCTAAGATATGCGTAATATTGAACGACATTTATATTAGAGGATGTAAAAAGTTCATTTATGAGCCACCAGGGATAAATAAATGTATCACAACCATCTCTACATTAATAGACAGACATGGTAGCATAACAATAACTTTTTGATGAAATATCAGTTTCCAATAAGATACAGGGAATACAGATCACTTATACAGAGCATCCCCAATGGACTAACAATTATTAAAATCATCACAATTTACTCCAACTTTGACCACTAAAATGTTTTTAAATGGACTGTATTTTCTTGGCACCAAATACAATAACAAACACATACAGAACACATTCCAACAATCCAAATGCCTCGCACCAAGAGGCAAATTCTACTGGAACTCCATTTTTATTTTAATAGACCACAGTAAATTATGATCACTACCTCATCAATACCCCATTAACAATAAATCCATTATTTTTTTATTTTAAAATATTCTTTATAATATCTATCCTACAAATAATGAAATAGCTAAACATCTTGAAATAAATCCAATTCTTCCTTCAGCATTATTGAACCTGAAATAACCCCTCACCTATTCTTCACATGTCCTATAACCACATACTTCATGAAAAGCAATAGAGCAGTACTTATCATAAAAATTAAACTCCAGTATAACCCTCTCTGCGAGGCTATCAAATAAATTGACACAGTGACTGGTCAGCTGACTGGTTATGGTGGAAAGCCGATAAGAGCAGTTGGAACTGCACAAATCAAAAGTTGAGTGAATAAGTAATCAGGGTGACAAGATAGGAGCTGAAAGTAGACAAACCAGCACTATCGCTAGAAACGTTACCTAAACACTTTGATTATTCCTAGACTCCCGGAAAAGCTCTAACTAAAGTAAAAGGTCACTTTGTTTGGCTTTAAATCTGCAACAAAAACTAATTTAAAAGTTTATCAAATACAGTTTAACATAGAAAACTGAATAACCAAAGCTAGCTTTCCACACATGCAGTTAAAGGTGGCTTAAATAGACCTCCCAAACCTATGCAATGCAAATGTGCAAAGTATTGGATTTTTTTTAAGCTCTTATCACCTATATTGAAGACTTAGTGGATCAGTAAATTAGCAATGCTATTTGCTGATGCAATATCTCTGTTCTTCACCATGAGATTATGGTAATTTCCTCTTTAAAGTGACTCTGTCTCTGCAGTTCCCACTAAAATTTCAAATTAAGTCAACCCCAGTTCATAATGCAGACAAGCTCTTCCATTATATGATTCAATTAAGATATTTCAGTGCCCCCCATGCTTTTTAGATATAAAATTTTTAATACAATTAAATCAAACACTGGCCATATTTGGTAGTATTAAATACTACGTAATAATTACATTCACAGAGGCACACCTGATTGAGTGATAATTAATTTAGAGAGGAATAAATAATCTAATAAGGAGCCTGACACAGTTCTCAAATAATAAGTTACTGTGGTTGAACAGGTATGGTGAGTGTAAAGTCGGAGTGGATAATCTTTTATAATGATCTCCTAATAAGTGTGAGCCAGAAGATGCCCAGAGAGATGTCAAATAATTATTTTCTGGACAGGCAAGAGAGTCTCGTTGAAAAATATGGCACGTCAGTCAACTAGATTAAACTATGAGATGATTAACAAAAAAGACTAGCGAATGACTTGTTACAAGACAAACACATTATGTTAGTTACACGGTAAACAATTAAACACAAACTCTTTTTGATTTATCATATACAAATCGAAATTGTCCATATCAGGTCTATTGTGTTATAATACAGCAACATTCAGGAGCTCATAAAATGTTTATGCCTTTAGAAGTTTTTATAGAACAAACAGTAAAGACCCATGTATTCAAAGCCCCTTTTTGTTAAAGCGTGAAAAATATAATTAGACATTAGAATGTGAATTGTGCACACTGATGGAAGACATTTAAGTATTCATACTTTACTATCTTACATCAAGAGGACAAAGTAGCTTTATATGTTCCAGTTGAAAATACAGACCTATGCACTGTGTGTATCCCTGAGCAACTGGATATGCAGGTTTCAAGCTGTCATGTCGGGAACTGCTTATCATATTTTAGCAGTGCACATGGTGCAAAGAGCAAAAAAAAAGAACTTGAATACAATCATGTTTTTGATTCTCTCAAGTTTAGTTTGCCATCCTTGTGTGCAATGCAAAGCTGGAAGCTGTAGATTTGGTTGCTAGGATGCAGTCATGGACGAAGGAAAAAAACAGTGACAGAAAGTGCCTTTGAAGACTGTTATTTTCCTGAGATTGCACACTGACACCTTCCAGTTCTACTACAGCCCCTGCACTGCACATTTACCAATTGTCAACCCCACTGTTTCCGTTAATAGTACAAAGAGCATACAAGGAAAGAGAAAGTTCGAACTTGTTGGTACTTTAAATTGCTTAGGGTAAGTCAATCATCAAGTGAAAACATATTTAATAATCAGGTCTTGGAAGAATGCATACATACTTTTGAGGTGTATTTTTCACATTTTATAATGTTTTAACTACAATTTGTTTAATTTTTCTAACATTATATTTGAAAAAATAACAAATATTGTGCAGAAATGAAAGTAGAAAATGATAGTAAATGACTTACATTAAAAGAAACACCAAATTATAATCTGTTTACTTTTAAATTCTCCTGCAAAATATTTTACACAAGAGTATTTTT
>NW_015150485.1:896893-904984 GCF_000732505.1 Cyprinodon variegatus | reverse complement strand
AAAGATAATCAGTAACATTTTCTAGTTTTCTTTAACTATAGTTCCTTCTTGCAACTCTTCCACAAAGAGTAGATCTCTGTAGCTCCTCTGCTGTTACATTTTAACTGCTCAGCTTAGGTAGTTGACCATTTTTGGGTAGGTTTGCAGTTTTGCTATACTTTTCTTATTTACAGATAATGTACTAAACAGTTTTATGTGTCACATTTAAAGATTTCTTACCTGGGCATGATTTAAATTTTCTCACAGAAAATTTATCTGAGACCTGTTTCCTGTTTTCCTTTGTCCTCTTGGGCCAATGTCTCAGCAGGTTCTTGTGAAACTATTCATAAGTTCACGTTTAGTATAAGTGATTACCACAATAGTGTCCTCATAAATCTGCCAAGAAGTTGATAAGTTGTTCGATAATGCTGCTGCTGCCCATGTCCTCACTGAACCTAGGAAAGTGGAGCATATCACCCCAGTTATAAAGTCCTTATATCGACTCCCATTCTAAGAAAGAGCTCTAAAATACTTATGTCGTCCTGTATCTCTGCGAATGGTTCAGCTATGAAATACAAAACATTACAGCCTTGCTGTCAGTATAGGAACTTCTCAGGTCCTGTAGCTTAAAGCTACCTAGAACCAAACATGGAGCAGCAGCTTGTGTTTCTTATGCCCCAATAATGTGGAATAAAATCCCAGAATATTGTAAACGCACTGAAACTATGATGCTTCAAATCTAGACTAAAAACTAATTTATTGAGAATGTGGGCTGCATATTTGTAGCACTCTTACCTTGCAGCAAGGGGGTCCTGGGATCGATTCCAAGCCCAGGTTCTTGCTGCATGGAGTTTGCCACCCCGTGCATGCATGGTTACGCTCTTGGTACCGTACTATGGCTTTCCCTCACAATCCAAAAAATCTGACTTGTTAATTGTCATCTCTCAATTGTCTTTAGGTGTGAGTGTTTGTATGTGCATGGTTGTTTGTCTTTGTGTTGTCCTGTGATGGACTGGTGACCTGTTTAGGGTGTTCCCTGTCTTTCACCCATCGACTGCTGGATATAAGCTCCAACCCTGCCGTGACCCTGATGGATGAAGCAGGAGAAGATCAATGTTTAGAGTGAACCTTGACTGTGCCATCTATACATTATTAGTTAAGTTATATGTCCAGCTTTATGCAGCACTTTTTGTGCCGATCATATAAAATCCCATCAGACACAGAAGAAGTTTGTTGCTGTTACCATAACAAGCTGTTAAAAATATAAATTGGGTGTCATTACAAATGGAAAGATTGAGTTCACTCATTAACCTGGCTTTTTTTAAATGGCAGTTCACCATGATTAATGCACCTGTCTGCCATTGTCAAGTAAAGCACTACTTCTCTAATTCACCACTTGGTCTAATAAGCAGACTGGGAGCATTAATAATTCCCAGCTGCAGCCGTGTTGGGACAGTGTTGTGTTGATCGCCATTTTAAACAGGACAAAATGTGTGTGGCAGCCTTGTACCTTGCCACAAAAACAGTTGCAAAAACATACTGAGAGATTTTTTCCCCCCTCTGCTTTTGTGAACGTGCTTTGAAAGAAACATATTATTTTGAAAAACCCATGGAAACAGTGAAATCCAGAGGCAAGGTCAAGATGGAGATGGAAACAGAATCTAACAAGTCACCAAGAACTAACATCAGCCATGCAATCAAAACATGAGTATGCAGAGTTTCCCAGAACACTTACATGGCATGCCAGAAAATGTCTTCAAAATTATGATTTGGTGCTTTTCAAAGGCATATGAAAACAACCACTGCAATCAACAAACAGGTCTGCAGGATGTTAGCTGGAAGGAACAATGTTGTTCCTACATGGAATCATCCTGCTTCATTCACCTACAGCTTTACAGTCAGCACTACTCAGACAGACTAGTGGAAAACACAAGGAGATGTTTATTTTTACACTGTGCAAAGCAAATATTGGTGCTTATTTTTTGTAGTGTGAGACAACACATGTGATTTAACTCTGTATATTTCTTTAGCCCCAACATTTACGTTGCAGACCGAATGTCATTTCAAGGCATTTGACATGACAAACATTCAGTTAATATTAATAATAATATTCACACAAATGCAATACCTACATAACTGTCTTTGTTAATAGGAAGATATGTAAAAGAAAAGCAGTTATTTTAACTCTGGATGAAAAAAATACAAACTAAACTTTCATGTTTATACTAGGTTTGTGATAACCGTGGAAATTTTGGAATCTCTTCACACGGACTGCTAGTTCAAATTAGTCTCCAAGACTACTTAAACGTATAGAGGATGATCTTTATTTTCCGGTTGGATCATCTAAATAAATGGTCCTCCTAATTATCAAACCGGTGATATGTTTACGTAAGGCCGTCCTATGTGCTCGTCACCAGTTAACTATATTTTTCTGCGCATCTGTGGTGAGCTACGGT
This sequence comes from Cyprinodon variegatus, assembly GCF_000732505.1. NCBI lineage: Eukaryota > Metazoa > Chordata > Actinopteri > Cyprinodontiformes > Cyprinodontidae > Cyprinodon > Cyprinodon variegatus. The sequence goes on along the minus strand of NW_015150485.1, from coordinate 902,549 downwards.
TTCAGATAGTCATTAAAGCTCACCTTTCTCACTGCGGTTCTCTGAAAATGGCCGAGGGTCGTAAGAGAAAAACTGTCAAAAAAGTGTATTAGAAGAAAAGGAAGGACTCAGAATATGCAGATATATCCCGGAATGCTTTGCACGGAGAGCCCTCCGCTTGTTGTTGTTGTTTTTCTTTAAGTTTTCAGTTTTAACTTTAGCCAGGTTTTTCCTTGTTTTCTAGCTTTATTGGTGTGTCTGGATTCATTTAAGTTGCTTAGGTTTTTCTGTCTGACCTCTGTTGCCCCCTTTTGTTCTTTTCCCTTGGCTTCCTCATCAGCTCTAGTCACACCTGCTCCTTATCAGCTCATTAGTCCTACCTTTGTTCAGTCAGCCATAAATACACTCCCTCTGCAGTCCCTCTTGACTGGTTCCTCGTCTTACCCTTTTCTCACCCTGGCTCCTTGATGGTTTTCCCCTGATGTCATGGTTCTGGTTTGTTTTTGATTTTTATGTCGGATTTTTTGGACACCTGTTTTTGTTTAACATTTTAAGTTGGATTTTTGGATTCCTGTTTTTGCTGCTTGATCTCCATTAAACCTTTTAAGAACTCACCCCTGCCTGTCAGCCTCTGCATTTGGGTCCTCATAAAAACCTCCAAACAAATCGTGACATAACTAAGGCACCGCAGAGTGAAGGAGGAGTTATGTATCCAACGGAGCAAAAAGCAGTTATCTGTCCGAACTGCCAGTTAACCGAGTTTGCTATAAAGTCCACTATATATTCCCCACTCTTTATAGTGATTGAGAAATTTCGGGGTTAGAGTAGATGTTAGGGTTACACAGTAAGCCTATTGTAAGCACAGTGCTTGTATAAGAGCAGCAGCTTTTAAGCAGAGTGTGCACAAGCAGAAATGGGGTTGTGCATGCTCTCACACGTACATTTTTTTTAAGTGGAAGGGTTGGGTCTTCGTGAAAATCTTCCACAACACCTTTACCAATGCCAAAAAAAATTTAAAATTTTATTTAAAATATGTAAACTAAAATGTAAAAATTTCAAAAAAGAAATAGAGAAAACCTTTGTTCTCATTAAGATACTAGGAAATATTAACATTCCTTTTGACTAACTAGAAACAGAGGGAACTATGAAGTATGCCGATTCATCTGGATTTATATCCAAAATTCCACCATAAAATATTGTAATATTTATTTAGAATATAGTTTAAGCAATCTGATATCAAAGAAAGGTTTACATTTCCTTTTGGGAGCTCGAACAAAAAAAGAAGCATTTTTCACACTTGTCTGATGGCATGGGTTATTTAAATACAGTTGATCAAGTAGAGAGTGCAGAGACAGCGGATGTTATGGGGACTTTCAAACAGAATGTGCTCTGCACACCACTGTGCTTTGAAAGTCAATGTTTTCAATGCACTGCACAATTTGATCCAGCGTGAGCACAGCATACTGAGTTTTCAGTATACACAAGACAGGTGTTGAGCAAGAATGTATGAGATTGGAATGGACGCTAGTGACTATATAATGAAACTGACAACTGTGCGCTGAACTTAGTGCATTGCACAAAGAAATGCAGCATATAACAACAGGCAGGGGGTCTTTCCAGTACTGAGTATTACTGCTGACTCTGTTAGTAGTATTTGATACCACTTTACTTTCAGCCCTGTACACAACATAGCTAGCTATTTTAGTTAGTCGTTTTAAAGTTGTTTTGGGTCTGCTAACAACACAACAACCCCAATATTGGTTGTGGCAAATAGTAAATGGCCTGTACTTATATAGCACTCTTTTTAGTCAGGAGACTTCAAAGTGCTTTATACTACATTCAGTTATTCACCCATTCATGCACACATTTACACACTGATGGTGGCAAGCTACATTGTTGCCACAACTGCCCTGGGGCTCACTGGCAGAAGCGAGGCTGCCGTACACTGCTCCTGGTGCTTGATGCCTTGCTCCCTTCGTGGAGGATGGAGAACAGGGTGCCTGTCGGGGTCAGTAGGGGAGCTGGTTGCTTGAGATTAACCCTGTTCCCAATTTCTTTTCCCCCCATCTCATTTTTATCCTCACCTGCTCTGTTACACCACCACACACACATAGGATCTTGGGGAGGAAATCCTCACTAGGGTGTGTCCTCCTATGCTGGTGGTGGCCTATTCCAAAATCTATATTGGCAAAACAAGACACTGTGTAATCAAAATCACAATAAATGTTGTCTAAGTGATTTGTTATTTATTATTTCTTGGACCATTGATGTCTTTGCATTCCCATTCTCATAATAGGGTTTGACCTAACAAGTCCTCCTTACCACATGTGCAGTAAAAGTACAAACTCTGCATTTACTGAGAATTTTTATTGTGAAGCACAACAACAAGAGAAAAACTGGTGAGTAACTGTATAAATGTGAATTGGGTCCATTGGTTTATAAATCAAAACATAAATCACCAATTAATTACAGTTACTTACACTTCACTAAATTATCTAGCATGAAGGATTATTTTAATATCAGATAAAAAAAAAAACAGAACAAACTTAGAATGGGAAAAAAAGGTTTAGGTCATATGTTTTCACTTTTAAAGTAGATTTTGGTGTTTGTCAGGAGAGACTGTTAAAGTATTTCTCCTCTGTGAGTGCTTCTTTAAAGGTCACTATTCACACAGTGGTAATGACATGTGTTAATGGATCCAGACAAGGGCTGGTGGGAGGGTGGATTGTGTTCAGAGAAAATACTGGCAGATGTAAAGTCTTGTTCTCTAACTTGAAGCATTTCTTTAAAACCAAATGGCTTTTTCTTCATGGACCATAAAAATCAATGCACATATCAAGCATCTTTGCTAATGGAGCTTTTAAAATAGCCTATAGAATGAAAGGTTATTTTTATGTATTTATTGTTCACATAAACAGTTTTCTATTTTAGCCAACAAAAAGAGATTGGATGTGCACCAGCAAATACTGAGCGTGCCAAATTTATTTTGAGTCTGACATGTGGTTTTTGGTCGGCAGTGTGGGCAGTTAGATCGCAACAGAACGTCAGGCCGTACAGTGTAAGAACATGCATCGTGTGCTGTGAACTTTTAAACTCTACGCTTTCGTCGTACAATTTCAGCTGTAGCTGAGTACAATGATTGAAAATATTGTTGTGAAGCACTCTGAAATTAATAAACTCCAGAAACCTGAGCAAAATCTCCTCTTTGTCTGGTCACTGTCAGTCCAAATTCTTAAAGTAGTGTTAGCCAATCATCACTGAGCAATATTCTTATGGTATGCTCACACTGGACGCACAAAAAGCACCTGGTGCTTTATTTTTGAAGCTTGTGCACATAAACGTCAGACAGGCATCAAGGATGCTCTTGTTTGTCTTGAAGCTCTCCAGTAAACAGTTTATTAATGCCTAAATTAACTTAAAATAACGAAATCTGCTGGCAAAACATGTTCGATTTCATTATCCTGGTGCCTGCAGTTTGGATTACGTACATGAAAAATTTTGTAAATTTAGTGAATCAAAATGTCTTTAGTTATTTGGTTTACCAGGCATTAAGCTATCACTCATTACACAGGTCTTAAACCAGCACAAATGCAGAAGAGTCTGTGGTGCGCTGCCAACACAAAGCATTGGGTAACTCCTTTGTAGACATTGACTTCATAATATTAGGCACTTTTATAAGCAACACTGTCACATTTGCATGTCCACAAGTGTCCACTGTTTTTTTAAAGTTAAACAAATACTACCATTTTCTTGTTATTGTTGATGTTTAAGACATCTTGAAGCCACTTCTGAAACTGCTAAACGTAATCAAGAGACGCAATGGGAAAAGTTATTTCCGCTGGCTTCTCAGCAGATGGGTTATACCCTGAGTTGATTCTTTTTCATATTTTGTTGAATTGGCTGATTGTGAAATGTCTGTGTGGATAAGTATTTGTCAAAAAGTAAATGTTATTTTCCTTCTCTGCAGTTAAAAGCTGCAACTAAACTTGCACTCAGTTAAAAAGCACTATAGGGAGAAAGGAGCGAGCATGTCACAACTTTGGTCTAACATTAAATATATTTCTCTCACACAGATAGATAGATAGATACCATGGACTCTCTTTATTGGTCCAATGTTTTAATTACAAAAAACTCAAGTAAATTACATACATATACTCATATACAGCAACCCAAAAGAAAAAAAAACCCAAAAGAAAAAAAAACCCAAAAGACATAAGTCTACCCCCTCAGAAACTGAGAATAAGCATTTCATTATTTACATGACATAAAACATCTTCACCTCCCCAAATAGAAATAAAATCATTCAGATCTGACACCATTCTATAATATGCAAACTCTGTCCTAATATATGCCGCCACCAGGTCCTCTGAACATCAGTTCAACTGAACAAACCTCCTTCATTTTATTTCTCCTGGTGAGCCAAATGCTCATCTTTGCCTGACCAAACAGAAAATTAACCAAACAAATATTCCTCTGCTGTGCTTGTGAATATCTAGGACAAAAAATTAACAGTTCATTATTAAAACTGTTCATTATTAAAACTGTTCTCTTTGTTAAAATGCTGTTTTAACAAAGAGAGGAGAGGAGCCAGTCTGAGGCATCCAATCCAGAGATGCTGTAGTGTTCCCTCAGCCTGACAAAAGGCATACTGACTCCCTGATCTGTGATTAATACGTGCCACATATCTGTTCGTGGCCACGGCCTAGTTCACCACCCTCCACTGGAGATCCACACTGCGTCACTCTATGGTAGGTTTGTACAGGGACCTCCAGCTGCCCCTGGGGGTTGAACCTGGCGCCAACACATCAAACCACCTCGACTCTGTGAACCCGATCAACATCTCGCTGCTTAGGACCTTCATGGACACAGCATGCAAACTCTTTTTAGATACTTCAGAGAACTTCCTCAGCTCAGGTGTTCTGAAGTATAACAGAAGTCCGTCTACTTTCTCCTGCTATTCCACTGTAGCACAAATGGACAACTCAGGAAATCCTTCTGTGTGTTCCTCTGCCTCTAAGGCTCTTCTGAACGAACCAGGAAGACTTTTCATCACCTCTTCCACCAGTTTATCTATGAGGCGCAGACTTAGTACCTGTGTCTTGACACAGCCTTGCGGCACTTTTCCATGGACCTGCTGACCTCAGTCCTGTCAGCTTCGTCAGCCCCGTTGCTGTAAGGATCCTCTGAATGCTGTGAGAGTTGAGAATCGTGCTCTGTATGGTTATAGAACAAAGGTTCTTCACCCACAGTCCCATATAACTGAGAGCAATCTCTCTTGCTGTTTAAAATTGTTCTCCAGTCATGCAGAACTGACTGGTAAAAACTGGAAGTCTGTGTTGCATCCAGCCTCAAGAGAAACAGGTGCTTATCATAAGCCAGGTTCCTCACTCCGCAAAGCAGCAAGGATGCCGTTTCTTGAAATTATATCAATTCTATCCATAAAATACATTTTTCTCCAAAACCGAATGCTTTAAGTGTTTTAAACAAATAATTATGATCAACTTGATCAAAGGCCTTTTCTTGATCTAGAGCAGGGGTGTCAAACTGGTTCCAGAAAGGGCCGAGTGGCTGCAGGTTTTCTTTCCAACCAAGCAATAGCACACCAGACTCCAGTCATTTCATAATGTCATCATGTTCAGATTGGACTCACTTGATGAGATGATAGGAGTCTGGTGTG
>NW_015150485.1:889493-894673 GCF_000732505.1 Cyprinodon variegatus | reverse complement strand
AATAACTAACAATTTATTGTACTGGAGAGGACCCAATAATCTCCGGGTATCCAAGAGGCCATTGTTTTTTCCTTTTTTTTTTTTTTTTTTTTTTTGCAAAATTTGGCATTCTGGTGAAAAGCTTCAATTTAAATATATATATATATATATATGTATATATATGTATATATATATTACATTTTTTTAAGAATTATTTTTTCTTTGCTACTCTACCATAAAGAGCACAATTATATCATAGATGATCAGGTGATCTCTTCAACCCCCACAAAGTAATCATTGTCCTGTTTACTGCTTCTCAAATTATTGCTCTACGTACCTTATTATCAGGTAAGGCGAAGCAAAAAGTTGGGCACATTTTTTAAGCTGATAGATTGACCAATGCTGGGTAAAGTGACACAATTTTAAGATATTGTTTAATAATAATGCTGCTACTAATGTTTTTACAACATGAAGTTCTCCTGTGTTTCTTGCATAAAGTTTTTCACCGATGTTCTTTAAATACCTGGGGCGTTCACAGAAAAGCTTTGTTTATACTGGGATCAAATAATACACAAGTCTCTGTTTAAGAAATTAGGCTGAAGTTAGTCTGATTCGCAGCAGTTGCCCTGCGTCGACTTATTCATTTTGGTTATATTTAGGGTTTTTAGTTTCAGAACAGGCGATATCGAAGTTTTGATCTGAGCTTGGGTTAAGATTTTAAACACTGAAGGCAAAATTATGTTAAATCACATATAAACACACTATTTTGATACAATTTTTATTTCTTTCATTAAAATGTTTATATAACATTAGCAAATTCTGTAACTTTAAACATTTTCCTAAATATATTTTGTACCATCAATTTCCATGACTAAAATATACTCTGTTACTGGTGATACCGTTATGATAGTTTTTTGCAAATACACTTTATTTATTGGTTAAATGTACAAAAGTCACCTATCAGGACCAACTTTTCTGCATGCTTAGCTAGTTCCCTGCCTTAATAAATGGTAAATGGCCTGTACTTATATAGCTCTATTTCAGGTCAGGAGACATTCAGTCATACATCCATTCACACACACACTGATGGTGGCAAACTACATTATCGCCACAGCTGCTCTGGGGCTCACTGACAGAAGCAAGGCTGCCGGACGCTGGGCCATCGGGCCCTCTGACCACCATCAGTAGTGTGAAGTGTCTTGCACAAATACACAACCAGACTGGGACCGGGGTCTTGAACCGTCAACACCTTGATTCTAGGGCAAACGTCTAAATCCGATGTGAAACAATGAGTGATAAACAGGCCTCTGCACCACTTGGTGGCTGCTGGGCAGGAATGCAATAATCTAGTAGAGATATAAAATGCAAAAAGTGAGTCCCATGTTTCAAAACAATGGCTGTATCATAACGAGAGGCTCTAAATGAAAATTTAAGATCCCTTCAAATATTATGTTAAATAAATAAACTCCATATTTATTGCACTAAATTGTCAATATCCAAATTTTAAAACATGAATTGAACAATTAAAGCTAATTGGACTTATTTTATTTAGCAAAAGTGAAAACTGCTAAATGATCTAGAATATATATTGTTTAAGTTCACTGAAGCTGATTTATTACAGTTGCTCTGTCTGATCAATATATTCAAATTTAATGCTTAAATATTACTTAAATTGTAAAATTCTGCCTCTGTTAAAAGCTGAATTATTGCAAGTATTTCCTTAAATGCACATATTTCTTCTCTAAATTTTTTTGTTACAAATTTTATGAATATGAATAATTCCAAAGGTGTTTTGAGCCATTTGAAGCTCTACGTATTCTCACTCTGTAACTGCACTGCATCTGCCTGGGTCTAGTAGGAGCAGCACCTGTACTCTCCCCTTATGTCCTCTTCATCAGTTCTGTATATGATTTGTTTTCTGTTAACCTCCAGTGTTTCACAAGGTTGTTGTGTTGCAACAAATTCTCACTGTTTTCCCACAAACTTCATAGGTCTTGTTTTGGCTATTTGTGGAGCAAATAACTCCTCAGAAGACTTATTTTATGATCTGCCACTGTTTGTTTGAGCACATCACACTGTGCTTGGCATTATGTACTGAAGCACTACGCTCTTAACAGGAAGATAAAGTAGATCCCATCAAATGATTTATTTTTCTTGTAAACATGCATTACCTAAAATTTAAGAATTTGAGATTTACTGTTGAATTCTTCAGTTCTGGTATCAAATAGGGCTGAACAATTTTGCCAAAAATCAAAATTATGATTAATTTTAACCAAATTTGCAATTTTATTTTTATTTTCCTTGCACTAACCCCAAGCTTATACAGTAAATGTTTCAGCCCATGATTTCAGCTTTTTAAAGTTTGCTTACCTAGAGTCCATTGTTACTTGACATCACCGTAAATATTGTGTTACAAAGTGGTTATTTCTACTTCCATGCATGGAACTGTGAGCCAGCTGCTATGCTCTCTATCTTTGTCTGTGGTGACAAACCCCTCTTCAAGCTTTTAACCACCTCCTAAAGGGCTTGGAGAAATTTAGTGTCTTACTCAGTGCCTCTGCCATTTTACCATTGCATTTTGTTAAATTGTGATTATATTGCAATGGCTATTAATTGCCCAGACCTAGTATCTGAGGTATCCATATTTTAGTATCAATCCACACTGGTGTGCATGCCTTTGGTAGCCTATTTCTTGTAGCAAAAATATATATAAAAAAATATTCCTTAAAATCTCAAAGTTTCATAATCAACTCAGTTATTTTCTTCTCCGGTACTTACAGTTGTGTGTAAATTTTCTTTTATTTACATTAACGATTTTAGAGTACAGGGTATTGGGTAGAATCATGAATTTAATTACTCTACAGCTGATTCAATCAACTTTGTTTTGCTTAGGGCCCTTTCACACCTTGCTGATTTAGACACCGTATGGCTGATGTCTCAGAATCTCCTAAAACGCGGACATATGCTGAACTTTCTATGTATTTTTTTAATTTTAAGCGTATGAATAGTGTATTCACATTCATAATTTATTCAGAATTTTCACTTATCTAGCTTTCTGAAACAGGGCCCTAGTAGCCCCTGTAAGCACACTTCATTCTGCATCATTAGCCTCCTCAATAGCTTTTTACCACCTCTTGAAAGGGAAGGTTTGGGTGTTCAAACCTACACAGACCTATGCATCAGCAAGAACTGCAAGTACTTAGTGTGTGGTGTGTATATTACAGCTTATGGAAGATGCATGATGCAATTCATTTTAAAGAGGCTGTTGTGCTTGTCTCGTTAAGAATTTCTTTTATTTTTTTCGAGTAAACTGTAACTGCCACATCATTACTTTTTCACCATTGTGGAGTATTCATATTATTCAGAGATGTTTATTCAGTAAATTTTAATTGCCTGTAACTGTAGATGTCGCCTCATATTCCACATCTGTGTTTGCTTTGTAAAAGTCCCCTTAAATTTCAAAGCTGGACATAAAAAAAGACAAAAAAAAAACCCCAACACTTTGTCAAGCAAACATGAAGTTAGGCAAGGTTTAAAAAAAAAAAAACACAGATGTTCCAGATGCCAGTGATGCCAACTGTTTGTCTATGAAAGAACACTGCGATTTCATGCTGCACTGAGATCACACTGTGTGTGGGAGGACGCAAGGGTGGGTTTCTGATTATAACCAGAGGGAAGACAGCTTGCATATATGACACTCATTATTCCAAATATCCCTGTTTCTGTACGAGTGGTTGGTGCATGGTGTGGCTGTAAAATGCCAGTTAATTGTCAGCACGGATGCCTTCAGTTAACATTCTGCACATAGCTTAAACTTTCTGCCGTCACCTAAGCTTGCTGCCCCATTGAATTTGCAATAAATAACATCATATTTGTAGCTACATGATGCATTCTTTCCTTGACTCAGTACTAATTTGGAATGACATTGTTTCAATTCTCTTATTAGCATAAACTGTAAATGGCATAAAACTGTGCAACACTGAGTTTATTTTCTTACCAGACAGCAAAGACCGCATATTTACCTGTCTGCTTGTGAATCACTCTTGACATCGTTGAAGAAATGCACATTCCAAGCTGCTGTTTGGTGGTGTGACAGCTGACAAGATGTAACGATTTTCAGCCCTTTGGCATTACCTGAATGAGAAACCTATATGTTGATAAAACTGCGATCTACTTCTTCTTTGTTATGGGTGAAGAGCATGTGAGATTTCAAATAAAAAGCAAGCGTATGGCAGTGAGAAAAATATACTGCTGTGATTTGAATCATCAGGCTTGTTGACTCATCCTTCATTCAAAGTGGGTGTTCCCAGTTTAGACTAGTTGGTTAGAGCTACAACCATTCAGGACAGTATAATATGTAATTCTTTTTTATTGTTTTGTTTATTATAAAGGCTTGATTGTAGCTGTCAGGGTTGGTTTATGTTGTGGATCCAAATGCAAGGTAGAGGAGGCAGAGATGGTTCTTGCAGTTTTGAAGGTGAAGTAGATGGTACAAAAACATAAATTCAGAAATAACATGATGGGAACTTAGGAACCAAAAACTAGAGAAGCTTGGGAGAAACATGTAATAAGAAATGAAGAGAATTCAGAACTGAGGGACTGCAGAGCAAGGGCTGCTCAGTGGCGCAGTGGGTAGCACTGATACCTTGCAGCAAGAAGGTTCTGTGTTCCATTCCCGGCCCAGGGTCTTTCTGGAGTTTGCATGTTCTCCCTGAGCATGCACGGGTTCTTTCTGGGTACTCCGGCTTCCTCCCACAGTCCAAAAACATGACTGTTAGGTTAAATGGCTTCTCTAGATTCTCCTTAGGTGTGGGTGTGTGCGTGAATGGTTGTATGTCCTGTTTGTCTCTGTGTTGCCCTGCGATGGACTGGCGACCTGTCCAGGGTGTACCCCGCCCCTCGCCCATTGACAGCTGGAGATAAGCACCAGTACCCCTCGCAACCCCAATTGGGACAACCGTGTCAGATAATGGATGGATGGATGGATGGGAGAGCAGAGCAGGTGTATATACGGGTGACAGAATAAAAAAAAAAATATATATATATATATAAATCTAGTAAACACAGAATAACATGAGAACAGAATGAAAATTTACAAAGAACCAAAAAGTCCAGAATGGCAGATTGTGACTTACCCTTTGTAGGGCAGCTTACCATTTTTGAGCACTTGCATACCCCTTACAAATGGAGTCCCCCCCCCC
>NW_015150485.1:879181-889155 GCF_000732505.1 Cyprinodon variegatus | reverse complement strand
AAAATATCCATATTTTTTATTTTCACAGTGCCCTATAAAGGATTAAGCATTGCCTATAAAGGGTTAAGTATTGCTAAATAGTTTTACTTAACTATTATTACAGGTATTGGATATCCCATAAGTAGTTGTTCTTTTTTTAAGAAAAAGAGAACTGTATATTTAAAAAAAAAACACACACAACTACAGTTTCCTCAAATTAAGAAATCTGCTATTGCAGTGACTCAGCGCTTCAAGTAAATACTGCCACCTGTTTTGAATATGTGATTGTTATTTATGTAAATCCGTCAGTGTATCAGCATTTTTCTTATTTTAAAGTCTAACACTGCAGACCTGCAGCTGACAGCTTTTAGAGCAGGTTCAATAATGTCAATATCAATGACTCAGTGTTGTGGGGCTGTTTTTTACTCTTTCATTTACAGTTTTGATAACCCATAAAAAAACAGAAAAGAAACCCCGACATTGTATTTTTTTCTGTCTGCCAGTCTTTATCGATTTGTACGTTGGCCCTGAGGCCAGGACATAAAGACTTTCTGTTATTCTGAAATTTTCAGGGCCATTTTGTTGTTGGCTTTCAGTTTATTTTTAAGTTGTATCCCAGGAGTACTCCTCGGCATTAATAATAAAAATGAACTGTTCAAATGGTAAGGTTTTGTCTTCATCTTGGTGAAAAAAACATTAATGAACACCAATGAAAGAAAAATTATAAAAGTGACATTGGTAGCAAGGACTAACATTTTCTGTTTGTAAAAAAAAAATGGATGCTATAGGCATTTTTCTCGAATACATTTATATGGTTCCCTTTATAATTGTTGCAAATTAATACTTTTATATTCCCAGCTTTTATTAGCATAAAGAAGAGCTGTGACGGATACCTGACTTTGTGTGAACATTTTGTATAATTATCCCTGATATCATGGGCAGCAGCCTTTGTGAATAACACTGTGGAAGTAACTGTTAGTGTGTTTGAAACATTGAAGCGGGCATGTTGATTATTTGAATAGAAAATAGGGACGGTAGTTTCAATTAAACTAAATCTTCCTTATCCATTCATCCATCTTCTTAGAGTTATAGCAGGGCTGGTGCTTATCTTCAGCAGTCTATGGGCAAAAGGCAAGAGCACATCCTGGACAGATCATCACTCTATCACAGGCAAACTCATAGACATAGAACCATTCACACCTCCGGGCAATTTAGAGGCCCAAAGTTACCAAATGGTAATGTTTTTGGACTGTCGAAGGATTCTGGAGTACCAAGAGAGAACCCATGCATGCACAAGGAGAACAAGCAAAATATGCAGAAAGACCCTAGGCTGGGAATCAAACCCAGGATCTTCTTGTTGCAAGGCAACAGTGCTACAAACTGCACCACCATGCAGCTGCCTAAGAACCTAAATGAAAAAAGTATGTCAAAGAATATTAGGCATAAGGCATTGAGTAAAATTTGTTTGAACTGTAATTTTGTAAAAATATATAATTAATTTTTTTTATCTCCAACATATTTTTTATATAAGAGAAAAAGATGGTAAAACTGTACTTTATTGTATGATGCTTTTTCATTTACAGAGGAAAAGCTTACTCTTATTGGAAAATTGCACATTTTAGTGCACTATAATGCTTCATATTTCATAAGTTTAATCAGAATATTACTATAAAGTTCATAATAAGTCAGTAACATACTCTACTAAGTGAAACATTATAGGACAAATAACCACATATTTATTTGATTTAATTGTGATTAATTTAGCATAATTTTAATGAAAACATGACATTTATGATTTGAATTTTATATCACACCAATGGTTAGCAGCATTTTCAACAAAAGCTATACATTATACAGTCTGGATGCCCTCAGCATGGAGGCAAGAACATATTTTTAACATATGAAGAAAAACAACAGGAAGCACAAAATAATCCAAAAACGGGGCAGTAAAATATTAGGCAAAATAATAAAAAATCTTCAGACCAACCAAAAAAATGTGTACTTCATTCTGCGTCGCTTAGCCGTGGTCCATAGTCAACATTATCCCTTGTATCAGTAATGGCAAGAGCAGGAGCTTCCAGGGATGACTAGTCCTAGATCTTCTCAATGGCGGCCATAACATGAAACAGCAAACACAGATTGCTCTCAACTCACTAAAAAGCAGCCGTTTTTAGGCACAGTCAGTTGGTAAACATCCAGTTTTTATGTGCAGAAAGAGACATGTTTACATTAGTAAAAGAGAGCAGTGGAGTGATGAAGATCTGCACAAACAGTTGTTTGAATATTATATATGTAGGCACTTAAATTATAATTAGTCAAATGTATCAAGTTTGACATGTGAGAGAAAAAGATAAATTATATGTTTTGATAAGGGCTTTATAAGAACAACGAAGGGATTATTATTATTATTCATCTCTTCCAGTTTAAATAGTATTATTGTATTACTATGTTACTACTACTACTACAGCCTAAAAATAAACATAAAGCTATCATAAAGATGGTTTTGTGAAAGTTCAGGGAGTAGAATACCAAAAAATACATTTTATCAAGATACTGCATCTCCTTGAAACATGGATGAGGCTCATTTCTAAAGTACTGCCTGACTCTACCAATTTAATATGGGAAAGAATGTAGCCAGTGATGGAAACAACCAGGTGATGCGAACCAAATAACCTTTTATTTATTCTAGAATAACAGTACATAATTCTTACTAATTTAAACAAAGTCCAGTGATGGAGTTGACAGAGATTGCTAAAGAGGTCAAAGATTCAAGCACGTGGGGTAGTGTAGTGGATTCAGGGCAGAAAATAATAATTCTTAAAAAATTAAAGTACCCTTTTTTTCACTGAAAATCATTTATCCTTCCATTGAATAGAAGTGAAAATGCCTTTAAGTTTATCTTGCAAATCCTCCTAAGGTTAAAAGATTTTTGAAGATCAAAAGAAGTAAGACACTTTCTATTTTATTTGTCTTCCATAGACAAAAATCTTAAAAAAATATAAGGAACACATTTTTTAAAGAATGAATACAAACTTGACCCATTATACCATTTGATTTAGCCATGATCTCTTGCATGGATGTAATTTTATGATGTTTCTTTTTTAATCATTGAGTTATGAATACTAATGATTGTTAGTCAAAGTCACTGCATAGCCATGCAAGTAAGACTCGCTGCTATTTGAGTGTAAATGGCTTCTTTGTGAACACCTGAATAAGTTTGCTAAAGTTTTGAAAAGTTTTGCAAGTCAGTAATTTGTTTCTGATATGCTCTTATGTTTCTTTAGATCGAATATGAAATTTCTTTTCCCTGATCTATTTGCGTACTTTGCTGTTTCTGTTCGATGAATTCTTGATTTTACAGACCATACATCAATATGGAGCCTAGGCGGAAGTTCAACAGAAGAAACTGATTGCTCTCCTACATCCACCTGTGTCACAGCCAATCAGCTTTAAACCACACTTCCACGAAAGCCAATTGGCATCCAAAGTTCATCTTAAAAGGCCTCTGATCCGTAACTTATCTGCTCCTAGTGCGCAGGCGGTGGTTGCGCTCTGCGACTTCATTCAGATGACACCGTTTCAACCCACCTCCAGCCCCTCCTCCACCATCTTAGCTAAAATTTCATCAGTTTCACTATTCCTGGACTCTTACTGCATTCAGCATCTCATTTCAACCGGTCCGGCAGAAGACCGCCAATGGGAAGTTTTTCCTCTCCATTGTCGCTTCATGCTTGCTAATCATGGACAGGTTCTCTCAACCTGTGTTATCCAACTGGACTTCCATCTCCCATGTCCCTGAGTGAAGCTCTAGAATCAGCTCACGCAGTCCACTGGATCTCCTCATAAACCTCAGCACACCGTCTCACTAATCAGCAGTCTACAGACTGACCAACTTCATCTATCTCCACTCCACCACCAGTTTCAGGCCTGGGGGGGAAACAGCCCTATTCTCTGCTCCTATTCATGCATATCTATCAACATTAAGTTGATAGATATGCATATGTTTCCTGCAAAAGTTTGAGCATCAAAGACAAAGTAATTGTATATATAAAATTCTTCTAATTTTCTTTTCTCTTCTCTGGGCGCAGAGCTGCACCCTGATCTCTCCTATATCTTTGTATTGCAGAGGAACTACTGCACATGTATAACTTTTGACGAGAGTCAATGGCTGCGTTTAAATTTATGGACTGCATCCTCCAAGGTCTACCTGGACTGGATCCTTTGAAGTCCTTGAAAATAAGGAGACCGGAAGAGTTTTGGCTGTGGATTCAAATAGGTCTACCCTTTGGTGGCTTTTACTGCCATACACTCTGTCGCTTAGCAACCGTGTCAGTTGACACACAAAGCAGGAAAAGAATGAATACCAAACTTTTCAAAGCTGTTATTTTTTATTTTTATTTTTTTATTGCAAAGTGAACAAAAAACAATACTCATGAGATTTTAGAGTGGAATAAAGGTGCCAACCACCGGGGCGTGAACAAATGAAAGCAAATGTGATGATATAATCCTTAGCCAGTAAAATAACTTCCTGCTGTGATTTTGTACATCTCTGATGTTGCTACTTTTTAAATATTAATTTCTGTAAAAATGTCTGTAATTCTACTCTACAATACAGTATTTTATAGTTTATATTTTAACTCATCCCTATTATGTTATTCTACACATTTTTCCACGTTCCTCATTTGTGTGACCATTTTCAATAATCTTTCTGCTGCTGTAAATTTGCCCATTGTGGAACAAAAGAGATAAAGAGATTTTCTATTCAATTCAATTCTATTCTATAAAAGGGGTAGAAAGATATAAGTAAATCTAAAAAATGTATGTATAGAAAATATATCTGCAAAATCTCTTATATTCAACAACAAAAAATAGTTTAGCAAATAGTTCAAAACAGCAATAAAAATCCTATCAGATTTATAGTCCCCATACTGCAGATATTTTAGAATTTGTCCTTAAATTACAGTCAAACCCATTTACACAGTAACAGATAAAAACCTTTAGATAAACCAAACATTACCCGCCACATATCTGACTCAATAACCATTAAACAACTATTTTTCATTCATTTTAGACTCAACTATTCACGTAACTATTCAAACTTATGTTTTATTAAAATGAACTTCTAATATTCACCACTGTTCGGCGCCAAGTACCATTTCTTCTTATCACGGAGCCGCCGGCTTGGCTGGTCTCGCAATGAATCCTGGGAAAACCAAGGATAGTGAGGATACATCGGACCCATCCTTCAAATCGGGCAAAAAGAAGGACGCATTTGTAGGCCGCTTCACGAGGAATCTTGCAATCTGACCAGACCGTGGCACCACGCTATGATGTAAACGGCCTTTGAATCTGTCCTTCGGAGGACACAACCCATAAATTCGATCAGAGCCTACGGGCTTTGAAGATTTTTGAGCCCTAGGGCGGAAATACGTCACCAATCCGACGAAAAATGGAATGACGCTTAAATAGTGATTAGAAATGTAATATTTATCTTACACATCTAAAAAAATATACATTTAGAAATATTTTACATTTTAATTTAAAAATTAAACTATAAAAAAAAATATACATTTTTTATGTCTTAATCAGGGTCGTTGGGTGTGAGGCGCCATCCTAGCCCCCTCCATTGGCCAGCCGCCACTGGTCTTAATGCATTTGAAACGACAAAAGTATTAACAAACAGACAATGTATACTGTACCTCCTTATAAAGGGGAAGAACAGCAAATCTTTTAGACAGCTAAATGACATTGTTTAACAACAGCCAAGGGTACTTCAAGGTTTTAGAGCTTTAAAAAAAAAATTCTTATACATATGTACATCTATTGGGAAATATACAGAAATCAATATAAAGTGAAGATGTAAAAACAAAACAGAGCATGTAGCAGGGTTAGATGCCCACCACTTTACATTCTGTAACAAGGAAATGTTGGAAATGTTCTGAAAAACACACACATACACAAACAAAGTTATTGATTGTAGAGCTGAGAGAGATGGAGAAGTTTTAGTTTGGTTTTGAATGTTAACAAATCTGTGTATGACCTAAGGCAACAATCAAGTTATTCCAGACAGCAGCAAAAAAACAACTGTTGGAAGATAAATTTATTTTAACTTTATTATTCTCTGTTACTGGTCACATGTATGGTAGCATGTCAGCCAAAGAGAAATTTCAACACTTAAACTATGATGACCTGATAGGATATACAATTACCTTATATGGTAAAGCTGGGTTCTTGGGTAAAACACACGATACAGCATCGTCAAACTTTGGAAGAGGCACCTCCTGGGTGGGTGTTGCATTTTTGGATAATTATATGTGTTTGTTTTCCAATTGAATTTGATCATGTTATCTTGTATTTGGGTATTGTATCTTAACTGTAAACACAACCACATTTATTGCTAAACATTAAAAATAAAATTTCATTGGAGGTCAACACAATTTCAGCTGTTGTCACAATACTGTGCATCCAGAATATATGGTCTTGTAGATGATGTTCAGACAAAACAGACCTAACATCTAGAGACATGCATTCCATTAGACGATTGACAATCTTCTATGACCCCTAGAACCAAGATGTCAGCAGAAATGCCTTAAACCTGTTATGTGGCCACACCAAAAACACCTGAAATAGCATAAATGAAATCAGCTGCTGCTCTTTAATCCTTGAAATGTTCATACATTCTGAAAAAAAAAAAACTGTTGTAATGACAAACAATAGCCTTACTGTGACAGTATGAGGCTACAAACGTGGAAGCACCACATATGTCCCACAGACGGGACATACAGTAACAATTAACATGTTAAGGCTTTTTGAGCATGACTGATTTGAATTGTTGTCCAAAACATCCAACAGATGCATATTTGGATGAATATTTTAAGAATTTGAGGCTAAGACGACAAGACAAACTGGCTGATGTGACTTTGTAACATAACATAAGGGATCAGGGTTTCATGCAATGGTATTTAGGTTAGTGGTGTATATCATTATGGAGGCTATATAGACAGTATGGGAAGCTCTGTGAACATAACACTACATAAAGCTGTCCAAACCATCAAGCCATCAAGTCTTTTGCCTTCTGTAAATGCTCTGTGGTCGAGTTCTGATGCTCCCATTGCATTGTTCATGCTCCTCCTGCAGATAAGGTTCAGCAATGGCACCCAACAGCTCTGCAGTTTTGCAGTGCCTGACACCACAAGCTGTGAAGCATTGCATATTCTAACAACAATCTATCAGAACCAGCTGTAATTCAAACATCTTCATCTGTAAGGGTTACTGTAGCTCTGTTGATAACCCATGTAGTCCTACTTCGCTCTCCATGTGTGGGTCTTGACCCCATAACCCAGTCTTGGTTCACCACTTCCTTGGAAAAACTTTTATAGGTGCTACTGTCAGGTTTAAACACCCAAAGACTCATCAAATAAACTGGGGAAGAAGTACAACAGACATTAGAGGAGAACGGACAGAAATGTGTTCAGTTAAAATCTCCTTAAACTCTGAAGCACACTCCATCGAGCTCTCTCTTTTTATTACCTATTGGGAGGTCCGTTGTTGGTCTAAAGGGTGGGGGAAGATAACCTGACTCCGCCAGATGGATTTGCTCCGCATATCCATCTGGAAACCTTCCGTTGAAGTAATTTTGGGAAGGGGCGAAAATACTGGTTAGCTGATTGGCCTATGTTGGTGATAGACGGGCCAAATAAACCAATCAGATCAACGAAGCATATGACGTACCAACAGAGCGACGACGAAAACACAACCAGTAGCCAGGCTACTCTTGCCGAAACCAGTCGGGAGAAGAGCAAAAACACCTTTTCCTCTGAGAAAAGCCTCCAGAGCAGTGTTTTGCTCTTCTTTCAGTGAAGAAATACTCTGTAATTCCGATAAAACTTGCTCGATAGCCACGCTAACGGCAGTTTCATTGTCTGAAGCTGCCATGTTCTTTAGAGTGAACTGTCGCGCTTCTCGTTGCGTCACACCTCAACCCGCCTCAAAGCCAACGCTGATTGGACGTTCGTTTGGTGAACGGCTCCAAATTTCCTTAACGGAGAGTCTCCAGACTGATTAGCGAGTGAAACCTTGAAAGCTCGCAAGATCAGGATGGTCTCACAAGGCTAGGGGGAAGAAACAGCAACGTTACCTATGTGATACAAGCATAAGGAGTTTTAAAAGGTTCCTCTTGGGGTCAAAGGCATGTCAATATCTTCTGTTTCAACGAACAGGTCTTTCTGCTTCAAAAGCAAACTTGTGGTTTTGCTTCACACTTCTCTATATTTTTTAAAACACAGCCCACTTCTCTGGGGAAAGTCAACAGGTGCAGTTTCGTAACCCTGCTTCTACAAAGACACTCAGCACAGAAATTAGTAAAAAGGCCATTCTAGGGCCATTGCGTACAAATAGATATTTCAGTATAAAAGTAGAAAAAGTATTAGAAATAAGTAAGTATGAGATAGCTTTATATACATTTGATCCAACAGCTACCCAGAGTGGATATATTCTTTTTAAACATATTCTTACATCTTGCCAATGGTTGAGGTTTTACTTACTACTTAATTTACTCTGTCTAACAGGTTTTATGATGAAGAGATAATCAGTGGCCTCATTTATTAACCTGTCAGTGATGAATAAAGGTATGTTTGAATAATAAACTACTTGCATGCACAAACCAGTACTGGTTCATTAAAAATTTAAGTTTATGCATACCAATGATGCACAGGAGATACAGTATATTATACAGCCTCTCTGCCAAAACGTATCTAAAATAAGTAAATATGGCCCCTAAAAATCAGATATCTGTGTATACTGCACTTGGAAAACAATAATGAAGATGTTTCTTTCTCATTTGAAGTGTAAAACAATGATTCCATGGGCAGATCATTTTACTTACTTTCTTATTGAAAAAAAAAGTGCAAAGACAGCTATTTTATGTAAAAAATGACTTAATTTTTTTTTGGTCTAGCTACAGCTGAGTTTATCATCCGCTTTTCACTTTAGATTAGCCTGTTGCATTTTTTGTGTGTTGTTGAGAAACAAGTATTTCCAGTAAATTGTTCATGGTGACATTGCTTCTTTTAAGAGATGTGCCTGCTTTCATCACACTCCTTAGAATTTGTACTGTGTGAATCTAACAGAATCATTAACTGTCACACAACATGTGAAGTCAAGGTATCATTCAGACTGCTATTGCCAGCCTTGGCAGAATGTGTAATTTGAAGATACAGTATCTGCAATATCAACAAGACAGTGAAAAGCAGCGTGCAGACTAACAAATAACAGTAGGAAACAGATCATTTCTACAAAAAACAACTCACCCAGCTTGATATCTAGAAAACTGCTGTTTTCTTTTTGGGCATAAATGCATGTATTCTTTGTTGCAGGAAGCTGCTTTTTTTATTTGAATTATTTACTTTCCTCCAAAAGATTATTGCCAAAGAATATCCAAGCTAAAAGAGAGTAAAATACAGCATTGTTGCTATTTTATGAACAAAGGAAACATGCTAAGAATTTTATATTCAAACAAAATATATGTATACATGCACAGATCTGTTGGATATGCACAACATTAAAATAAAGAGCTCCTTTGTTGAAGTTAGTCCAGGTCAGCTTTTCTTTGGTGTAGTGTTTATTTTTTTTGTGCAGCTTGAAAGTGTCCAAACCCAAATACACAATAAAAGTTAGTAATCAAATAGACAGCTGAACCAAGAAAATATATGGTGTATACAATACACAGTTTATGTCAACTAGAAAATTCAACATTACTTACTATTTGATAAATGCTAGAGTAATATTTTCATTTTTTTTGTCATAATTGTATATACAATAGGAATACTATATCTTTAACAATATGTTGAAGCCAAGATCAGGATACAATGGGTTTTTAAATTTATAATATACTATATTTCGGTGAAACAAATAAGTACAAATCAATCAAACAAAAAAGTTAAAATTTAGATTTATTTCAAGGCAACGCCTTAAACACAGTTTGCAACTCAATAAGT
>NW_015150485.1:873449-878073 GCF_000732505.1 Cyprinodon variegatus | reverse complement strand
GAGGGAGGCTGCAGCCCCCACAGCACCCCCCTTCCCGTGCCACTGCTGAAGGTGTCATGTAATTTGTAATCTGTTAAAGCAGCAGATCAACATGCTGTCTATAGTTGCAGTAAATATCAAATAAACTAATTTATTAGGTTCTTTGTCCCTGAGATAAATATGTTTTGTGCAAAAGTAGAAATGATCTACTGAATAAAGGCAAAATATCCTAGAATATATGTTTTCTGTCTATTAATAATTACCGATTGATTTTGAATAATTCATACAAACGGACAGCGACCATGAACACACTGCGAA
Source organism: Cyprinodon variegatus (assembly GCF_000732505.1). Classification (NCBI taxonomy): domain Eukaryota; kingdom Metazoa; phylum Chordata; class Actinopteri; order Cyprinodontiformes; family Cyprinodontidae; genus Cyprinodon; species Cyprinodon variegatus. The sequence goes on along the minus strand of NW_015150485.1, from coordinate 877,776 downwards.
AACCAGTCCTATATAATGGTTAAGATACTGTAAGAGCAGGCCCAGTCAAAGTCCTGACATGACAGTCTTTTTTGCAAACTTCTGTAAGTTTCAAAATACTTGATGCCCACTGCTAATCTCAGCCATTTTGCAAAATGAAACTATGACACATTTGCTCATTAAGAGTACAAAGACGGATTTTTCGACTTTTTCATTATCATGCCAGGCTTTTACTTGTAGTACTACCAGAAATTATCATTTTCTGGTGTTAGACTTTTGCACTGCTTTGTTTTAGTCAGTAACATGAAATATCAATACAATGCATAACAATTTGATTTTTAGGTAACAACATCTGCAAGAGATTGTGAAAACTTGACAGGAGTGGCAAAGCATATAACAGTGTGCATTATAGCATTTATGGAACCAAGGTTGTGGGACCCAAACAGTCCTCATTAGCTCGGGGATGTAGCAGCATTTATTTTCCCGTCCAACTCCTCTGACACCTCAGTGTCTCTGGGCGTTCTGTTTTCCACAGGAAAATCTAGTGAATGTGCATTTTTAGTTGTTTTTATTGTCAAGTGGTTGACAAGTTTTTGGTATAATGTTAGAGTAACCACATCCTAACTGTATGAGGATGAGACAAGGAAAAAAGAGCATTCTAGAATTTGAGTGATATATAGTAGAAATATCAAAACACTATTTCCATTCTCAAGGAAATAAAAAGGAGGTGATGGAAAACTATTAATGCAAGAGTATTTATTTAAACATAGCTCTGCTAAAACAGCCTTTAGAATTTTGGTTTGATACCAACTCCTACTTTGGACCTACAGCTTCTTAAAAAAAAATAAACCTCCTTTTTAGAAAGCAAGTATTATGTAAACATTGGCTCTAGGATGAGCAGGTATTTTGTCTTTGACCTAAAAACCTGATTAGAAATAAATGTCTTACAAATATCTTCTCATTTGATTCAATTTAGAAGACATACTGCAGCTAAAGTTAGCTCTTAGAAGCAGGAAATTCATCACGCCAGCTCCTCTGGCAAGTAAATAAAATGGAAAAGAAGTTATATACAGGGAGTTGTTCACGCTTACATAAACAGCATACTTTGTAAATATATTTAAAAATACACTCTGAGTGTAGATAATATATGAAGTATAAATTCAATTATCATGTGCTTAAAGCCTATAGCAAATTACTTTCTAAAAGATTAATTTGTACTCTTTATGTTTTTCCATGTTCAATAAATATACAACATGTGGTTTTTACACGTTTTTCTGATTAAAAAGATTTACTCAGTTTCAAATATTCATACCACTGTTACTGCTTTAATAATAGGTATCTTTTTTCACTATGTTTTTCAAAATAACTCTACTACTAAAATAAGGCATTATTTTGTGTTCTCAACGGAAAGCTTAAAAAGGTGAAATAATGTCTCAGAAATCAATTTAAGTAGTTTAGCAGATTTATACATTCAATACATTCATTTTTTTTTTTTTTTTTTGGATTAGTGCACCTAAGTATATTAATAGTTATTTCTCTACCAAACATAATACCCAAATCATCTACCATGTAGAAATATGATTACTACCAAAATGCGGCAAGTGAGATTGACTACTTTATTTTCCAGTATGAACTATAGAAATGTTGAACATAAGAAATCTTCATTATTAAACGCTGATTTAAAATTACTTGGTAATTTAAATGAAGCTTAAAATAATTTAGTTTAAAAACCGTTGTCTTTACAGTTCTGGCGAATACCAGTTTATAAAGAATTACAATTTTATGATAAAGACCTGAATGCTGATGAGATTCAACCTTTGTGACTTCGTCTGTGAAAAGTGCTATGCAAATAAAGTTTACTTACTTACTTAACCTGCATGCGTTTTGGTTGTGAAAGCATCCGAAATCAAATGTAATACTCTTCTTATGTAAAGCTGACATATTTACTAGGACACACTGGAATATTTGTGCCAGCAGGCAGATTGGTAGTGATGCTGTTTGAGCTCCAGCCCTTAATTGAGCATGCTGAGCCCTGGCAGTGTTCAGACTGCTGCTGAGCTCTGACTTGATGTTTTACTTGTTAATATTGTTATCACATCCGTAATAAAAGGAGATTTTACTACAGGATATTCAAGGTGAGTTGGCCTTCTTTAATTATACATCTAATGAAAGGCTGTCAGAAAGTAGCCATTACTTTAAACCAGGCATTATGAACTTGTGAGTTTAAATCAACTGCAACAGATTTTTTCCCACTGATATCTGGTTATTAACATCTTACATCATGACTTGAGTGGTTTCTTAGGAAATCCTTTTTCTCAGCATGATGCTGTTTTTATTTAGTGCTGATAAGGGTAAGATGACACGTGTTTCAGCTCTTGCAAAAGGGTTAAAAAACGTGTCTGAAAGGAACACAGATATGAGTGTTTTAATGTTCTACAGATTCCTATCTGCTGTCCTGCTAATTTCACAATCCAAAAAATAGCCTGAAGGTCTTTAGCAAAGTTTCATGGAAGTAAGTTGAACAATTCAGAAACATTAAAGGATTTTACTGCCTCTGATTTAAAGTTTTGACTGTATGAGTTTGAGCTCTTAATGTTACTCTTTCCTTTTAAAGAAATATTATTTGCCTGCTCTCTTGTGACAGTGAAAAATTTATTCCAGCAGGATGAAACTTAGAAATATATTTGATTACAAAATTGAGCTCTCTGACACCATGTGATGTTGCTGCCTGACATCTTTAGTGTTTTAATTTTCCTCTTTTTGTGCTATTTCATTTGTTTGTACTGAGAACTGCAGTTGAAACATTGTTATGGTAGTCCTTGAATACAGAATACCATACAACTTTTTGAACAACTTTCTCCCAACACCTCATCTATATTCTCCCTGTGTCAGATGGTATTTGTTATTCCTGACATCTAATTCTTCTAAGATAATAAAAGATACAAGTCAAAGAGCTTCTGAGATTCAGAGTGAAAAATTCCTGTCCTCTCTGTTATTCTTTATTTTATTCTCAAAGCAACACCCCAAAAAAAACTGTATTTGCCCTCACAATTTAAGACCAAAATGTATCACTTCCCCTGTCTGTGATGTTTTGTTCTAAGCAGTTGCTTAAAGTGATCAGATGAATATTTTTTGGAAAAAGATTGTAGAACAAACAGTATCATGAGCATCATGGAACACATCAGTTCACATGAAGAATAGAGTGGAAAAAGGGCTTGGTGTGAAACATTTTCTCAACTTTTAAAGATCTCACAGTGCTGTGTTCATTATTATCTGAACAATTAATCTAAACATTTCAGAGCTCTTTTAACTAAGTTGTCCGTAGACCAAAATGACATGACTCCTAACTTAACCTTTTTTGTTTTTGTTCAGTAGATGATTTCTACTTTTGCACCAAACATCTCAGGGACAAAGAACCTGCTCCTTTCATATTAAAGCAGTTAGAAAAGCATTTGCTCAGGTGGGTGCAGTGATGGGTTTTGACATGCACCATATTTGCAGCTACACAGGGCAGCATTTGACATGGGGAGTATAAGCACTAAATTAAAGCGATAAATATTACTTGTCATTGGGCCCTGAGAAAGTTTTCAATTGGTTTTGTTGTGCAAGTTTAATATATTTATTGCCCACCCCAGTAGGAGTGCTAAATATTTAATTATTAGTTATTTAATCACATATTTGTGTCAAGTTAGGTGGAGGTATTTAAGGACCCAAACGCAGAGATGAGGAGGCAGAGGTGAGTTTTGCTGATTTAATAGGGACTCACAGGCAACTGAGGTAAAAAGGCAAAAATCGAGGAAAAATACTGAAAGCAACAAAATCCAATAAACATCAGGTGGGCAAGAGAAGAGGAGGCAAGAAAACAACAACAAACCAGCACTGAATGAGGCTCTACCGCTCTTTAAAGCCCAGCAGTGATGAGACTGATGAGCTCCACCTGTGTAAGCTAACCAGGCTCTCCACCAAGATCCTCTATGGAAGGGATGCATCACTATCACTCAAACATATACACACCAAGGTTACCGCGGGTCCTTAAAAAGTCTTAAAAGGCATTGAATTTTTCAAATTAAAACTAAGGCCTTAATTGGTATTAAAATGTCTTAAATCAGACTTTTGTAAGTCTTAATTTTTAAAACATCATATATAGGATTGTTTTTATTATGATGTATTTTTGTAATCTAAATAAAACATTAAAATTGACTTTTTTTTTATTTAAAAAAAATAATGGCTCGCTATTATTGGTTCCGTCCCGATAGCGGAACCAATAAAAGCGTTGTTGCGGCAGGGACATTTGGGAGATGCGCCGTTAACTTTTTGTCTGGAAAATATGAGCAAGTGTAAATGTAAC
>NW_015150485.1:869184-870259 GCF_000732505.1 Cyprinodon variegatus | reverse complement strand
GTAATTTAATATGTGTATATGCAAGTTAATTCTGATTTATGTCCCTGGGGGCACCTCATACCCTACTGGCTGTGTATTAGAACAACAGATGAAAGTGTGAATCAAGCTCAAATCATGGTCATGCATCCTCTTCTCCAGTGAAGATGTTATTATTAAACATGGAAATAGGTCCTCAATAAATAAGCCATGTGTTTCCATCAAATATATAGACTTGTTTATTTTGCTTTATTAAAACAAAGTCTCAGTAAAACAATTAGAAATGTCAGATCCTTAAATTCTTTCAACAAATGAAATCAGAATAAAAGATTCTGAGATTAATTGTGCCGTTTGAGATTTCAGTTCGTGTTAACATGCTGATTTCTTATAGGTGGGACAATTTAACTTAAGATTAAGAAATTAACTACTGAAAACAATTTTTTGATGAGATAGAATATTAAAGACTAATACGTGAATTAAAAATAGAAAGATGTGATTAATCATTCAGAAATGGCAATCCTTTGTACCCATGATGAAAAAGTAATATTTAAACAAACTCCAACCAGGTTGATTTTGTAGTTGAATAATTGCTTTTTAAAACTCTGTTTTGATGCTAATTCTATAGTTTCCAAAAATTCTTGACATTTTTTTTTTTTTTTTTCCACAGTTGTAAAATTAAAGACACATGTTTATGTAATTGAGTTGCTTCATCTTGATTAAAGTCACTGAACGAATATTACACTTTTAAATAGTGCAGAACCTATTCTTGTTAGTTTGTTTACATTTGGTGTGAACTATATTATTTCTGACACATCTCAAAAAGCTCTTGCTTCAGGGTCCTCAGGGTGTCATATGCTTTACAATTTGCAACCCTTTTTAGGGCATAAAAGGGAGTTTTGTAATACCACTGACTTGACAACAGCTCATTAGCAAAATGCTGTTTTTGGCCAGAAAGGGGCATATTTTACATTACATTAAAACGTTTAATTGCAGTTCATGAACAGGTCAGGCTTATTTGGGTTATTTTGGTTAGTGTGTGACTCAACACAACTCCTTTCTAAATATGAGATTACAGACCATAACCTCATCTTTCTCACTA
>NW_015150485.1:864536-868179 GCF_000732505.1 Cyprinodon variegatus | reverse complement strand
TAAATTCACAATAATGTGAGTACGGACTTGTGTCCTCACCAAGTATGTTCATGACAGAACACAGAACAGAAGCGTACTCATGACATTACCACAAACTCGGCTCGTCTGGAGCTGCATTTCACCTCATGTTATTATTAGTCTCTAGATAATAATACATTCTTCATTTTTCTTTTTTTTTTTCCTTTAGTGGAGGAATAATAATTTAAATAGTGAGATAAATAAAACTCAAAGAACATTTTGCCAAATAAAACCCAAAAAATCTTCATGAGAGCCAGCAGTACTTCACACACCTCTATGCTGCAGACAGGTTGAGGTTAGCCCTGGCTGAGGTTAGACTCAGGGGTCCGCTAGTTGGCACGGTTTCCAATCGGAACTTTTTTTGAATTATGCACTAAATCAGTAAATGGGCCATATAGTGATGCTTAAAAGTATAATATTCTCGCCTCAAATTATCTTAAAACATACTTTCATAGAACATTTTTTTTCCCATGAACATACTGTAGCATTCTTTGGTCTCAATCGTACTGTTTCTGTTCTCAACAGACCTCTGAGACTTTCGCATGAGGGCTGTATTTACACCATAAATGCAAAATAAATCCAAACCATACAATCACAATGCAAACTTTTAGAATCTTGGTATCATAAAAGGACCCGAAGGTCATTATGTTGCACTGGTCTGTCAGAAAAATATGTAAAAGTTCTAATGGAAACAATATTTCTAACAGTGAGAAACAGCACTCTTATCTGTTTTTGAAGTAGAGACACGATTCACCTCAAAACCCCTGAAGCATGCTATTACACTGCTATTACAAAGTCAGAGTTCAATCAAGAATGGCCATTGAGAAAGGCTTAATATGGCGTTCACATCTTATAGTTATTTTTCAATACCATGCTGAAAAAATAAAACTAACCATATTTATGTTTTTCTCCCCTCTCTGCCTATTGCTCTTACCAGTCTGCCTTTGTTTATTTTGTCAAGTGGATTCACACAATCAATACTCGAATACAATGTCTGCCCGATTCTTTTTGTTTCAAAACTAAGGAGGGGCATATCAAAATCATCCCCATTCAAACAACAACAGTTGTTAGAGAAAGAAATGGTCTTAGCTTGCTTTAGATTGGCTAAAGCTTGGGAGAGTGTTCCAGGTTGTAATTAAAAGATGATATACAAATATAGTACCTAATTAATCTTTGCCATATTTCCAGGAGTCTCAGGTATCAACACCATTCCGATTAATCATGAAAGACATTTTCTCCTTTATATTAAGGTGTTGAAATTTGATTGGTTGCCGGGTGGTGATTGATGCAGCAGATTGTCTCCATATTCCCTTTAAGCACAGCTGTGCAGAATACAAAATTTAAGGAGATTATCTCCCATACTTGTTATACTAATGGAGTTTTGCACTCAGTGACAGTGATAAAAGCATTAAGCATTTTGACTGATTAAATATTTTGCTTTCACTCATTTCTTTTATCTCTAGTTGCAAGTTGACATTTTTGTCTTTCAACTTTAGCTAATGACTTACAAGGGATATTTTTAGATGAGAAACCCCTTAATAAATACAGTTTTGGGGACAATTCACCTTCCATTTAAACTTAACCAGAGCTCAAAATAGATCCATCTAAATTAAAAACAATGTTTTAAATATTTTTACCCGACTATATTCAGCCAACACGCCTGAACAGAGTCCTAAGACTGTGTAAAACAAAAAGGATTTAGGTCCTTGAGCTTAGCAGGGATGAAGAGCAGCACAAGCATGACCACTTTTAATCACCTATTGCAGATGTCATCTTAAATTTCTTTAAAAATCTTAATGGTTTCAGGAAAAAAAAAAAAATTCACATACTAGAATTAATGTAATCTTTGTTGAGCCAGATGACCCTGGGTTATGACAACACAGGAAGATGCTCAACCCCACATGGATCCTACATTTGTAACACAGACCAGCTGTCTTTATTTCATGGGCAGTTGGATTTGACCAGTACAAAAATATTGCAATCATTATACTCCAAGAGCGGACCACAGCGTTTAAAAGAGAGGGTTTGAAATCGTTATCAAACAGAATGTCATTTAAGGAATAGTGATACTACAGTGTGGTTCTGAGGAGAAGAAGAGACAAAGTTTAAAGCAGTGCAATATTCAGCGTATAATTATCAGATGTTAAACAGGAAGACTAACTTGTAGATCCATCTCTTTACAGATGGACTCCCTTGACAATCTGGAAAGAGGCCCGAATAATCCAAATGGGCAGAAATGAAAAAAAAGAAAAGACTGGTTAGCCGAGGGAGATTACAAAGATGTTTAACTTGATCTAGTGAGAACACAAGACGATTTCATTAAAGTGAAATCATATAGGTTGAGCACTACAAAAAATGTAGTAATTAATAAGTAATTTTTTTCTTACAATAAGTGCATTTTTTCTTGAATTGAGGTGGTGAGAGACTTTGCCAATGGAACAAGACCACTTACATTTAAATGAAAGAAAAAACAATTCCATTGTCTTTTTAGTGCATATTATCAAATGATCTTATTCTACGACTAAAAATATTCATTCAATTGGCAAATCACCTTATGTACAGTACCTGCTAAAAGTAGGGCGTAAATACACTTAATTAAAAAATATTTGTGTCATGATCTTGGCACTAATGGTTTGGTTTTTTCCTTTGCTCGTTGCACTCCTGTCTAATTGGTCCAGCGGCTGATTAACGTCGATCATTTCCACCTGATTCCTCTGCTATTTATGTTGTGTGCTTGCCTTCCATCAGCGCCAGGTTATTGAAGAGTTTGGGTGAGACTAACTCTAGCATTCTTTAGTCTGTTCTGTTTTCTTGATTATGACCAGTTTCTGCCCTGTGGATCCAGAGTTTTGCTTTTCCACTGTCTGCTCTGGTTGTCTAATATGTTTTGGACTGTTTCATGGATTCTTCCGGTTTCTGAACCTGGATCTCTTTTCAGACTCCAGCTTTGGATTTCCCCTTATGGACACTGTTGCTGCTCTGCGTCGGCTGACGCCTGCTCCACTCACTCTCTAGGAATTCTGAGGGCGGCGCCCGCCACAAGCAGTGGAGAAACCTCCCAATAGGATTGAGCACCTTTCTCCGTAAACGGACTGAACTTTTAATCAGGTCAGTGACTATGCTCCAAGTCATTATCAGCCTGACAAATCCAGTCACTCACCTGGATCCACCCTGCAATTGACAAGCAGCCCCGCGCACCTGTTTCTACTAAACGCTTTGAAGTTTCCCACTGCCTGTTTCGCCTCGAATTCTGGGTCCAACATTCTTAGATGGTTACAGTTTTCTTATTTCTAGTTTGTTTTTGCAGTGTGATGAGGGCAGGACAGCTAACTAGCTGTTAACCTCAAAGGGGGATTACTGAGAGGATAAACTGGGAACCTATATAAAAATATTTTTGATAGCAGCACCAAATTATTAATTTAGCATTATATGTACTAAAATCTCCTTAAGGATCTGGTGCTGAGGCAAAATATAAAGTGACTTTTAGTAACACGAGGATAGGTAGGAGGGTGGAAGCACACTAGAGAGCAAAACCTAAACCGCTCTTCTACCTTGGAAGAGATCACTAGCTCCAGGATGATCTCTTAAGGCTCCTGGTAACCTGACTCCGCCAGATGGATTTGCT
>NW_015150485.1:853857-864526 GCF_000732505.1 Cyprinodon variegatus | reverse complement strand
TTACCTGCAGAACATGTTATCTGGATACACTATGGAAAGGGTGGACACCATTAAATGTTGCTTTAGGTAATATGCTGATAAGACACCATGTGGATGTTATCTTAGCCTTTACTGCATACCAAACAATGCTTCAGATATTAGGTATCCTTTCTTGTAAACAGTATTGCTTGAAGACAGTGGTCCCATTTAGCAGGATAAAGCATCGTCCTATATGACTTTGTGTCCAATTTACTTGATAAATCGCAATCCAATTGATTTCTGGGAGCTATGTTTGAAACCCCAAATAGTACTTGAAGGAGTTAATTGTCATGTTTGGCTTCAGGTGCCTAACCCACATGCAGAACACTCCGAGACTGGATAAAAGTTCAAAAGTTTATTTAGAAGATGGAATACAATAAATAAACAGATCCCAAGGAGAACTCGTCTGGTCACGAGTGGATTCTGAAATGCGCACAGAGTTAACAGGTCCAGGACTGGTCACGAGTGGATTCACTGCAGAGGGGGACAGAAGAGTTAGTGGAGGTCCAGGTAATTTGCAGGATGAGAGTGTTCAGGGCTGTACCTGTACAGGAGTTGAGCTGAGCGGCTGAGGGGGGAACCTTGAGGGTCCAGAGGCTGTCGGCAGGCTGAGGGCTAGGCGGAGGCAGAGCTTGGTTTGAGTGTTGGCAGGTTACCGATTTGAGTTTCCCTTCCGGTTTCTTCAGAGAGCGGGCAGGCAGGTCTTTGACAGGAATAGTTTTCCAGGGTTCTTCAGAGAACAGACAGGCAGATTACCAGCAGAGATACTCTTCTGGGTTTCAGTTTTCAGACAGGTTCAATCTAGGAAGCAGAGAGGAGAAAACGGATCAGGTTCTGGTTTTCAGGGAGTCAGAGATTAAGACAGGCAGGTTGGCTCAGGCTTGGTAACCGTAACTGGCAAACACTCTGGCACTGGAGAGAAGTCCTCAGCCTCTTTAAATACAGATCTCCTGATGAGCAGATGAGCGACAGGTGGTACCAATCAGCTCCGGCTCCAGGAGATCTAGCACGCCCTCTGGTGGAGAAAGTGGACAGACCTCCAGATCCCAACAATAATGGTTTTGCTCCTGACCTTTCGATGTCAAATATTGCACTAGACTTGTGGGGTACTACAGTTTTTTATGTTTTTTTTTTATTTGTTTATACACAAAAACGTGTAGTTTAGGCACAATGAACATAACATATAACTCATACATTAACTCCTTGAACCAGTTCTGCTGACCTATAAACACAATTCCTGCCCTCTCCTCTCTCTATGTGGTTCTTAAACACACTTAAAAACTACACAGTTTGGATGCATTTGCATAATTTTTAGGAGAAATATATCCTGTTTTACAAAAAGGCACATGCTGTCACTAAAAATGATGAAAACAATATGCCAGACTTAACAAATGACACATCACATAGGAAACACCTGTCTTGCAGTTTTAGGAGAAAAAGGCCCACAGGCGAGACCTTCTGTTTCGTGCAATGGAGGCCAACATTGATTCATGGAAAGATACAGCATAGCTTGTTTGTTTTTTGCTATTACCACAGTACATTAAATTTCATGTTTCTGTATCAGTAACACAATCTTAAGCTTTGTGCAGGTTGCATGTCAATTTGTTGTGGAAAAACAAAATACAGTACTGTTTTTTGTGTTACGAGTTTGTTAAAAAAAACAATAGTAGAAAAAGAAAGTAAAACTTGTGCAACACACTTGCTTACTGTTGAGCAAATATAACTGCAGAAAAACAGGTCTAAGTCATGATTTGTGATTCTCATTCATCATAATGTCTTACACCGAGCTCATTCATGTTCAACACCTCAAACGGAGACAAACTAGACTTTCTGAGAGGAATTTTACATTGTTTTGAAATTTAAGTTTCATTTTACAGGAGAATTTTAGAATTTTTGACGATTGTGTGCATGATTTATGTTTGCAAAAATGTGTGTAGATGTTTAAGAAAAACTGAAAAAGGTCTATGCAAGAGTTTTTAGTAGTTTGTGAATTTACAAATATCCTAACATTGTGTCTTTTGCAAGACTCTTCACCCAACCTCACCTGATGTTGGTGTTCAGATCACTGGTGGTGCTGATTGTATTGTATGGCAGCCTAGCTTTTGTCAGTCTGCAACAGGACAGCTGTGGCTACAATGTAGCTGCCATCAACAGGTGAATAACTGAATCACTACTCTAAGAGTTTGTTTTATGTGACTGTACTATTTTTATGGAACCAATGCAGCTCAGAACTCAATTCTGTAACAAAAACACAAGATTAAGCATGAGAAATAAAAAAAAAAGAACATATTCAGGTGTGTTCATGAATTGATTGGGATTGTTTATGCTTTCATTATGTTTCTCCATTTCTTGACAGACCTGTGTTTATTCTCGGCCTGCTCCTCTCTGTCTTTTATGTTCTTCATATTATGCTGCAGCCGTGTCTCAAGATAATGAAAGAAGCAAAGATTGAGGAAGCCTGATGGCTTGGAGATTGTTAAAAAATAGCATAATTGCACAAATTCTAAATTGAAAGACAAAGATCCTATATTTGACTAATTTGGCTTCAGTGTAGTTTGTGGGTATTGCTTACTGCACTTTAGGAATCCAATTCTTTTTTTTTTGCTTTCCTCTGCCTAAGGGTGCTGTAAGTCCAAACCTCAGTTACTAAACTCTTACGGCTTCCCATTCCTCTAACACCTCATCTTTTTTCTCAGCTTCGTCATAAAGCCATCTGCTCTTGCATGACCAAACCAATGTTTTTAACATTTAGTAAAAAAAAAAAAGCTATTTTTTTTAACAAAATTTGCATAAAGCGGCAACAGTCACGAATCTACCATCTGTACACTGTTGTCAAAAAAATTACAGCAGATTGATAACCGCAGCACACGTTCTACTTGGTCAAATGTTGTTGCTGCAACTACAAATGACAAGAGAAAGTTAATCTTTAGAAATATTAAAGATTATATCTGGCCTTTAAAAAAAAAAAAAAAGTAAACTTTCAGAGCACGTTTCTTGTTGCGTTTTTCTATTTAAGGCAATGATACTTTCACTTTTTTATTCTTCTAATTAGAATAAACTAAACACATTATTTTTTTCAGCCTTTTTTGAGTTTTATGAATAAGGAGAGAATAGAATAATCTAGTGGGTATAAACACAGATTCCACCCGGATACATAATTTAATCAAAATGAAATTGTGTGGAGAAACAAAGCACATCCCATTATTGACCTATCTTTAGAACCATATTTAGGATGAGTTATTCTTAGTAGCTGGTTCTGTATGAAGTTCCTTTCATTGTGAAGAATTTTGGCACATCCATTAACATTGCTACATCATTGATTTCTGCCAAGCTTCAGTGGGTGGCATCACAGTTGATTCAAGAATACTTTTATGCACAGAGGAGTTTTGGTTTATCTTAAAGGTTCTATATCCTGCTATTCTAAAGTAAACTATAGGCATATAGAAGATTAAATATTGCTCTTGGTATTACACAGTCTTTATTTGTTATGAAATAGTTTATGAAATAGTTGTTATGAATAGAGCTATTTTCCAACACGGAAGAAAGATGCCCTCCATCACTGCAACATTTACTGTGTGGACCCACTCCATTAAATAATCACTTACTTAAAGGTAAAATGATATAGGTAGTAAGCACTTTAAGTGCTATCAAAATATCTCCAGACGGTAATGAGAAAACAGAAGCCAAACTTGAATCTGCTGTAAAACATGATCAAATGGAGACAGTGGTACCGTATTTTCCGGACTATAAGCCGCTTACTTTTTCCCCACGTGTTCAACCATGGAGCTTGTTAGAAGGTGTGGCTTTTCTGTGAAAGTCAAAGCCTTAAATCAAAGTATAAGTGGCTATTTTCATTTAAACACAAAAACGTGCTAGCAGCAGGCACAACGGAGAACAAATGTCACACATTCAAACATTTTGACATTTATTTTTCGCATTAAAGCTTTCAAACCATTAGAGACTAGACTCAACTCCTACAGAGCTGAAATAAAGAGAGCCCCATCTCTCAGGAGAAACTCTTACTGCTGCGAGCCAACAAGTTAACTGGAGCTACCATTCTTCTTCATCCCTACTCCCCCTACAGTAGATATTAGTGGCTTACAGCCTGGTGTGGCTTGTAGATGTACGTTTCAAGTTTTTTTCAAAAAAACGTAGAGGGTGCGGCTTACAGTATAGAGAGGTGCACTCAATGGTTTGGAAAACATGGTAATGTTGATGTTGAGGAATATATTTAAGGCTACAAGTGAAAAGTGAAAAAAAACAAACAGATATGGCTTTTGGCCTTTTGTGCTCTCTGCCTTTATATATTGCTACTATACAATTTTCAGAGCTTAAAGAATCAGTATGCGCTGTCAGTGCCACACAAAGATACCAGTTTGACACTTACTGTAAGGTGTGGGAAAAGAAAGATTTGCAGACCAATCTGTTGATAACAGTGAAGCAGCATTTAATGACAGTAGTCAGAGATGTTAGGAGGATACACATTATTTCATCTTTGACAGACTTTGTTCATGGCTATCCATGGAAGCCTATATACGCATGTGTGACCTGTTTGGGGTTTCATTTGAGAGTGACTGGGATGATTGTGGTGTGCGTGAAATAACCGCTATACTGTGCTCCACTTATCCAACAGGTTTGAATAGTTCCTTGTCAGGCAAACTTATTCATTTCAAGCAGTTTATGCTGACTGAGGCTTCACCTTTACATCTGCTGAAAGCATTTGAGAGAAACTTACTTAAGACAACATTTCTGAATATTTATGATGTACTGAGACTGTTTTTTTGTCCTTGCCTGTGTCTAATTGTGTGGTTAAGAGGTATTTTTCTGTTTTAAACACGATATAAAATTAGGTAAGGAGCACGATGTCACATATGGGTCTCTGCATTTTTTTCTTGGCCATCAAACATTAACTTGTTAGTGCCAATGACTTAGAAGATATTATCTACCAGTTTGCATCCAGAAAAAAAAGCCAGAGTGAGATGTATTTGCCAAATAAAAGCTATGAAATGGAAATGTTGTTTAGTACTAAAATTGTGAATTTTCTATTTTCATTGGGAATAAGTCTTGGTAAAAAGTATGGTATTATTTCATCTGTAAAAATGAAGGACACTTCCCTTCTATATTTTTTTGCATATATGCGAGTGAGTGGCCTCAATAAGAAGACATTTTATTAGTATTTCTATGAGCATTTTGTTATTTGTATGTCAACATACAATTGATGGTCAATTTTGAAATATTGAGTATATTTTTTGCATATTTGAGATAATCATTCTGTCTTTTCCCAGATGATGGTGATGAAGGGACCTTGAACATTAGTACTGATGGTACAGTTATGTGTTGTGATATGACTCTTTACATTTCTTCTCCAGGTAAGCAACCTTTAGAACTTTCATTGAGGTGAATATGCTGGTCACGGGAAATAATAATATGCATTTATGGATTGTTGGCCCCTTGTGTGAAAGGTTATCACTGGTCTTTCTCCATTTTGCAAAAAACAAATAAAAAAAAAAAAACACACACCATGCTTCACTGGACTTCCAAAGTCTTATACATGGCTCTTTAAAACTTTCCAGACAAAGATAATTAACTTTTTTCTTAGCTATTATAGAATTTCTTAATTTGGGCATTATACTTTGCTTTTAGATATGTAAGAGACTAATTCATGTTATCAGAAAGGTCTCATTCTAATAAGTTATTGATTCCACAGATCTTACAGTAACCTGGCCTGGCTTGAAAATTTGAATCAAAATTTTGGGAAAAAAAGTGGTTTATCGCAGTTAATTCACAATGTTAACAGATGTAATAGCTTTGTACAGTATGCCATTTTGGTGTGAAAAGCTTTTTGCTTGATATGAAAACATAATCCAAAAATATATTTGTATTATTACAGGTTGTCTAGTCTAATATAAAAAAAAATGGTGATTTGAAGTAGTTATATGTGGATGAAAGCAAAAAGATAAAAAAAAAAAAAAAAAAAAATACCTGCCTCTCAATAGGACTGTTAACAAGCTAGGTGAATCATCAATCACAATAAGAAACTCTGGCCATGAGAGAAGAATTTTACTTGTATCCTAGTAACCTTAAAACTACCACCAATGGTGATTTTTAAGCCGATCACCATGCCAAGAGAAGAGATCTCAAGCGGCATCTCTGTTAAAGTCAACAAGAAAGGGTGGAGGATGGAAAGCCTAATGAAAGAGTGATGCCAAGAGTGCTATAGGAAGCAACCTGGAAGATTCTTTCACAAAAAAAAAAAAGAACTGCTTGTTTTGGACAGCATGGGGGCCCATATCACAGATTCTGTAAAAGCAGCCATTAAGAGGATAAACTCGATTCCAGTTGTGATTCCTGGAGGCACCACAAAGCCATTGCAGCCACTCGACATCAGTGTTAATTGTGTGTTCTAAGTAGCACTATGTGTTCAGTGTGAGGTGTAGGTAACGAGCAGCATAAATAATTCACCAAAACTAGTAGCATGCAAAAAGCACGTTTTACCCAATGCTGCCCGTGGATTCTGACAGCGTGACAAAACATCCAGGATCGACTACAGATTTGGAAGGGCTGGACTGCTGTGTGATGAAGAGGAGACCACCACAGCCCTTCAGAGGGTGTTCGATTCTGACACTGAAAACAAGTTCTTTGGTTTTGAAATCGACAGTGAAGGAAAGAAGCAGAGAGTGGATGACAAAGCCAATCTGAGCCTGTTCTTTTCAGACACTTTGTTGGTTTTAGTGGGCAGGAAGATGACGATGAATTACCGAGGGTTTTAATGAATGACCACAGTTAACAGAGGCAGGAATCCAGAATCCAACTTAAAATATAAAACTAACCAGAACCATGGATACATCAGGGAAAACAAGCACGAGGAGTCAGGGAAAGACTACAAGAGACAGGGAGGGTATTTATGGCTGACTGAACAAAGGCAGGACTAACGAGCTTATTGGGAGCAGGTGTGAACAGAGGCTTATAGAAAAGAGCTAGGCAAAAGGAAATAAATGCAAGAGGGCAACAGAGGGCAACAAAGAAAAGCCTAAGAACTCAAATACATCCAAAAACACAAGAAAATAGGCAGTAAACCAATAAAACTTAAAAAAAAAAAACATAAATCAACATGAAACTGAAAACTCAAAGAAAACTTAACAGAACCAATAACAAATCAATAGAATGGATGTTTTCCATACAGCCATCTCTTTCCTGACAATCCCCTTGGTGCATATTATATGACAAATTGTAATTAAACATTAAAACACCTGCAGCTTTTCAGGTGTGGCTAATGTATAAACAAAACAGGATTTTCCTCAAAATTTTGCTTGTGCGTCTAATATTCCGGTGTGCCTAGTAGTCAAGAAAACACAGCAATTAGGATAAAACCTAAAAAGGATTTTTATACAGTTAAAAAATTGTGAACAAATAAACAATTTTAAACAGAAAAAAATCTTTTTTTTTGTTTTGTGTTGCTGGTGAATTTTGCAGCACAGGTCTATAAACTGAAAAGCAGGTCTGTAAACTCATGACTTTTGACTTAAACCCATCTTTTCAAGCTGTGTGACTAAAATTGTTGGAAAACACCATTACCGGGCATACTTGTCGATAGTCTGCTGAGGCACCTCAATTTTCTCTGTGTAAATGTGTTGTTTATAGCACCCTGTGCTCAAAAAATTACCATATAAGTTTAGAGAGGCAAAAATGTTTTGGGCACAATGCATGTAAAACTGAGCCAGAAGCTGAAGGATGACAGGAGATGCTCACATTTCTGATTCCACAGGCTAGAGCCACAAATAAACCTAAATGGATTGAAAACTGCCCTTCTTTGTTGTTTTGATTATTCCTTATGAGTGGCATTCCCCATTTGACTGAATTTATTTAAAAAGAAAAGGCTATCGGATAAGTCTCGATTAAAAGGTAAATGTCTCTTTAAAGTTTTATAATAAAAGTCCTATCGAAGGACATAAAATGTGTCAGATGACTTATTGTATGCATCAATGCATGTGTTCAGAGTTAGTTAAAGTATTTGGTGTTACAGTTACCATATTTGGTGTTAGATCTCACTTTAAAAAGTGTGAGGTGCTTTGTTTATGAAGAAGGCTGTGATCTGTCCTCTTCAGTATGACCATGTTAGGTCAATGTCATGTTGGAAGACAAACCGAAGACCCAGATTCTGTTGTGCTTTCAACTGTTTTCTATAAAATTAAAAACAAAGCAACTTAACATATCAATCATCTTTCCCACACTCCTTAAGAAGTTGTGGCACTGGTGGCACTCTCACTTGCATGTGACAAAAATTTTCTTTTGTACTTTTTCATGATATTTCCATTTCCTAGAGCAGTGTTCTTCAAGCAGTGTTGTGCATGAACGTGTTCAATGAGCGACGTTCACTGAATACGTTTCTTTAGTGAACGGGGAACAGAACAGATCAGTTTTAAAGTAACAAATATGAACAAGAGCGACATTCAATGGGGCTGTGTCCAAATGTCCACCCTAATCACTATATAGGGCACTATATAGTGGTTACGCCATTTTTAATGAGTGTCCGAACGTCTAGTGGATAAAAAAGTAGTGAACTCAAAATATCTCACAATGAACTTTGAAAAGTAGTGATCATCCAATGACACTAGACGAGCACAAATATCCCTGAATGCTTTGCGGGGAGAGCTTGCCTCGCAAAGCATTATGAGATTTGCTGTAGGCTGACACCTCTTTTAGGACTGTGTTCTCAAAACTATAAGTAAGATAATGATTAAACCTTAATCTCAATTTTATAATAAAAAGATAGGGAGTAGATATTTTTGCAATATGACATAAAATTAATTGTCATGTCATTATTTATTGTCGAAATTTAAATTTCGTTTAGTACAGCTTTTCAGACAGTAAATGAACATTTCTATTCCATAAAATGCAGCAGTGATCAAATATAAACAGTGTGGGAGAAAAAAAACATCTCGCACAAAAAAAAACAAAAAACGCATTGATATGGAAGTTCAGAGCATTAATATATATGCTGCAAATATGCAGTACTTTTCGTTTGTTGTTACTGTGATGCTGAGTTTGAGACATGATTTAGAGATTTTTTTCAACAGTTCAGCAGTCTGATGGCAGTGGGGAAGAAACTGTTGCAGAATCTGCTGAACCTGCATCGAATGCTGTAAAGCATGGAGAAGCAGGGAGTCCATGGTGAGGTGTAAGGGGTCATTGATGATGTTACGGGCTCGGGACACGCAGTGCTGAGATAAAAGGTCTTTAATGGAGGGAAGAGGAGCCCCTATGATCCTCTCTGCTTTTCTCAGTACTTTTCTCACTTTCTTCCAGTCTGAGGCGCTGCAGCCTCCACACCACACAGTGAAACAGCTGGTCAGAACGCTCTCTATGCTGCTTCTGTAGAAGGCTGTGAGGATGGGTGGGGGGAGATAGGCTCACCTCAACCACTGCAGGAAGTACAAGCGCTTTTGTGCCCTTTTTCCTAGTGAGGTGGTGTTTACAGTCCAGGTGAGGTTTGGTGCTGCTAGCCACCTCTATAGCTGAGCTGTTGATGAGTAGTGGAGCAGGGTTAGGCCGGATCAGGCTGTTATCTTTGCACCAGCCCAAAAACACTCCACCTCCACTCCGTAGTCCTAGTGTTTGTCATCTCTGATAAGGCCCAGCAACATAGCGTTGTCTGCAAACTTCACAATGTGACTTCTGGTGAACCTGGGGACGCAGTCGTGTGTCACCAGAGTGAACAGCAGGGGGCTCAGGACGCACCCCGGAAAGGAGCCTGTGCTTAGGGCGATGATATCAGAGGTTTTCTGTCCGACCCGGTCTGACTGAAGTCTCTTTGTGAGGAAGTGTAGCATCCAATTGCAGAGGGGTGTTTTGAAGCCTGGCTGGTGCAGTTGCCTATCAAATGATGTGCGATGATTGTGTTGAAAGCTGAACTGAAGTCCAAGAACAGCATCCACACTTGAGTGTTCATATTCTCCAGGTGTGCTAGGCTCAGGTGACAAGCAGAGGAGATGGTGTCTTCAGTGGAGCATTTCCCTCGATAGGCAAACTGGGATGGGTCACATTTTGGGGGGACTAGAGACAATGTGTTCTTTAACCAGCTTTTTTGAAGCTCTTCATCATGATAGGAGTCAGTGCGACAGGCCGATAGTCATTGTCATTAGTCATTGAAAATTGACCTGAGGCTTCTTTGAGACTGAAATGATGGTGGCAGACTTAAAGCATGCTGGCACTATGGCTTGCCACAGTGCCAGCATGGTACAGTGGGGCAAAAAAGTATTTAGTCAGCCACCAATAGTGCAAGTTCTCCCACTTAAAAAGATGAGAGAGGCCGGTAATTTTCATCATAGATATACCTCAACTATGAGAGACAAAATGAGAAAAAAGAAAATTTGCTTAACACTTTGTAATAAATACATGAATAAAGCACAAACATACTCAGTTTTGCTCCTGCTCTATTTTTAAATACGCAGTAGAGGTATTTAAACATGGTAGAGGATATGTACCGGTATATAAAACCCGCGCCCTATAGTCCGGTGCGCCTTATGTGTGTGTTAAATACAGTAACGGCACACATAACTGACACTGCGCCTTTTAGTACGGTGCGCCTTATGGTCCTAAAAATACGGTAACAGCACAATAAGACATATAGAAATCTGCAGTAAAAGGTTAA
>NW_015150485.1:851159-853090 GCF_000732505.1 Cyprinodon variegatus | reverse complement strand
TTTGCATAATTTAATGGTAAAAACTTTGCTCAAAATCCTATTGTACACAATCCGATATACCTGATAAAATAATCTTGACTTATCGCATAGTAATAAATTATTAATATCTTTCTGTTTTTTTCTTTTTACATATTTTGTTAAAAGTGCAAATAAGGAATTCAAACAAAAAAAAGTAATTTTCTGTTTTGTTTTATTCTTGGATCAGGCTTTAAAGGGTTAAAATCATCACCTTATCTAAATCAGACTGAAAGCCTAAAAATATATAAGCAAAGAAAATATTCTTTAGCGGACACATTTTATACAAAGCTTTGAACTGTTTTGAGAAGCTGCTCTTTAAAATTGGGAGACATTATGGAAAACAGCTAAAGAAAGACTTATTAGAACCACCTGCTACAAATTCTACACCACCTGTAAAGAACTTCAGCATAAAAAGAGCCCCAAAAAACCTAAGGACAGCTATTTGGCTTATTACTTCTTATTTAGAAACAAACCAAAGAGAAAACAGGAGAGCCTTGATCCTCCTCTGCCTTTTACTATGAAATAGAGGTTTAAGGTTGAATCTATTACCACAAAGAAACTACAACTCTGGTTTGAGAACTCATACTACTGAACATCTTGGCCACATGGCAACAATGAACACCTTTATAAAATGTATACAAATCTTTGCAGACATATTTTTACCCTATACATTTTTTTTCCTTATTTTTGTTACCTGGCTATAAGATTAGGCTAAAAAATATGTTTATATCTCTACAAGCCATTATAGTTTACTTTCAGGTGAAGACACTAAATCATTGATTTTATTGTTCTCAAGCCTCCTTTATCTAATTTAGTGGTATGCATCATCTCATTTTCTAATTTGGAAGACTAATATCTTTGGCAGTTTTAACTTCCTGGCAGATACTTAGTACGCAATTTTCTTTCCTCATGATTTCCATTGTGCAGAATACCTGTCTGCTCTACAGCAATGTTTGCGCATATGATAATACCACCCCACTTATCAACATTGGGCTTTTTTTTAGGTCTGCAAACACCCTTCCCCCCAAGTGTAATGATGGACAGTAATACTTAATTTTATTCAATCAGATGACTGGAGTTTCCCCCAAAAATAAAGCTTTTATCCCTGAGTACATCTGAAAACGAATCCCAGCTTTCTGTAGTGGTGTGTGAGTCTGAGTCGAGGACGGAGGCATCTGCTAGAAGACCAAAAGTATCCAAAGTTTGGGAATACTTTCGGGCAAGTGCTGATCGAGTGGTTTGAACACTCTGTAATGCTGCGTTCACACGAAGGCGTTGTGGGCATCAAAAACATGCAGACGCAGAAATCAAATTGTGGTCAAGTTGCTTTGCTGCTTCAAGCTCTGGATGCTCTGGATGCTTGGAAACCTGTCTATGAATGTTTAAGGGCCGGTCGTTAAGGAGGTATTGTTCACCGGCTGGGGCGGGTAGGTGCTTTGAGGTAGGTATTTTACGGAATACTAGAATATACAATCAAATATTTCTTGTTGGCAGATTCAAATATTACCAGGTAACAATACATTCTTCTGGGTTTTTTTCAACCTTTGGAGTTTAGCTCCTGTGATATTCATATGCAGAATGAATGTTGAACAACGCTATGCATGTGCAGTGATAGTAATTTTTGTGCTTTCGAGATGGCACCAGACTCAATAAAGGGTTTATGAGCACACAGTATGAATTAACTTTTTTTTTTTTTTTTACTTGCTGTCACCATCCCGCAGCTACTCTGCAAACCTCCATCCATCCATCCATCCATCCATCCATCCATCCATCCATCCATCCATCCATCCATCCATCCATCCATCCACCCATCCATCCACCCATCCATCCATCCATCCATCCATCCACCCATCCATCCATCCATCCATCCATCCATCCATCCATCCATCTTCATCCGCTTATCCGGGGTCGGG
>NW_015150485.1:844188-849704 GCF_000732505.1 Cyprinodon variegatus | reverse complement strand
GATCCCAAGATACTTAAACTCCTTCACTTGGTTGAAGTATGTCCAGCCCCTCTCAAGGAGACTGGTTCCAGAACCAGAACCATGCGTTGAGGTGAGACCGACTATTTCTAGCCGGAACCTCTCAGCCTCACACACTAGCTTCGGCTCCTTCCCCACCAGCGAGGTGACATTCCACGTCCCAAGAGCCAGCTTCTGCAGCCGAGGATCGGACCGCCAGGGTCCCCTCCCCCGGCCGCCACCCAACACACATTGCACCCAACCCCTATGGCCCCTCTCACGGGTGCGGGCCCATCAGTGGGAATTTGTTTGAAAAGTAGTTGTTAAGATTAGTCAACTTATCCAAAAATTTGTCCAAAGATCAGTCGTTAGTGGCAGCTCTACTTAATTTAGCATTCATATTGATGGCATTACCCAGACCAAACCCTAACTCTACCCCCAATATATTCCTAACTCCAAACCTTACCTAATTTTAAGTAACTTTCTCCATGAGGATCACTTGACTGGCCCCTACAAGTAAGTCTCAACAAAGTAGCATATTCCTGGGAAATAAGCCTTACACTGTTCCAACAAGGTGACAAATACATACCACATACAGTATCAATTACTAGCAGTCTCACCAAAGGACTGCTAGCAACATCACACAACCTTTTCCCTAAAACCCCTGCGTGGAAATGTGGGTAAAGATGTCATTCCACCATTGTGCAGCAAAAATATTCAGTATTGAGGATACATTTTTGGTTTGATATTTATTCTATTCAGTTTGTGGCAGTAATTAAAAACCCTCCTTGGTAACAAGCAGCTGCTTTTCACCTCATATTTCTCTATGCTGCTGGGTTTTTCATATCTTCCCTCTCTTTTCTTGGTTTAATACTTCCACTAATAGCATAATGAGTGGTGGCACTCCGCCTTCCTCTTACTTTCCCACTGCAGCCGCACACAGTCATCATGTCATCACTGCCTCTCCTCCCAGCATGCAGCCAGTAAGTGTCAGTTAACAGGGTATTTATCATTTCAATTTGATTCACATTGCAACAGCTTCAAATCACACAAAACCACTATCTGTGGGTTGGAGGGGTATGTAGGTGGGTTATTGTGCACTTTCGCTTGGCATGCCTATGTTTGGGAGGATTTCGGGCATCTCCTCAAACCTAATCCGTTTGTTCCCACTGATAAAGCCACATACATAGATAGTTGAGTGGAAGCCACCGACAGGCAGAGAGTCAGTGCAGCATTTTTTTTATTTTTTCTGTGGTATTGCTGCGCTTCATGTTGCTGTTCTGCATCAGCCAAATGCTGCAGAATGCATCCATGGAAACTCTGTCAAACCACAGTTACCCTGGCGGCTAAGAGAACACTGCTGCTGAAGAAAAAAATAAATTTTTTCGAACCGAAGCACAATTTTCAGGGTGTTGCGGAGGTTATGGTGGAACACCATGGTAACAGCAAGGGATAAAAGGTAATGGATTCCCCAAGCACCACAAATTTAACTAATAGAAACAGTGAAATGAGGTGAAGTAAAAAAAAAAAAAAAAACATATGACCAACACAGGTAACATATCTTCTGAGATTATATACAACATAGTGTTAATCCTTTGCATTTAAACTGTTGCTCTGCACATTGCATGCTGTGGAGCTGCTCTCAGCCATCCCACTGCAGCCATGAATACTCTAATGAATGCTGCTGCCTGTTCTCTAGAGAAAGCACCCACTGTTCCACTGTGTCTCAGAGGACGAAGCAAGGTGCTGCTGGCTCGCTCTTTAAAACCCACCACTGAATGCGAAGCCTTTACAAAGCTATCTCAGAGGGATTAATCCACTTCAAAAACCAATTAATATGAACCACGAGTTAAAATTAAGGCAAGCAAAGAACAAAGCGGTAAACAACACAGTTGCTGTCACACTCTCAACAGCTTCTTTATTTTACTTATGTGTTTCTCAGACTGAGATGGCAGGCCAAAATAGAAAAAAATTACTTTTGAGTAGAAAATTGTGTCAGCAGACAAAGCCAGGTTCATTGGCTGGCGATATAAAAACATTTTAAAAAATCTTAAGATATAGTTTTATCACAGCAGTATAAGTGAGGAGAAGTCTTTTTCCTTGCACACAGACCTCTTTTTTTTTTTTTTTTACTATGTATCCTATTTCTGATGCAATAGGGATGCAAATCTGGGTCCCCCATATGAAAGATGCAGACATACCCAACTACACCAAGAAGGGGACTTATTGTGGTAGCATCTCAGTTATATTGGGGGAAACATTCTCATTTTAAGAATTAAGAATCTGAACATAATTATTGGTAAATCAGTTATTGGTACCTTTCATTTCTTTTATTTTTATAAATGAAACTAAATTAGAATAAAACCTTTGGTGGGTACAACTAAGCACTGAAATGTGAAGATGTATTTTTCTAAGTACCTTTTCAAATAACATTTATCTATGATAATGTGTTTTTCGTCATTCTCTCAAGAGTAAACTTGTCAAGTCAACTATTTATTTGTGGTGAAGATCTGACCTACTCAAAATGCTTAAATCTGACAAATAGATTCCTGAGCTCGGATTGTGGCTGCAAACAAACTGAACAAAGATTTTTAATATCAGTGTGGAGTTTGTAAAGCTTAAGAGAAAACATGGAGAAGGAAAAAAAAAATCTTTTTCAACTTGCATTAAGGACATTGAGGAAAAATATAATAGCAATCCCAACCAGATCACAGCACTTTGCACAAAAGTGATTAGTCTGTTGACCCCAGTATCCCATCTAACAGATACATTAATCTGAATTTCTAGGAGCTTTTGGCAGTAGCAAAAAATTACTTTTTATGTTGTGACCCAAAGATCATATTGAATTAGCCATTGTACTAAACAAAAACTCAAACAGAACATGAAATGCAAAGTGAGGTTGAGTAAATTGGATTAAACACATTTTCCCCTAACAGCAATGATAATAAACCCAACTAGAAAAGCTGTCTGTCTTTGAGCAGCAAATTTTGTCCCAAATTGTGACTGAATACCTATAGCTAAAACACAAACTGTATCTGGATCATTGCCACATTTAAATGGTTAGTTCCTTGCCATGAGGTACACCTCTGGTTAAAAAATAAATAAATAAATACCGTAAATTCCGGACTATAGAGCGCACCTGATTACAAGCCGCACGCTCTAATTTTAGAAAGAAAATCAATTTTGTACTTTTATAAGTCGCACCGTATTTTACGCCGCAGGTTTCCCACGTTGTATGAGATATTTACAAATAAAAATATTACACGTGAGCATTTTTTTAACGTATGATTCAATCCGTATGATAAAACAAACAAATACAGTACATATTATGAATGCTTTTTTTCTCAAACTACCTGTAACACATTTAAATATACGTATGCGTCGGTAACACGCAAATAACGCTGCATATACCGGTACTTTTAATTGAACAACGCACAGAACATTGCAGCCGACCAGGAAAAGTCATTAATCTCTTTCTTCTTCCTCCTGCGCACTAAAACCCTCAAAGTCCTCTTCCTCGGTGTCTGAATGGAACAGCTTCAGGATGCCGTCACTGACTTCAGTCTCATCCTTGTCGCTCTCACTTGAGCACTCGCGGTCCTCTTCATCCAGCAGCCCAGCCTTCCGAAACCCGCCGGTGATGCTGGATGTTTTCACATGGCTCCACGCATTGAGAACCCACTGGCAGACATCAGTGAAAGATGCCCTTCGCATGCGGCCAGTTTTGGTGAAGGATTTCTCGCCACTGGTCATCACCTCTGTGAATACTCATCAATTTTATTGGTCCGTTTTTCGCACCGTGAAAAAAAAAACATGTATTAGCCGCACTATATTATAGGCCGCAGTGTTCAAACTGCGGGAAAAAAGTAGCGGCTTATAGTCCGGAATTTACGGTATATATATATATATATATATATATATAGAATATGTTCATTAGTCGTCAATTGATCCTGTTAAAAACCTGA
Organism: Cyprinodon variegatus; assembly: GCF_000732505.1. NCBI lineage: Eukaryota > Metazoa > Chordata > Actinopteri > Cyprinodontiformes > Cyprinodontidae > Cyprinodon > Cyprinodon variegatus. Next base: position 845,742 of record NW_015150485.1, on the reverse strand, counting down.
CAACCAGCTAAGTGGATCTTCTTGTGGACCAAAATGCAGAGTAAAGGAGGCAGAGATGGTTCTTGCATGTTTAATGGTTAGGTACAACAATATAAATTCAGAAATAACAGGATGGGAACTCAGGAACCAAAAACTAGAGGAGCTCGGGAGAAACATACAAAAAGGAAATTACGAGAATCCAGCACTGAAGAACTGCAGAGGAGGAATAAGTATGGGAGACAGAAACATAAGTCAAGTTATTGGGAGCAGGTGTGGATAGAAGCAGCTAGAAGGGAGTAAGGAGGAAGGGGCTCTAGGGGGCATCAAAAAATAACCAGGGAAAACAGGCTTTAACTGTAACTGCAAAAGAACGTAAATAAGGCTATAGGGGAATAAAACTAATGACTACAAAATAAGAAATAACCTAAGGGAAAACTAGAGGATAAGAGAAGGAACTGGAGATGACTGGAGTTATGGAAAACATAACCTAAGTATAAGACACATAATAACTAAATAAGAATAGACCAAGGAATAAATAATAGCAAAAATGCTGGAAAGCGATAACAAGGAATAGTAAAACTAAAAATTAAAAAATGATTAAAAAAGAAATCTTGATAATACAGAATAACATAAAATAAAGCATAACTGAGAACCCAAAATGAAAACTTACACCGAACCAAAAGTCTAGAATGGGAGATCATGACAACATCCCCTTTTTCTTGTGTTTTTGTCTTTAGTAAAATACCTCCGGACCTTTTGAGTCAGATGCGGAGGCTATCAATAGTCACTTCTGCCACCCTCTGGTTTTAACTGGGAAATGCTTGTTCCGACAAATATCCCTATCTCACAATGTTAGAGAATCTTTTTTAAAAACACTGTATCCAGATTATTTACTGCATCTTCACTAACATGTAATGGATGGTTCCCCTGGCATGAGGGACACCTGATAAAAATGTAATTAAAATCCGTCCATAACTTTTCAAGTTATCCTGTACAGAGACAGGCTGACAGACAAGCACACACAGACTCTCCTAAAATATAACCTCCTTGGCGGAGGTAATAAAACAGATAAAACAAAGAAACTTTTTTATAACATAACATTTTCTGCAATGAAAACATGTAGGAACAGAAGGACATTCATATAAGGATTTACACACTGTTACCACTGGAGCCAGTATATGTGGTCGGCCCTGCTGGTAATCAAAATATGCAAGCTGAAGGGTTGAATTTAATCCCTAAATTGGTAAACGTTTGCTCTTAAGATACGTGATATTATAAAGTGTGAGGTCAACAAGCAAACAATGCTGCAGCCATGCAAAAGCAAAGCCATCAAACTGAACAAGGAGTTCAGGCTGGGGAACTAAATTAGTATCTCCATCTGTGAGTCAATCTGACTTACTGTACAGTAACACACTTTAGATAGCAACCAGCTAATTGAAACCAGGCCTGTAGAATTAAAAACAGGACAGACTTCTCTGTCATGAAAGCAAAAAAGCAACTATTGGTGCCTCTCTTGATCAGCTCTAAAATGTTTTTATAATTTATTTGAAAAACCTTCAATAAGTACAAATAATT
>NW_015150485.1:832752-841757 GCF_000732505.1 Cyprinodon variegatus | reverse complement strand
TATATATATATATATATATATATATATATATATATATATATATATATATCCATCCATCTTCACCCACCTATCTGTCAGGGGTTGCAGTGGGGCCACTACCCTTATATATATATATATTTTTTTTTTTGTTTGTTTGTTTGTTTTTTTGTTTTTTTATATGTGTATTGGCCCCACTGCGACCCCTGACGGATAGGTGGGTAAAGATGAATGGATGGATGGAATTTCTTTTGACAAGCTGTTTGACATTTAGTGATTCCTGGCAGAAGAGTCTGCTCGACTTGCAATAGCTTGTTTGTGTTTCTTTTGATAAGTCGTTAGCTGCTAAGCAATCGGTTACCTTGACAACAAAAACCTGTTTTCCTCAGATCATCACTGGGTTCATAAACACCTATGCTGTCACATGAATTGAACTTAATTGATTCGACAGTCACAAAAGACTACAGCTAGCTATCTGTATGCAACACAATACATCATCTGTGTAGCTAATCTTATGTACATTTTCTCAGTGCATCACAAAGTCTCAGCTAATTAATTTAATATTATCAAAGACTCTACCTCAAGGACTTATTTGTTTCCTTCTATGTTTACTGGTTCCTTCATGTACCCTGTGTTCATTTTAGTAGTTTGTAGTGTTCACATTTGTTTGTTTACAATGGACATCACATACAGTGGTGCTTTAGTGTGTTAGCACACGTTCTAGTTTTCAACACCAGTCCATACAGTAGGAGGATATAAAAAAGCAAAAAAAAAAAAAAAAAACTATTACAGATAGATTACATACAGTAGGAGACAGTTTTAAATGTAGGCAAACAAATAATTATATACATGCAGACTAGCTTCTCCAGGGAAATGTTTGGTCCCTGGGCTGCAGCTTGTTTGATCAGTCTATTATAAATCTACAGCAAAGACTGCTTTAATGTTCTGGTTAGAAATGAACATAGTAGTATAAAACATGACAATACTGTGATGGAGATTATTTGGTTTAATAAAAGTGCACTCTAGTTTAATTGCAGTGTTCTGTGATTATTTTAAACAGTGTCTCTAAGAGCTAAATCAACTTCCTTTTTGAATTTACAACATGAAAACACAGTGACAATATTTTCCTTGTGGTGAATGATTAACACCTTTGCTTGAAATTATAATCAAAGTTATCGACAATTTCTGATGGTGTGATGCACTGGATTTTAACAGCCTATCCAGACGTCCAGCTTCACAGGTACATCAGTTAATAATTATTATTATTATCAGGTAACTGAGCAAATGTTCAGTTATAATCTTTTGGCCATCCTTATTTATGATGAATTTTGTTTACCTTTGGTCAATGAGCTAATATTGCATAACAGACATTTAAATCTTTCTCTTGAATATAAACGTTGGTTACCAAACATAAAGTCTATGGCAAACTGTCATATCAATACGTCATGTTATTGATTATTCTTTTCTACCAATTTCATTTCATTTTCTTTGTTTACATAGAAGCTAATTAGTTGTATTGAGTTTCACTAGTTTAGTCTTGGTTGCTTTGAATGATTTGTGTTAATTAATTATTGTATTTTGAATGGAAGTTCTTTGTGAATTTATTACTTCATATGTGTCCACAGTTGACTGTTTGACCATAATTTGAGCTTAAATTAAACTTTCATATGTTTTCCTTAAACAGCAGCTTGTTGGGAATTAGTTTACAGAAGTAAACATCACAGTTCAAAAGGTTTTGATTAAATATTTTTAAGTTGCAAAGTTATTTATTTGACAATTAACAACCATGTTTTACTGCTTCGCGTTGAATTACACTTTTATCATAGTTATGACATGTACGAGCCAAATTCCCCTTATTTAAGAAAGACATTAGAGAATAAGTGTAGTTCTTAGCAGTCCAGGTTTAAGAAGGTTTAGATATATTTGTACAGCAGAGTTCTGTCCAATTACCATGATATTCCTTCCATTGACCCATGAATAAACCTTCATAGTTTATTTTTAACTTTTCTGATCTTCAGAATTATTATAAGTTTAGCATATCCCGGTGAACTCACTGGGGAGCAGCCCTTAATTAAATACAGAGAAATGGTAAAACCATATGAGCAAATGCTGAATTTAATTTAATAATCGTAAAAAGGCAAACTAAAAAGAAACGTCTTCAAGGTAGTAAGAATATTAGGCCTTGAGGCTTTTTTTTTTATTTTTACAATGTTTTCTTTTAAAATATCTTATTCCTTTAAAGAATAAGTTAACAATGAAATGGTCTACAAACCATTAGACATATTCTAAAAATCAACAACAGCAGTGATTGGGTTTAGATTGCTTCTTTTTTAATAGTAATATTATATTATTGCAAGGTCAGCCCAGAAAAAAAAAGTTCTCTGTGTTTTTTAAATGTTTAATAACTTAGCAACAAGGCCTTTGAAAGGTCAGAAACACTAGGAGAATAAAACTCACAGAGCATATATGCATTATCACTTATTTCTTGTCTGCTCCTGTTCTGCATTCTATCAGGACAGAGGGAGAAGGTTATTTATCGTAAAGTGCAGAAACTAATTTAATTGTAAACTCAAAACATAATTTTTATACAGCCCCAAAATTATGTCTGATAATTGAAATGTTTGGTTTAAATGTTAAAATAATACATAATATCAAATGTATAAAATAATCATGTTTATTGGAACAATACCTACATTTTCTTAATGTGGTGCATTTACACAGCATGTTATCTATTGCTTTTAAAACTTATAAAACATGATTTGACCAAGATAAATTAGTAAAACATTGATCAGTGTCTAAATAATCAGTTATTTGTATTAAAAAACCCTTTATGTCCACCCATGTTTTATGTCTACCAAACTGTGTGTCAGCTATACATTTAGGACTTAATTAAACATGGAATTTTTAGTGATAGTCAGAAAAGTGTGGTTCTTTCTTTCTTGCATAAACATAGCTAAATATCAATTAACTAATTGTTCACTATGTTATTTTATTGTGTAGAGGTTTTGAGGGATGCCTATAAAATATATATAGACTTTAGTTATATAGTTTTGAAAACTGTTCAGAGATCTAATTAATCTATTATTCCTTATTAATTAAATAGATTTCTCAGCTATTACAGTTTGCAAATAATCTTTAAAAAGCATAATATATTACAAACAAATTCACCACAATAAAAAGGGGCTTTTATCAGAAAAATAGAAAAACAAAATCAGAACTGAATTAGTGAAAAGCTATATTTCTTTCCCAGGGTATTAAGCAGAGTTCTAATAATATTCTGCATCAGTTCTGTTCAGTTATTTTTAACAGCAACTGAACAACTGCAATATAATATTAAGCTTGGTTTATGTTACATTCTGCGTCCTCAGCTTTAGTAAAACAAAAAAAAAAGCCTTATTGTTTATATTAACCTGGGCACGAACCAAACATGAATCACAATGATCAGTTCAATTCAAATCAAATGAACTGATTAACACACTCACCATAACACAGAACAGCTGAGACTGGCTGTGACAAAGAACCTCCTCACCTGTTTTAAAAGTGATGCACTCAGCTCCTTGTCATTGCGTTAACAGCTGCCAATCAGCAACAGCTGTTTCACCACGCAGCATGTTAACGCATTCTTTCTACCGTAATATCAGTCTACACACAATATTTCCCCCCTCATTCATAAAATGGTAAAATCGGGATCATTTCTGGGGACAGCTTTAGCTGGGGACAGGTGATCCAAACTGTCCCCGGAAATTGGGGACGTCAGGTCACTGTAAAATAGAGAGTAAACCTTAGATCCTCTGATTTTTTTCAGAAAAACTGACAGAAATTTTATCAGTAGAGAGTTTTTCAATTGCTTGGCATGTTTCTCGGGCTGTAAAGTTATAAAAACATAGAACATTGCTTTGAGTTTTTGCATCAAATTTGTTGTTACCTGGTTCTAACCTGATGATGCTGATTGTGTGAAATCAAGCTCTATCAGCCTTTTACCAGACTGATGCACAGTGTAAATGTTGTATCAGTTTGGCTTATCAGGATAGCACTATATATGTTAAAAAGAAACATTCATTAACCAATGTTCATTCTTAACAAAACTCCCGTTATACCAGTGGTTTTCAAATTTGGTTCTCTGACCTACTGTGTTGCATGTTTTGCATGTTTCTCTCCTCTAGCACACCTGCAAAAATTGATTGCACTTCCCCCTAAGCAGCCACCATGGGCTTCAGGTGCCTGCTCATCACTAATTTATTAAAGTCTGGTGTATATAGGCAGGGGAGAATACCTAAAACATACATGACAGTGGCCCCTGAGCACCGAGTTTGAAAACCACTGTGTTACACAGAAGGGTAGTTGGATCTTGAACAGGCAAGGAGATACTTGACAACATAATCATATTCTATGTGCAGGTCAGCACAATATCTAAACACATTCTCCGCATTCTTCTAATTGAAATCTCTTCCTGAAGTGCAAAAGCTGTCATCCTTGAACATTAATGCACACATTATCAGCTATTTATCACAATGCACAATGCACTGACTGGCCAACTTTTTTTTCTGATATTTTAAAGTTCTCCTTTGAGAAAACACATTGCTGTTTTGCTCATTAGCGCACAGACTGATGTGCAATTACATGCTATTAACAGAAATTCTCTATAAATATGCATGATGTTTTTATTACATAAAAACTCAACTTTGCTGTAAAACAAGAACATCAATCAGTATTTTTTAAACAACACAGCTTTTATAAAGTTTTTTTAGCTGTTTTTTGAATCTATGCTGAACACCGGCAAGTGTTCCCCTCACTTGATATAATATACCAACACAAGAAATCTGAAAAACCACCTCTATGTTCCAGAAACCAGGAAAATTAAGCCTATATGCAAACAGACTCAGGGATAGCTTCTTTCCTAAAGCTGTTACCATACTCAACCTAGACTTGCACTAATGTATTGTATATGTATGTATGTGTTATTTATGTATGCACATTTACGGAGCTGCTCTCCAAATCTCATTGTATTGTGTACAATGACAATAAAGGCTTTCAATCAATTCAATCAATCAATATGGAAAAAGGGTGCACTTCCAATTCAGAATCCAACAATTACAAACTCAGAGTATAGGTGTGTGCATTTCAGCAGCTAATATTTTGGTTGTAGTTAGAGTATTGAGACATATCAGAATAACAGCTAAGCGACATAATGATTTCAATTAGATCACTCTGATTCCTGCTATTACTGTGTGGACCTGAGATGACAGCAGTTTTGTTAGTAGAGCACAAACCAATCCTATTTCTATCATCGATGATTGTTCCATGTCATTACAAATTAGACAAAAGTCATAGATGAGCTATCTCAACTACCATGCTCCTCTGCATAGAATCCAAGACTAAAAATCTGTCCAATGAAAAGTTATCCAAAAAAAAAAACACCACGGCCCAATGATGCGACTATGAAAACGAACTCTTAAAATCTCCAGACAAAACTATTGTGCATGATCAAAACAGTCTAACTCTCATGTTTCCCTGTGATCTTAACACAGCACAGATGATATTTCCAAAATACTGAAAAGGCTTTCTGCCTTTCAGTTAATCTCTAATTTTTGGAAGTAGTGTTTGTCCAGCAAATTTCTCTAACACTGAAGAGTAGAGCCATTAATTATTCCATGTACAAACTGCTCCTAAAGCAAATATTTATTTTCATAACATGAGTTGAAGTGCATCCCTGCCAGGTGTAAGGCATCGTCCAAGAAAGACAGCAGAGCAACAGGGGAACAAAGAGGGCAGGGCACAAACCCTCGAAAACAATTACCCAGCCCTCAATAAGGTCTAAGGGTTTAGTGAGAAATTGTATTCCTAAATTTAGCACATACAGTTTGCTAAATTTATCTTCTATATCTTGGTCACATCAGTCGAAGCTGCAACTGTATTTTTAACTTTAACATTTTAGCAAAAATGCTTTGATTTTGAGTTGCACAATAGAGAAGCTGCTGCCATCCCAGGAGTGAAATCTTTATTTTAAGATTTGTTTTGAATTTAAATTTAGAAGAGTGGGATGCTTATTTGGCTGAAACTGGTCTAAGTTAATCTTTTTTGGCGGAGCGTATTTGTCAAATTCTCTGCCAAGTTGTAACTGGACTGATATTTGGATGCAATGACCTAAAGGGTGTTTTCTGCACAAGTCAGACTGTGTTTCTTCAGCAGAAAGCGTGCGTTGGTCAAAGACTCAGACAGCCTTATTAGTCTTTGTAGAAGGCCTCATTTTCCCCAACATTTTGTGTGCCTACTTATTACATGAATGTAATAATGGGATTTTTTTGGAGCTTAGAACTTTAACATTTTGTCCTAGTCTAGCTGCCGTTTACATTGATGTCTTCTGCAAGATTTCATTTTTAAAAAGAATAAACGCCTATACGAAACTCAATAAAATTTTTTATTAAAAATGCCAAAGTCTAATGCAAATTCCTGTTATTTTGACAACGAAGTGGATGTATAAATGAAATATGCACAAAGAACTTTATTCATTTGCTTTTAAAAATTAAAACATCAAATTTCACATGTGTTCCTTAGAGTTTAGTACAAAAGGAGGGACAGAGTAACAGCTTGCCAAATTTACATTATCATCTTGGCTTGATTAAGATTCAAGCTTCACATTTGTTTGTGGGAGGGATGCATTTTTTACATTGTCGCATCTTTTCACCTTCATTTAACATGAGTAATTATAGCAGAGAATGAAGTCACAAACAATTTGTCTATGAGATACTCCATTTTCAAATTCAATTAGCATTACCCAAAGCTTGTGAGCTTGTTTCAACACTCGCCTTGCTGAATTATGCATGACAATTAGCTGTTTGGTTAAATTAAATGTGAAAGCATAATGCTGCTCTCCTAAACCTAAACTTGCAAAAGGGAATTAAGATCTAGAATTAATAAAAGAATGGATAATGAGCATCACTAAAGGAAAACAAATCCTGTTGCCAAAATGAGATCATGTATCCATGTGTTCTGGGTCAAACACTGCATAACAAGGCCTTTTTCTATTTACCTAAAATATACAAACAAATCAAAAATCAGAGTGAATCATTTTTAAGGTTCAAAATCCTCTTTGAATAAGAATAAAAGGAGAAATCAATATGTGCAGCATACCCAAGCTGTAAAATCAAGTTTGATCACAGGTGGAAGAGCAAGTGCATTATGCAAATAAATTTGTTTTAGTACCATTAGCACTCTCATGAAGTGCCAGCAAGAGTTAGTACAACTCCAATGTTTTATTGCAAAAAGTTGAATCAGTTTGTCACATCTTGATTTCAGAGTTTTATATAAAATGTTTAGTAAAACTTACAAAGACTAGTCCACTGATTCTTCATGTTTTGTAAGAAATAAAGCAGAATTGACATACAGTATATATATATATTTATTATTTATTTTTTTTGCATTTTGCAATAGCTTGTCTAGTGGATATACGCTAGAATGTCACTTTAAAACTACAGTAGTAGCCATTCAAAATGTCCCCACTTTCCTTGATGGGCCCTTGACTGGTTCCCTACAATTCCTTTTTAAATATCAATATTTGTAGTAAAATATTCTGTCATGATTTGTGGACAAAAGGATCTAAAGAAAAGCATCATCTCCTGATCAGACCCTTTCATTTAGTGAAAGAGTGGAGTCAGAGTAAAATAAATTTGCAAGAGGGGGTCACTTCAGTTGCTGGAAGTTGAAGGGGATTTTGCTGGTAGTTGGAGGGAAATTGGCAGCCATTCAGCTGGCGTTTGACTGGGAAAGGCGATTTTGAATGGCTGGTACCGTTTGAACACAAATTAAAGACATAATCAAAAAATGTACATTACAATAGAATTATGAAAATCACTCAGAAGTTTTTTTTACAAAGCAATTACTTTTACAGGCCAGGTTTTACAGCCCAGAAAACCAACTAATTAAAACAGATTCCATCACAGCATTTAATGTTGAGTTCAATGAGTTCAAACTTTCCATCAATTATGGTCAGTCCTTTTACCCATAAGTTCAGATGTTCTCCTAGAACTTTACTGACATCTGCTTATTTGTTTCTTATATCGAAGGCCATAGTTTTAAGAGAGTTTACAAAGAATTTCAAAACAATGTTTAAAAATGCTATATATGATATTTTTATGGCTTATTTGAAAGTCAGACGTCTAAATACACTTCTACTACAGCTTTTAATGATCTGTGAAAGTGCAAATGAGGTAAGCATCTGAGGTTTACTCACAACATTTCAGCTATTTTAATGTATTGTTATGGAACACCTAAAAATGCTTTATATTATAACATCATAAAAAAGTTCAAATAGATGCATCTTAAAAATAGCATGGGGATGTCCAGTTTTCATATGCCGGGTGGAAGAAAGGGACGAAATCGGATTCAGAAGCCCAGGCTGATGGGAAAAAATTAATTTCATGAAAATACTGATAAACTTAGAAAACACAAAGAATACACACTACTCACTAGAGATCAACCGGTAAGCAGGTTTTTCAGGGCAACTAACTGTTATTTTTGGCATCAATCTAACTGATCCAAATATGTGCTGATGATTTTTTGGTTCTGATTCTAAAGGCCAATATAGCTTTATCTTGTAATATACTTGATAAAGCACTAACAAATGTTAAACATTTTAATAAAGACACAGAATTAATAACACAAATTAGACAATACATTAACAATGGGTTGCCAATGGACATGACTAATGCCGACAGAAGAAGAAAGATTTGTCAATAATGTTTGCTGCATTGTGTATTGGTCTATCTTTACTAATATGGTGTATTGGTCTATCTTTACTAATAAAAACACAGAATAATGAAATAACCAAAATGGAAAGATCAACACAGAGTAGACAGGGCTAAATATAGAAAATAATATCTAATTTCAAGACCCTAGATATAAAACTACATATGAAAGAGAGCACAAGGTCCATGGTACAATAACATTATTTAGCAAATCATGAAGGCCTTGTGAATATGCTGGCTAAAGCTAGTTAACATAGCTGCATCATCCAAAGGGCACAAGTTCTG
>NW_015150485.1:829402-832017 GCF_000732505.1 Cyprinodon variegatus | reverse complement strand
GACAGCTCAAATGTCCCTCTTCAAAAAGCAGCAGATAAGTTGTCTAATGACCATCATTTGATTTGAAGGGGAAAAAGCGGAAGCCTTACCAGACCATATCTGTGCCTGCTTTAATCCAGCTGAGGCCCCAGTCCATCTATTCCTTTCATATCCTACCAACATTTTAGTTGGAAGACTAAACTAAAACGTCTCTTACCTCTAATGGTTCTTACCTCCTCCAATTTAGGCAGACACTGACTTTTGACCTTAAGGGAAAAGCTTACGAACATTGTTTTTAGATATTTACAGATTCATTTTTTGTCATGATTTTTACTGTATTAAAGATTATGGTTCAGGGCTTAACTATCTAAACTGTAGCATTGCTGATGATTAACATGCTATACTAATTCTGCATTTGAATAATCACAATGGACAATCTTTTCCTCCTCTGTGACCCTGTGAGCTCTTGATGAGTTTCACTGCCTGCAGAAAAAGATCCTCTGAAAGCAGATGGTGTGTGTGGGACTCGACAATGTGCAAAAGCTAACATGATAACAATGTAGTAAACAGATGATGGCTTGGACAAGTAGGATCTGAAATAACATGTTTTTTTCCCACGAGGAGAGCAATGGTTATTGAAAGCACGGGTTTGGTAAAAAAACAAGGTTTGTAACTACTCTGATCTGGTTTGGATTTTTCATGGCTTCTGATTTTAACATGCAGGGCATTATAACCTGCAACAGACTGGAAACTCCGCCATTCGCCCATGGGCATCCAGACATTGGCAGTGACCCCACCATGATTCTGACGGAATAAGCGGGAGAAGATGGATGAGCCTTAAATATTAACTATCTATATAACAAACACTTCTGATTCCTCATTGTTGTAAGGAGCTTTGAATATATTCATGCCCTTAAATTACAGGATTTTTTCAGACACCTACACAAAGTAGAACATGATGATGAACTGGATGAAAAATAACACTTGCCGTGCATTTCTATACACCCTTCTTTGCTCTAATAGCTCTAATTAACTCCAATGTGAATTTGTGTGATTAATGCAAAAGTAGGTCCATTACTCTGCAAAAGCCATTGGAGATCTACAGGTTGTGGTGGGCGAATATGTTGACAACTGTACCACAAATCTGGTTTTATGGAGTAGTGGCCATAGCTGCAGGTGGTCCATATAAATTCATATATTTTAAATCATATTCAAAACCTGTAGGCAACCTGGGGATAGAGTTGCTCTGGTCAACTGAACGAAAAATAATTTGTTTCAGCCTCATTGCAAACCTCTATATGTGGTAGAAAAATAAGCACTGCAGATAAATACATACCAATAATGTCAAAGGCCCCATGAGATGTTTGAGTAGGTACATGACAATAACCTCACATAACATAGTGGCACGTAATACGTCAGACTTCAAGTTACTTTAGAAGCTTTAAGAGGGCTTAAAAACTATGTTCACACATGAACCTAAGATATTCTTCAAAGAATATTAAGTGTTATTCATACTCATATAGTACTACAAAGTTTTGTATTGTGACAATATGCATTTAATAGTTCCTTGTCATGTATGAAAATCTTAGACCTCCCAGGTCTTCAGAAATTGCATACTCAGTGTTTTCAGGACAAGTACTAAACAAAGGGAAGCAGTATTAAGTTTCTACTCTTCTTAACTCTGAATTTTTTTGAAAACCTGTTATCTACACCGACATGCCCAAGGCCACCAACGCTAGGGACACATTCACACAGTGGTCCTCTAACACTGTCTGAGCAGAAAGGCAATTGGGTAATTGTACACAGAATGGGTGACATCAAATCCTACCTTAAACTGCTGCCTAAGGATAAAGTTAAATACAGGAAGATTGCTCTTCATGCTGGCAGTAATAAAACCCATTTACACAAATCGGAGGTCATTAGTGTTGTTTCGGTATGTAAGTTTTGCAAAATAATTTCGGACTCCATAATTTTCTCTGGTCCTCTACCTAATCTAACCAGTCATGACATGTTTAGCCGCATTTTGTCATTCAACTGCTGTTTGTCTAGGTGGTGTCCTGAAAATGATTTGGGCTATATTAATAAATTGGCTTTTTTGGGGAAAGCCTGGTTTGATTCAGAGAGACCGCATCCATCCGTCTTTGAATGGAGCAGCTCTTCTTTCTAGGAATCTGGCCAGATTTGTAGTTTAACACATCTCTCTGCAGCTTCTCTACTGTTACCTACTCATTACTACATCCAGACAGTGTCTTGTCCATGAATCAAATAAATGAGACAAGATTCCTAAAGAAGTAAATTATGATAATCTAATTAAAATTAAATTTACTCCAAAAGTTAAAGCTAATAAATGTTGTTTATTTGACATAAGAAAAACAGTCTGTTAGTTAATTACTTGATTTTTGATAATATTCTTTTTGAAAAACCTAAATATTTTGTCGGAATTACAGGAACAGCACTAGGCTGGTTTAAATGTTTCTTTTATCTGACATATTTCAGTTTGTTCATTAAGGATAAATCTATTTTATGCTCCAGGCTTACCTGTAGAGTACCACAGGGTTCAGTGCTAGGGGCCCTTATATATATATATATATATATATATATATATATATATATATATATATATATATATATATATA
>NW_015150485.1:818211-826804 GCF_000732505.1 Cyprinodon variegatus | reverse complement strand
TGTAGCTTTAATTTAAAACACTTTCACACTTAAAGTAGTTTCAGAAGCTGTAATTCTAAATATGACCAGACTTCTCCTTTAACCAGCCTTCAGACCAGTCATCAGTGCCAGATTATTTCGAGCCATTGGTGAGAGTTGTTCTAGTGTTCCTGTGTTCTGACTACCTGATCCTGACCTGTTCTGCCTGAGCTGTCTTCAGACACCTGCCTGATCTCCTCTTGTGTGCTGACTGGAACCATTTCCCGACCACTGAGCCTGTCTACCCTTGTCCAGCCAGTCAGCCGCACTATGTACTGTACCTGGAACTGTGACCGGACTTTGTCCTGTTTCTCCTTTGGCACTTCACCGTATCTCTGACCTAATGGCTCTGACAACCTACCACATCGCCGAAATCAGCTTTGGTTTTGCCCTATGGATCACCCTGTCTGCAGTACATTCGTGTCCTCGGTTCTGATCTCCTGCCTTTCCTCCGAACAATGATACATCAGCATCTGGGACTTTTTGTGTCGTGGCGGCCGCCATGTCACGTTGACAGCCAGCTGGCTGGAACCATACTCTATCAGACTGAACTATAAGACCATAAGTTCCTGGCTTAGACGCTGATGCCGCTCACTCCGATTCTGTTGTCAATTGTTTGTCTGCCTTGAGTAATGGATCCTTCAGTTTTGAGCTGACATATTGAAAACATGTTGTTAGGTCTTTCTACCATCAATTTAAGAGTATGTAAAGAAAGATATAAGACTCAAAATATGGTATATGTGTGCATATGCAGGTTAGAAATGTACATTTTGTCTATTGTAAAAATAATGCTCCCCCATATCAGATATTTGGTCCTTTTAAGACCCCACATAAAAAATAATTTTGTTTTCATACTTTTTAAAAGATAAAATATATCTTTAAAGTTGAAACAATGACCTTGCCTTGTAACAACAAGTGCTATCCACTTTGGTAAAAAGAGATATAAAGAGTATAAATAAAAACAAATGAGATGCTTCTTGCAGCCATCAACCAGTCTCTGACATCAGCCTGTTGAAAATTCGCAACATTTCTCAAGTGTGTGATGTTTGAAAAGTTTCTCGCCTGTACTGCCAGCCACAATTTAGCCCAGATCATATCAGTAAGATATGTAAGATGTCATTATGTAAAGTAAGTTACAAACAATATTGGCTTTGATAAATATATAAATATATATATATATATATATATATATATATATATATATATATATATATATATATATGTGTGTGTGTGTGTGTGTGTGTGTGTGTGTGTGTGTGTGTCTCTGAGTGTAGAGTCATGAAAAAAAGAATAAAAACAATATATTTAATAAATTTTATATATATATATAATTTGTATATTTTTTTTTCTTTTATTTGGCTGAACAGGAATGGAGATATGGTTGTACCTCTTGGGTACTTGCTTTTTAATTGCACCTTTTAGGGCCTCAGTCAATGGACTCACTTCTTTGTGTTGCCTTGATATTAGCCTCCAGCCTTCTTTTCCATGGAGGGTATTTTATCACATGGTTGTTCTTATAGCCAAGCATGTCTAGGATCATTGCTGCTGTGCAGTATATCAACTTATCGGTGTCAGTGATGGTTGATGTAGGAATTGCTTGCAGGACTGCATTCACGTCTTCTAGTAGACTTTCTGATGGTACTTCACTTAAACTCTGTAACTGGCTTTGGGGTTGACTGGTAGACATTTTTGCCATGATCTTATTTTTCAGGCTAGTTGCTGCCCTGTTCAGCATACTTGCGCTTATTGGGGCATTGTACCCAATCTCCGGTGGGGAGGTTTGGTGTAAAGTCCCCTCTGACCTGGGGTCCGGGTTCCCCCTTGCCAGAACAGTGGTTTTGTATCTTGTCAATCTCAAGTTGTGAGAGCAGTTGCCATTTATGGATATTGAAATATTGAGTTAGTAGTTGCTTCACCGTGAGTTTGGACTGTGGGTTTCAAAGTGACAATTTCTCTCACATCTTTTCATGTAACCTCTCTGACTAGGGTTACTGGAGTAACAGCATTCCGACAGAGTCCTGTTATGACATCTCACCCATTTCCTCTTGTTCCAGTAGCCCATTTTTACATCATGATTGTATGTGTATATATATATATATATATATATATATATATATATATATATATATATATATATATATATATATATTTATATGTGTGTGTGTGTGGCTGAA
Organism: Cyprinodon variegatus; assembly: GCF_000732505.1. Classification (NCBI taxonomy): domain Eukaryota; kingdom Metazoa; phylum Chordata; class Actinopteri; order Cyprinodontiformes; family Cyprinodontidae; genus Cyprinodon; species Cyprinodon variegatus. The sequence continues at coordinate 824,612 of NW_015150485.1, read as the reverse complement.
GGCTGAATTACTTAGCAGAATATGGAGTCGTCTGATTCTAACAGGCCACGGTGGTGTGGTATGACGTAATCGGCCAACCAATCTTGGCTTCGGAGGACGCAGCCGCCAGATTCATACAGACTTTGTTTCATTAGCTGTTACTACCCCTTTGTATGATTCTCTTTACTAAATGACGTGGTTACCCAAAAAATTTTTTTGCTGCCTCCTAACCTCTGGAAAACTTCTACAAAGGTCTGATTCTCCTTTGCTCCTCTGACCTGTCTGTATGCTCACCCTCGCCTCCCAAATTTATCCACCATCATTCATAACCCCAATAAAGAAGGATTTTCAAAACAAACAAATGCAATCTGTCATCTTTAGAATCGTGGGCTACTCAACTTTTCCTGTAAATTATCTATACAGTAACTGCTTATCATAAGCCATACCAAATTTCTTTCACTAATTTTAACAAATCCACCCTGCTTTCTATCAATTCTCCTATATCATCCCCCAGCTCTAAGTTGACAAGCCTAACAGAATTCACTCTGACGGCTTTTACTTTGGAATAATAAGGTTTTTAACTTATTCTCTTCATGGTTGTTCTCTCTATTCAGTATTTTACCTAACATTATGACAGTTATTGTTTATGGTACTTGCAGCATTTTTTCTTTGCATTTGTTCGTGTGTTTTTGTGACACCATAACTTCAGAAAAGGAAGAACAAAGAGGATGAATTACCTCCAAATTTATTAAATCAACAAAAATAGTTTAAACTTTGTAGAATTTATGATGTTCCTGTAGTGAACACGAAATAGGACCCAAGATTCTACAGGTCAGTGCAACGCAACAGATTTTATTCAAGGGAGAGTGGGTAAAGTGTGGCACTGGGAGCGTGCAGGCAGCTCTCATACTGGAAATCCCCTGTGGCGGCGACAACAGGTTAGTGATCAGCAAGAGGAAAAAACTAGCGAGTGATGAGTCTGGATCACTAACCTGTTACTGGGTCTCAGAGTGGCGGTAGGCTCCCTGATGGGTCCGGGGCAGGAGTCTGTTTGAGGATGGGGCTTGTGGCAGCAGTGGCCATTGAGCGGCGGATGGTTTGCAGAGGACTGAGACTGATAAGCTCCAGAGACCGGTTACTGATTCCATGGTTTGGGTCCAAGTGAAGGTACAGAGGGGCAATCCAGAAGAGAGGTCCAGGTCCGATCCAGGGTCTGTTAACTGGCAGGTTCAGAGGAGCACAGGGGTTAGGCAGACTCGGTAACTCGTGGACAGAGTGGGGGTCAGGCTCACAGGCAGGCAATCCAAGGCAGAACTGACAGGCAGGTAGACAGAATCAGATAAGGCATCAGGCAGGCTCGGTGAGAAAAGAGAGAAACAGGTCAGGTAACAGGTTGGCAGGCAAAAAGGTTAGAGACACTGAAAGGTACTCAGTGGCTAGTCTGAGACGATCTGACACTGGGAACAGATCCAAATGAGGTATATATGGAGGTGAAATCACTTAGTGATAATAGCAGGCAGGGTGGAGTGAGCAGGTGTGTCAAGTTGGGAATTAAGCCAGCATCAGTGCTGAGATTGTCACAATTCCAACAAGACAGTGGTTAAAAGCACTAATCAAATCTTGTTTGGAAACTAATGAATAACTTTCTTGGATCAGCCTTGTTAATACCATAACCTATAGGCTTACAGATGATTTCTTGACTGTAAAAAAGTGAAAAACTAAGTCTGACAAAAAAACAACAACAAAACACTATGAATGAACTTTACCTACAGTGACTCCTCATAAAAACTAATAACTTATACCCTATATATCAAATAAACTGAAATAGTCCATATCGCTTTGCCATGCCCAACATTGACTTAATTAGCATGTTTAACAGCCCCCCCTCCCTCTCCACACCTCCTTTTTTCTGTCACACTCAGTGTTTATATCTAATCAATATCCATGGATGGCACTGAGAGAGCTATTTTATCCATCTTCCAATCAGAAAAGCGACCGCTGATGTCACAGACTAAGGAAGAAACACTAATGCACCATTAACAATTTTTTTTTCACATTGCATACTGTGCAGCATATTGCTTTGCTGCTGAGAGGTTTGGGCACAGCCAAGAAGTGCTTGTGGACACTTATCAGCGTTCAATTTTTTTTTACTGAATCATTGATGAAGATATATTTATATTCTGTTACTTAAACTGATGCTGGCTTGTACACTTTTACAGCTCATCTACTTACGTCAAACTCCTTAGAGGAATTGTGATGCCTGTTGCAGAGTCTGTAGCAAAGGTTCTGTAACACTCATAAATCTGCATTCACATTTCCCCCTGTAGGTCTTGACCAAGAAAAGCACCTCATTAATCTTCCTCAGCTAGTGTTCCCACCTTTCCCCATCTGAAGAGAAGGGTTTAAATCTCCCATCATTTCTCCTATAACTTTAACCCTTTCTCTCTTCCATTCCGATCAGTCAAAAAGCTCAGTCAGTAGATTCCTCAAGTCTGGGCCAGTCGCCAACATCGGTGAGATCAAACACAATAAAATATATAGCAAGACCGTAAGAACACTGACAGTCTGTGTTGTTCAAGATGGATGTGGATGTGGAGAGGAACATCTGCCAACAAATGCATACTAAATTTCTGTTATACAGTCTGTCAACTAATTAGTTGTCCTCTCAATGCAGTTGGTTGCACTGAATTTTTAGGCCTTTTCATATAAAAGTGGATAAATAAATATGCATGTCTTACTGCTTTTTATTTTTTGTTTCTGCAGTATTTCACATCTATGCACTACTTATTGTTAGTCTATCACACAAAATACTTTCCATGGCCTTCCATATTACCTGCAGTAACTACTGGCCAGTAACTACCTACAGATAAGATAAAGCCGGGCCTAAAGGCCAAAAGAGTAACAAAAACTTAGGGATGGTTACTGAAATTATTAATTGTAAATTCATGGATAAAACTTCTCAGACAGCACCTAAATCAAATAAAACATCACTTTAGAATACCTTTTCCAGAAGATCTTCTTTTATTTGATGTGTGTGTGTAAGGATGACTGACAAGTTGGATAAAATGCTGTGCTTTAGGAAACTTGACGGATTTAAAAAACACTCTTCTATTTTATAGAAAAATATATTATGCACTATAGGTGTTACTCAGCAGCAAAAGCCGGCAGTGCTAGTGACAGCTGTAAAGAGCAATATTTCTAAAGACCAGGCAGGGGGGCAGGATGCAAACTGTCTTACTGCTGTGGCAGCTTTTTCTCAGAATGAATAGTTAGTGAACAAACAGCATCACAAAGACCAAGGAACACAGCAGACAGATTGGAAAGAAAGTTGTGGAAAACTTTGTAAGCATGGTTAGAGAATGCGATAAAATACCAAGTTCTAAACATCTCACTGAATAATAACCCATCATCTGAATAATAAGAAGATCGTTTAATGACTGCAAACATACCAATATATTCAATTGATAAAACACGTAGCAAATAGAACCGTAGTAACTGTACAGTAAAAGCTGCAAGGATTCGCAACTCATGTGGAAAGATCTTTTGGCAGGATGACTAATAGTAAGCAAAAAAAAAATGTCATTTACTGAAAAGTGGCAAGAAGAAAAGTCATTGTTGAAAGAAAACTATAAAGTCTGTTTCATAACTCAAGCCCGTTCCCTTCAGCATCACCTTTTTCAGGTAAAGTGACAAGGCACTGGTTATGGACTGGAAGCACCTGAACTGAAAGGTTCCATACACAAAGTGCTTGTGATTGCTTTGTTAATGCACACAGATATAGGACTTGGGGCCTAGGTTAAATCTTGTTCATTCTGGTTTATGTTTTGTTTAAGTCTTGTATAACTGGATTTATTAAAGGTAACCACAACAAATATATGCACATTTGCACTGAACATCTGCCCTGCGATAGACGGTCCAGGGTGTATCCCGCCTCTCACCCAATAAAAAGTGGAGATAGGCACCAGCACCCCTCACGAGCCCAGGATGGAAAATGGATGGATGGATGTACTAAACCTCCAAACTAAACTGTATTTTATTGATTTGTTGAAGCTGACATGCTCTACTTTACTTTTTTTTTCTCAACACCCGACTTAAGTTAAAATTAACTTAAGAAAATAAAGATAAAAATGATAACTTGCTATTAACAATGTCTAATGCTTGTCTCATCTCATCATCTGTCTTCGGGCTGCTGTTGGGATTCTGCCTGGTTTGGATTTCCCTTTTTGTACCTCTTCGGTTTTTTGATCTTCTGGCCTGGACATCTGCTCCTGCATCAAATCCCTCTGGATTTGTCTGCTCTTCCTCTGCTGGCCTCGGCTCGTCAGTCTGCTCTGCCTCACTCCTGGAACTCTCTGGGCGGCTCCCGACACGTTGAGAAAAATTATCTGCCGTTGGGCTTGGACTGCTCTTAAGAACCAGGTTAGTGACTCACATGCTCGCTATCGCTTCCCGTCCGAGTTTTGTGGTCACCTGAGTTTCTACCTCTATAGAGATTCCCAGCTGACAAACCGCAGATTACAGAGCAATCAATAAAATGTTTTGTTTTGAATCACTTCTGTTCTGTCTGTCTGAATTCTGGGTCCTACTTTCTGAGCCTTGACCCATACATTTTTATTTTCTTTAATTATCCCAAATCCCTGTATGTTGGAACATAGCCTGGAATGTTTTGAGTTTAAAATGTTAGGAATAATTAAGAGAATAAACAAAAAAAAAATTGTTTTATGTTACAAACAACCTTAAGTAAAGATTTGACAAGAATGCATTGCAATAAAACTAATTCAAACACAAACTGTTAATCATTTGCTGGACAGATGGCAAGAAACATGAAAAGGAACCACACATGAAGAAATACACTCAGGAATTACATAGTGTAATGTAAGAGTGTCACAATGCTGCTTTTCCACAGCTGTGTTCATGTGTCTCCAATTGCAGCTTTGCACTGCTGACTACATTTTTTTTTTGTTTAGTGGAGCAAGAATATAATTGTTTTTGTGGAGAATGCTATGTAATTTGATCCCATTAAGCCCCATCACCAAAGTGTTAAATGGTAAATAGCCCACATTTATACATCACCTTTATAACATCATCTGAGTTCTGTAAAGTGTTTTTAAATGTGTTTCTTGTTCATTCATTCAGGAAAAAAAAAAACTATAACACCTCAATTACGAACAGCTGGAAGCAGATATTTACATACACAGTACAGCCTTTGTTTATTCACTGGTTGGTGTTAAATCATAAAAAAACTTTTTCTGTATTAAACCAATTAGGATTACTGCAATTAAATAAATCTCAAATATATACATTTGAAATAGTCTAAAATTTCAAAATAAATACAAATATGTTTTTCTTAATACTGGTAATAGTCTTTGAATTTATTTTCTTGATATTTTTTGATATGATTTATCTCTTTAAACTTATGTGCTGCATCAAAGATTCTCTCAAGACTTCTCACAACAATTATTTAGAATAGGGGGCCATTCCTTAGTAGAGAACTGTATAAACTGGTAGATTTTTAGGCTGTCTAGCTCTGAGGGTTCTTTTTTTTATCATTGCTGCTTTCATAAAATCTACAAATTAATTTAGAACAATTAAATGGCTTAGTTTATTTATCTTTAGCAGATCGAACTATATTAATAAAAGCAGGACTATGGTAACATACAAACATAAACAGCAGATTATACACAGCGATAAATCAGAAAAAGAAAGAATGAAGGTGTTGCAATAACGAGTGAAGTCCAAAGCCCAGTCTGATCGGTATCCAGTGGTGAAACCTCAGGAGAGCTGGGTAGAAATGAATGTTAACAATCCAGAAGAGGAGCGGTTCAGTCTTCCTTACAACAATGTGACAGACTGATTCAGTCAGACAGAAATTGCCTGCTGGGACATAATGCTGCTAAGGGTAGCCCTGCAATCATGATTTACTTGTAATCACAACATGGGCAGCCCAGGCCTCCATGGGCCCTAAGCAAAATTTTATGTTGGGTCCTCTATTTCTGCCAATAATACTGATTCCTGCAATCAACAGTGTGATGATCAGATCTTTAACACCCCTAATATAAAGTTATTGTAGCTCTGTCCATGCTATTTGCAATTTCTACTGGTATTCTTTATCTAGTCTTAATAAAAGTAATAAGATAAATTAGTCTGCATTAAAAGTAAAAGTGTTATATCATTTAAATTCTTATTTTCAACACCAATAGCAATGTGCAAAAATAACCTTAAGTACACAAAAAAATGCAATAGCTTTACAATTACATTGTATAAGACCAGACATATATGAAATAAACAATAAAGTTTGAAGCTTATATCTGTTCTTCAAACATAAGCTTTTCTTAGAGAAGTTTACGCTTGTTTATTTTCTGTGTGTCAATCAGTTTCCTATACAGCATATATATATATATATATATATATATATATATATA
>NW_015150485.1:813243-818179 GCF_000732505.1 Cyprinodon variegatus | reverse complement strand
TTATTCTAAAAAAGTTGAAAAACAATCCACTGGACTTGGTTTCCAACTCTGAGGACGTTAAGCTTCCCATCCAGGAAGCGTTTTTCATTCAAAATGTCAGAATTTGCTTTGAGTTTGAAACTTTATATAGCAGCCCAAACACTTGTTTTGGCTTGGAAAACATGTGAATTAAACCAGAAGTACAGGTCCGCCCCTTAGGAATGGGAAGTATTTGGGTTCTTTGTTAGCCTGCAATACCCAATACTGGTCTATACCTCTGAAAGGGGGGATTGTACCCAGGCGAGATGTTTTATCCCCTACATGCGGGTCGGGGGCTAAAAGGATAGCACAATAAGCATGCTTGTGGGACAGTGGAGAGGAAAAACTCTTTCAACAGGAAGAACACTCCAGCAGAACTAGGCTCAGTGTAAGTTGCCATCTGCCGAGGCCGACTGGGGTTCAAGGAGACGGGAGCAGAGGTACAAAAAGCAACTGTAAAAGGCAGCCCCGTCTAGGAAACACAGCCAGGCAGACGAGCTCCGAGCCAGCTCCCATGTCAGAGGATGAAGAGAGCACATCCAGCCAGTCACAGTCAGAGAAACAGGACTACACTGGAAAACAGGCCAATCTCCAACATCTATAGACAAAGGTGTTGATGGCAGCAGTATAGCTGATTGACCTTCCCCCATCTGATTATAAAATCAGATAAAGTTGGTCTGAAATTGTCTAGGTTTTCATTTTAAAACAATTGTCCCTCATATAACTTTTTGAAGCTTCAGCACAGTCTGTTGATTCTGTGCAAGAGGAGTGTAGTGAGGTGCATGGTCAAGGATATCAGGAATATGATTGTAATCCCTTTGGAAGAAAGCAATTTCAAACAACTGGCTTAGTGTTCAAAGGATCAGCAGTTATTTTTGATGATTTTTTTAGACTTAGCAGGAAAATCATGTTGATAAAAGGTTCAACAGGTAAAAAAGTGGCTTCTCAAAGATACAGTATATTGGCTCTTTGTTGTAAGAAAACATGGAAGAAATAAAATGATCAAACAATAGAGATAAAATATCTAAGTGTCTGTATGGAGCAGGCTGATGAAAACAATGGCTAAACCATTTAATCAAGCAACCTTTATAAACCCCCAGGGGGATCATTTCTAACCAGGCTGGATCGTACCCAAGGGGCTACTTCTGCTGCTTCACTTAAATCAGCAGAATAAATCATTTTACAGCTTTAGAAAATAAGCATCTATGGTTCCAAGTAACACTGTCTCAGCAAGAACGTAAAATATTTCAAAGGTTGCTTTTCTAAAGAACAGGCTTTGCTTTGGGACTTACCGTAATAAATAATACAATTATCTAATCTGAGGAACAAAAAATTGTAAATTAGCAAAGTCAAAATGACACAATCATGTCTTCTAGTTTAATAGTAATGCAAGTAGTAGTCATAATATACCCAGAATGCCAACTGTAGTCACACGGTTAAGATACATTTTATTCTGTTTGTGTTCATTTTAATGCTACAGAGCAACAGAGAGTGGTGCATAATTGTGAAATAGAAGGTTAATACCAAATGGGTTTAACAGTTTCCCATAATTGGAATCTAAAAAAGGTGGTTCTAATCTGTATTCAGCTTCTATTGCTCTAGGTCCCAATAATAAGATTTTTTAGTCCTTTCCAATGGAGCTAGCTCATATCATTATATCCATCATGCTGTAAGGCTACTTTTCTCAGGAGTGACAGGAATGTAGGCTTGAGTCTTTGCTGTTTTTTTTTATTTATTTATTTATTTTATTTTTTAATTTAATAACACTTTGAATTTTCCGTTTCTCATCTTCTTATGAACAACAAAGAACACTGTTGTAATGAGCTCAGAATATAGGACACAATATTCATGGCGAGACAGACAGTGGGAAGATTATGAACATTTATCAGAAACACAGGTAAGCGACCATGATAATCTGACGGAAGATGATTACCCATGTGAGGCACTTACCTGGTTTACCAGTTCAGTCCATCCTCTCAGAGCGAGGCAGGATCCAGCTGATGGAAGGCTAACGAGATGCGCCAGACGCTGCCCAGGGTTAAACCAGATGCAGCAGCCCAAGTGAACAGGAAGGAGTCCGAGCCAGGTCAGGGAAACAGTCCAGAACAGGAAGGTTCTGAAATCCAGTGATTTGTATCCCGTTAAGGGGTTCCAATCAGAACAGCAACAGACAGATCCTGGGTTCCAGGAATCCACGGAGCGTTCAGGCAGGTCCAGGATTCCAAAATTCATACAGAGAGTCCAGGCGGAAAGTTCAGATGGGAAACAGGCAGGCTCAGTGGTTAAGAGACAGGTCAAGGCATGATATCAGGAAAACTACGATACATTAAAACTAGCTACCTCCACTGAGCCAAAACAGCAACAGGGAATGCTCAGAGAATAAGTGACAGGACATGATCAGGAAAACTTAGACAATACTAAAAATCTCTCTCATTACTGATCTCCGAGAACAAGACCATAAACTATGCCAACGAACTCAAACTCAAAAAAGAAAGTCAGAAACAGCAACAATGATCTCGACCCACTAGCTTAGCCATATATACATAGCAGCAGGAGCAGGTGGATAAGATGAGCAATAACTAGTAACCCGGGCAGAGTTAGGCAGGTGAGTGAAATGACCAATTAGGTCAGCTATCAGGGCAGTGATCATGACAACTCTTGAATAGGGCTGAAACAATTAATCGGATTAATCGTCATTAATCGATAATTGAAATAATTGTCAACTATTTTGGTAATCGATTAATCGTTAACTGGAGTGTAGAGACTCTAAAACATACCTTTAGCTGACAGAGTGACCCACTTTGAGCAGCAATTATATCAAAGTTATAAACAAAAATATATGTAAACATTTTGCATCTAAGACAAATTTCTTTTTGGCCTGTCAATAGGCTCTATCCAGAACTCCTTAATTAAAAATTTTTTAGGCTCACTGGTTTGATTTAGCAAAAAGTCTTCTTTAAGGAAGCTTTTGCTAACCGATTATTGATCGATTAATCAAAAAAAAATGGACAGATTAATCAATTTGCAAAATAATCGAACATTGCAGCCCTACTCTTGAATAAAGAAAATATCTGACATATAATTACTACTCTTTCTCTCAATAAGTAATTTTACTAAAACAATTAAATACTAATCAACCATTCCTATATACACTCCTAAAAGTACAGGCAACAAACATTATTTTTCAAATGATAAAGCACTCCATTTTGTCATAATGTCTAATTATACCTCAATAACATCTTAGTTAAAAAAAAAAAAATGTAGAACTTTTTGTAGATTTGTTAAAAAAGGAAGACTGAAATGTCCTTTTTATCATGTTGTGGAGATATTGCTCTATCTTAAAAATTCCTAACAGGTTTGTGGTGACGGTATCACAAAAAGTAAAAAAAAAACAAAAACATTACAATACTGTATTAAAACTTACAAGATATATTTCCACAGTGTGTCTGGTGTTAAAGGCCATAATTATGCTTCTCATTCTATTTGTTATTTGCCACCAAAATTATTGTTTGCTTTTCAAAATCAGTTTCAAATACTGCTCAGAAAATGTAACACTAAGGGCACGTTTTTACAGCAGCAGTGTCAAAGAAATTATTCAACATATGGTGTAATTTCATGGTTTGATTGTCTCTTACAAACAGTGGTTGTTGACAGAGCTAAGCACAGTGAGTCATCTTCCCACTGTGCCAGCCGAACAATATCAATTGACTGTCAGTTTGAGAGCAGATTCACTTAGTCTGAGTAATGTGACATGATGGATGAGTAGAAGGAGGTTTTAGACAGAATGGCATTGACTGAAGCTGCTTTCTAGTGAAGATTCTTGTATAAAGAAAGTAATGCTGCTGTCATCAGTCACAAAAACCTGTTATCTAAAGCAGATCTAAAGAGTTTACAAATTATAGATAAGATATGATTAATATACCTAATTCCCCATTCAAGGGAGCTTTTACTAGCTTCACTGTGACCTAATTTGCCTGATATCTCACTTGATAAACAACAAAACAAAAACAAAACAGGACTATTTGTCCCCTTGAGAAAAGTGCATGCCGTTTACATGTCCACCCTTTGCCTGCATAGGTTCTTTCTAGTTACTCCAGCTTCCTACTACAGTCCATAAACAGTACTATCACGAGGTAGGTAACATGTATGAATTGCCCTTAGGTGCCCATGGTGTCGTTATTGATGTGTTGCCCTGCAATGGAATAACAAACTGTCCAGAGGGTCCTCCACCTTTCAGCTGAGGATTGGGATGTGTACAAGTACCCATGATCATGACAGATAAGTGGTAAAGGATGGATGGCTACATGAAATAAAATATTGGGGTGACAGAAGCTACTGTTGCCACGGTGACCAATAGTTTAGCAGCAAAGACAGCTAATCCAGAGCTAGCAACACCTACAGCTTTAGCCAGACTAAGATGAAACATCCAAGCTCCAAAAACACATAAGGAAGATGGCCCCAAGAGAGGAAGCCCTCAGATAATGCCTCAGACAGTGGAAGCTGGAAATGAAGGAACTGGAGGAACCATCATGGAAGGACAAACACCTGCATTGGATGTACCAGCAAAAGATAGCTGAAGCGGCTGATATGACCAAATACCAAAAGCTAGAGAGGGCCGGGATGAAGGATAGGGAAGAACTAGAGAGGGCCTGGAAAGTAAAGGAGACTTAACTGCAGAGAGGATCATCGGTGCTCCTCTTCCCTCCATAAAAGAGATTTCATGCCAGCATTGTATGTCCCGAGCCCGTAACATTATCAATGACCTCTTACACCCCCACCATGGACTGTTCTACCTGCTGCCCTCTGGGAAGAGGCTTCGCAGCATTCAATGTAGGAACAGCAGATTCTGAAATAGCTTATTCCCTACTGCAATTAGACTGCTGAACTGTTGAGAAAACTCCACATCATATCACAGACT
>NW_015150485.1:789731-813233 GCF_000732505.1 Cyprinodon variegatus | reverse complement strand
ATTCACCCATTCACGCACACACTCACACACTGATGGGGGCAAGCTACATTGTAGCCACAGCTGCCCTGGGGCTCACTGACAGAAGCAGGGCTGCCGTACACTGGCGCCACCGGGCCCTCTGACCACCATCAGTAGACAATGCAGGTGAAGTGTCTTGCCCAAGGACACAACGACACTGAAAGTCGGAGTCAGGGCTTGAACTGTCAATCCTTCAATTTGAGGGCAAACTCCTACATCCAACGTCACTGTAGGTCCAGCAGATTCCGAAACAGCTTATTCCCTACTGCAATTAGACTGCTGAACTGTTGAGAAAACTCCACATCATATCACAGACTCTGCATTACACTTACAACACCAAACCAAAACACTGCATATTTGACCCATATATATGTAACGCTCTGAACTTCTGTTTTTTATATTTGATCCATGCTGCACAACAAGAAAATGTTATGAAAGCTGTACAAAATGAAATTTAATTTTGTTTACACTCTGTGAATACAAAATTACAATAAAAGTTGTTAAAGTCTGTGGTGCCTGTGGTCCTTGGAGCACTGGGTGTAGTAGCACCCACACAAGAAAATGGCTCCAATGGATACCTGGAAAACATCAGGCATCTCAGTCCAGAAATGTGCAAACCAATCCGTCCGTCCGTCCATCCATCCATCCATCCATCCATCCATCCATCCATCCATCCATCCATCCATACATCCATACATCCATCTTCTGCTAAACCTGTCAGGGTCATGGTGGAGCTAGTGCCTAACTACAGCAGTCTATGGGTGAAAGGCACTGTCCTGAAGTTTATTAAAGACTTTTGGCCAGCTGCTGTGTTGAAGTTATCACCTTCAATATGGCTTTCTCTGAACTGACTGGGAACTAACTGTTCTACCCAGGACCCTTGTCTGTTCACACAGTCTAATACACCAGTGAGCATAAAATTAACTGGAAGAATATAAAACAAGCAGCGTGTCTTGTGTGCTATAAATCAGTGTCAGTGACAGTGGAAGAGACAGTGAAGTATTTAATTTTGAATAGGGTCCTGTGAGGGTTGGAGGATGAACAGACTTAAAATGTAACTCTCTCAAGCTGCTCTCGTGCATCATAAAATTCCCAGAGCTGAGTGGAAAAAGCAGATGAAAAGAGAAGAACATAAACACAAGCATGCTTCTGAGGTCGGCTCAGCTTATGAGCTCCAGCCCTGATCTCATATGTCAGCATCAGATTCTGTCAGAGGAGAGATGTGTGCGTGCACATAGCCATCTCTTTTAGTCAGATGCACTGCTGAACAGTTGCTGAAAGGCAATTGTTATGGGTTTGATTTATGACATATTATGGGCAGGGAAATTGATTTGTTTTTTTTTTACATGAATGGTGTGGGTATACCTGTTTGTCATATTAATGACACACCACATAGAAAATAGGCTATGTGAGAAACTCTAGGTTTTAGAAACAAAATAAAACATCCACAACTTAACCTGCTGAATATTAAAGTGCTTTTATGATATTGACCAGATTGACAGCTTAGAGTAAAAAAAAAGGGTGCATATTATTTGCTCCTCGGTTTTTTCTTGCAGGTTGATTAACAAGAATGTACTATAATGATTACTGAACCTAAGCCGTAGAAGCAACAAATTGACAACTATGTCACTATTTTTTAAACACATATATAAAAAAATAAAGATGTGCATTTCTTTACTGTAATGTGTTTACTGTAATGTGTAAAGAAAATGTGTTTAACTTCTCTGTCTAAGCATTACATGTTAGTCAATTTTTATCATAAGAAAACATGAGTCTGAAAGAAATTACGTGGTCAGACATTTTTGTCTAACACTCTGCTGTGCATCTTGGGAAGAATACCCTCTGCATTAATCTAAATGGGCTATATAACAACAAGTATCCTGGTAGACATTTTGAAAAGCCAATCATGTTTTGATTTGTATTTCCTTTGCATGTTCAATTTATTCTATCTGGCCTGCTGACAACAGTTTTATCCGCTACCACATTTACAGTTGTAAATCTTAATATATGCAGCTCATTTAAACGTTACAGCACTTTTGGTGTTATTGAAGGAGATGTTGGCTTCCAGTCTCTGCAGAGAAGTCATCCCACTGAGAAATCACTGTAAGCTTGAAAAATATGCTGTAGCTTAAAAAGAATCTGTATGTCAAAAAAGGGAGAGAAGAATGCAGAGGCGCATCTCTATGCATTGTTGTTATCTATGATATTAAAAGTTGATGATCTGGAACTTGACAAGGAACTGAACGAAACCAGAAGGAAATCTGTAAAGGGGAAAGATGTATTTCATGGCACCATTCTACTCAGATGAGACAGGATTTTATGTATCACACTTTTCTTATTTTAAAAGTTTAGAGATGGACAAAAAGGACACAGATTTAACCCCTGAAGAAAAAGAGTCTTAGTTTATTTTTTTAAATTGCAAAATTTTATAGGCAAATTTTACAAATATAATGCCAACTGTTCATTCTGATAGGGTTTACTTTGTCTTATTTGAGCCTTTAAATAGTTTTTCCACCGAAAGCACTCAGCAAAGAAAAACATTTTTGTACACCATCACCAACTGTTGGCTGTACTCAGGTTTTCATTAATTTAGCTCAGTTTAATAAAAAAAATAAAAAAAATCATGTTGTGCTCTGAATGCTACTTATATCTTCTCTCTCTGTGCATCCTTTTTTCTTTTGTGTTTGTTTAGACTCACTTTTAGAATTTCATTTTCCTTTTTACACCTCTGCTGTAAAATGTTGACTTGCTTGGGTACATTACTTCTTGTTTACTATGCATAAGGAATGTAGTACCTCTAGTCAAGTGGTGTTGTTATGGAAAATAACAAAATATTTTAAGCTTAATAATAGATAGATCAAGCCAAAGGGTAAAACAAAGAAATCCAGTATACCATGCTAAGATGGCGCCAAAATGGAATTAGAACATGTTTGTATGCATCCAGAGTAAGCTTTGTAAAGTCATAGTGCCACTTTAAAGGGGCAGTTTCATGGATTTGGTGGGTTTATAGTTTCCTCCTTAAATCCAGAAAATAATAACTGTAATTAAGCAGTAGTCAAGTTACTTCTAAATAAAAAGCAATTTCTGTTTCCAGCTAGGCTTAAGGCATAGAAATGACACATTTTGTTTTAGCACACCTATTATTCTGACTATTTGAGGTCCTGTATTTTTTATTTTTTTTGTTCTTGTTGTTATTTAAAGTAAGGACCAAAAGGGTTGGTATTGGTCAAAAAAAATGTTTTGCCCTTCATGAACTGTGGTTGTTGCCACACAAAACAATTACGAGGATAAACAGCCCATTATTTGGTTAGCCATCCTGAAACTCCCATGTATAATACTTTAAATAGCTTAAAGAAGAGAATCGATTTATTTGTTTAAAATTATTACATAGTACCTTGTTCATATTGTTGATGTTTCTAAACTAATTATCAGCTCATCATCCAGGCAGCAACTCTGCCCTGCCACCAAGCCCCTTTGGATCTGCCCTACTTCTGCTTTGACACTTTGAAAACATACACCTTTGGGCAATACAATGTTAATCAGTCCCACTTTTAAAGTGGGAGAAGGTCCTTTAAGCCCTGTCCTCTGGGTGATTTCATAACCCACATTTTAAGAAGCAAAACCTCGACAAAGAATCACATCCAAGTTTGTGTAGCACTTCTGCTCTGAAGAAGTGCATGATCTCACGGCTTTAAAAAGTCATGAGGTCTGAGTGCATTGTCATGTTGTGGGTTTGACAAATCAATGCTCTCAAAACTTCATTTGGAATAAATCGGGTCCCTTGTTTTTCATTTTTTTAAACGCCGTTGAGAACAACTCTGAAATGTGTACAGAATAAACAACTCTATACCCACTACTTCACTTGTATGTATGCATCATTCATACTCGACCTCCCCCCCAGTATTTCCATGTATATGTTTTGCTGTCTTTTTAATATAAAACATCATAGATAATCAAGTATAGAATAGAATGATACATTAAAATACGTTGTGTAAGATTGTACACTTCAGTTATGTCAATACCACAGAGAGAGACCAGACAGGAAAATGCACTCACCCCATGATTGCCTCTTCATTAACATGCTTCTCAGTCTTGATTACATTTTCTAAGCAGTGAGGGAACTTTCAGGATTCAATGATTCAATCTCCAAACACCAATGTGTGCACAAACTTAAAAACACACGAGATCAGTGTCTTAAATTAGAGAAAGAGATTCAGCTCTCAACAATTTTAGCTGAAAGATATTTTATGTTTTTTTTTTACTAGATAACACTGATGTACAAACAATGTAATTGGAAAAATTAAGTTTTACTGTTTAATTCCCTTCTGTTAAATTCTGTTTACTCATAAAGTACAATCTAACAACAAATATCATTCCAAAGCACTTAAAAAATGTTATTTCAATGTAATTATACAGAAAGAATCAAAGTTAGCTGCATGTACACCTCGCAGTTTATCTAAACATAAACACTGTATGGTCAAAATTAAAGCAATGTAAAGTCAAACTCAGTTTGTTATTGAAAGTCAGATTACTTAGCTATTGATACTGAGCCAATTTCATCTCCTATCTGATGATCTGAGGGCACACACAATAAAATGCTTACACAGGACTATTTTCTATGATAGAGAAAAAGTTAGAGAGTTAAAAGCAGTAGTAACTTCAATGAGAGAAATGCAGGTAAACAGATAAGCCCTGATCTACAGTAGTTATCCAGTCCTTATGATGAAAGAGGGGAAATACAGTTAGTTGCACAAAAGCTATAACCTTTGTTATGGTTCAACTTTACTGCTTGTACACAAGATTTCCCCCCCGTTGTACAATAGTTCTTCTATATAAAAAAAAAGCAGTGGCTATGCAGTGCAGTACATAAAAGGAGAAAGTTAAGGGTATAGTGGAGGATTTTAGCTAATTTTTTAAAAGACAATGCAAAACATTGTACCCACTCCGAGAGGGAACGCCTAGTAAACTTGTGCGAGAGAGTGCACAAGCCCATTTCTCCTTGTGCACGCTTTGTGTAAAAGTTGCGGTTTGCATCGCTCATACTGTACAAGCTTATTTTCCCAAAGAAGACTTGTCATTTTTCCACTGTCTGAAATGGGGACGAGCACATAGGATGGCCTTATCTAAACATATCAGCAGAATGATTGACAATTAGGAGGACCACTTATTTTGACGATCTACCCGACAAAAGAAAATTGTCCACTATCCTTTTAAGTTATTCACGACAGTAGCTAACAGCGCTGAATTGAATATACAGAGTATACCACACAAACACTCAAACATATTGTCAGGTTTATTCAATGATGATTATAAAGTTAATGTGTGTACATATAGAACATTGAAGAAATGAGATGCTTCACTCTGTTTACTGCAAACTGTCATGCAACGGTGGTAGAAAATTGCTGATGTTTGTGCAAGGATAATCACAGTTATCAGGAGACCACTCTATTTTGTGTTTCACACAGAAGGAGCATTTTGTCCTATGACCTGATCAATTGCCTTGTCAAAAGAACACTATTCTGTAACCCACCCCATGTGTTATGATCTGCTAATAAAAAGGCTTCTGCTGAGGAAACCCATGAGAGAGCAGATGTGGCTGAACGTGGCTCTCTCCCTCTGCAGAGGCCAAAAATCCCTATTCTGTGCAGACTCAGTTTCTCTTTTATGAACCTACATTTTTGAACGTAACACATATTACAACCAAAAGTAGCAAATCTATCTGTAATAATGGCCCAGTCATAATCTAAGCATAAATTCCACCAATCATATTTAATATATTAAAAAAAAAATAAAAAAAGATCTTCTCAGATGCCCCCAATCCCCCCTTGACCAACCGTGGTGTAAAGATAAAACTGGGTAAAAAAGAAAAAAAAAAAAGACCTACACACTACTGACAAGGGCAGGCTGAATATAAGCTAAGCAACAAATTTCCTTACTTTGAGCCAGTCTGTTACAATACAAAATAGAGTGAATAAATGAAAGTTAACAGTTCTGACTTGGAAAAATTAGAGAAAGTTCAAAGAGGTATAAATACCAACTATAATCAAGCTGAATAAGCCCATAGAATAATTAAGGAAACCTTGCTGTTCTTAATCCCCTTCTTAAATATCAGGTTTCAATCAAGTAAAGTGTTTTTTTCTGATCCAATAAACAGTTCATTTGTCCATGGTAAATATACTGGTGATTATCATTTTGTCGATTTGATATAATTAAGATTGGGTCCCTGAGTGTTGTTGCCCCCTGAGGGTATTAATCCTCCTTTCTAATTCAGCTTCTTCGTGCAGTTTGAACATTTTAGCTAAAGCTGAACCACCCCTGTAGCGTGCTTGTGTTCCATCTTGGCACTCGCAACCTTTGAAGCCAGCCCAAAACAGATGCCAGCTGGGACTGGCTCCAGCCTACACAGGTAAAGTCCTGTAAAAAGCTCCAGAAAATAAAGGGTTGGATGAGTTTAGTATTTTAATGTTTTATTTGTTTGCTGATGCGTTTCTCTTGTATTTGGATGTGAAATTACCCTAAAGCCAACTTTTTAAACCTCGTTTGGAACTTGCTGACCTCAAGCTTTGGCCTTGTCATTGTGTTAAAGCAGTGAGCGGAAAATGTTTGGCTGGCATTTGATCCTCATGGGCAGGGTCCCATTTGGAGGAATCCATATTTTAGGTTCTGTAAGTAAGCCTGCATCAGTCCTGCCAACCAGCATGTTGTGAGTGATTATTGAGGGGAAGTACGGGGTCAACCTAAATGGAATGAGTCTGATTTATGTTTTCAAAGTCAACTTAAGGTGGTATCTTATACCATACTGGCAATAATTTTTGTGTAACTAATGCATGTGATCTTTTACTAAGTCAAATCATTCACATTTTTGATAAATAATGATCCAAACAGGGTCCTAGGAGGCTGAAAATTTTACTGAACCTTTCCTTTAGGCATCATCACATAAAAAACTTGCATGTCATTTCTCTCTCTGGCAATGTTCTTCAAGGATTGTAATCATATTTAGGAATCATAGACACATTTCAATACATCTAGAAGCCTGATATTGCATTAGCTCATGTAATGACTGCTCTATGCTGTTATGTTCTTATGTATTCTTTGTCATATTTTCAAAGCTGATGGGTAACTTCATAGATATGCAGTACGCACACCTGCATACATGCAAATTATGAAAGGATAATTCCTCTGGTATATATGGAATATATGGGCAGTGAAGTGGAATTAGTTCCTGTCTGTCAATTTTGATTGGCAAAGTTGCAGGCAGCAGCCTCAAGGAGAGCTTTGTTCTCTTGGATGTACTACTGAACAAACATTAGGGCTTGCTAAGCTGCACTGTAGAGCACACCCTCAGCTGTTTAGACATGAAACAAGTAAAAACCTTTTCTGGATGCAGGAATCATACTGTAGCAAAACACGCAAACCTCAGATTTGTACCTACATATTTTTATTTTTTAATTATTTATTTTTTTGCAGGCCAGTTTACATGATCTTGAAAAATACAGTAAATACAGTAAGAACCAGTCAAAGCAAACACTGATCTGTCTTGATTGTTCTGTAAAACCTTGAATGATAAAGTTTGAAGATGTGATTAGTGTAAATGCTTTGGATCAGAGGAAGACAAATGAATTTGAAAAACATATAAAGGTAAGTAGAAGTAAAGGATTGGTTTTATCTAAAAAAATTTTGTCGAGTTTAGAGAAGTTTTTCTCACATGAGCCAAAAAACATCTTTAAAGAAATATAGAATTCATAACCTTGTATTAGCTTTGACTGTACATACGCAGAGCCGGTACAAGACAAACCATATCTAGCCGCTTCGTAGGAAATCCCAACCATCAGAGGTCCAGTAAAAAGGTTTGGTTTATACCCCATAGACCAAAAATTAATTGTTGTTATTAATAATATTATTAAAGCAGATTTAAAATTTTCAGTAATCATTTATTAAAAGAAGCTATATATTTTAAATCTGTATCTAAGATAATTAAGGCATTGGCAAGTTTACTTAGTAAATGGGCAGAAAAGGATAACTAAATTATACTTGATTGATTTGCTACGGTAACATGGCTAAATTTTCATGTTACAAGTTTCTTTTAACTCAAATACATCTTATGAAGCAATACCCAGTCACTCCTGATTTGCTTCAAGCCCCAAATCTCACTGTGAATCCTTTTAATGGTATTGTTCTTAAAAGGCCGAGCTGTCGAAAACAAATGTTACCAAACTGACAGATTTATGAGCATAACTCAATGTAGATCAATGTAATATCTACAGAATCTGAAGCAAGCATAATAATAAAAAAAGATTTAAAAAAAAAAATCATTTTATATAAACACCAAGCAGAACTTGCTCTCTGTTTTTTATTAAGGAGGTAAAATCAGGGGGAGTAAATCCTGGACGCCATGAGGAGACGGTGGGCAAAGCTTAACTCAGTGGATTTCTTGGCTCAGGATGACTGCCTCCTGCCAATATAGCAAAGTATTTCGAGCTGAGGACCACTACAGGAGGGAGTTCACTTTTTGATCCCTCTTCCTCCTCCTGTGATGAGTTCTCTGAAGTGAGGATTGAAGTACACAACACCAAAGACAGAATAGATTTGACAGGATTCGGGACTTTAATCTGCAGCCATAGGTCATCTTAGATGGAGCAGTCAATGCAAAGAGGAGCAAAAACAAATAATGACAACTACTCATGCCATCGAGACTGTAAGAAGCATGCAACCATAAAAGAATCACAAATTGTTTAATTGAAAAAAAAAAAAAGAACAAAAAAAGTGCTCAAAGACCTGGATGTGACAGAGTGGGCATGGTGTACAAGCATTTGAATACCCTAGTTTTTAGTAACTATGACCTAATATTTACGAATATTTATTTTGCAGTTACATTACAACACAGTTTTAGTCCATGTGTTAGATGTATGATTTAACATAGATGCTCTGGGACCTTTCTTAAAATCTCTCTTTAAAAACTAGAAAGACAAAAGAACATGATTTTTATTTGGATCTTCTCACTTCAGGCTATTTCTATTAAAAACAGCTACGCACCCATTATTTGATCTCTCAACCTCCAGTCAGTTTTTTTTTCCAAGTCTGGAACTATGAAAAACAAGCCTTCTGAGATACATTGACACCATGCTTAACAAGCAAAATGGTAAAGAAATCAAATACATTTTTAAAGCTAACTGCCTGAGAACTACAGGAAAGAATGGATTCAACAATGACCATAAAGACTAACTGCAAGCCAGCTGTTTGGCTGAAAGAAATAAAAGAACTGAGACATTAACTAAAAGTTCCTTCTTAGATCAGATGGGGTTAATCTTTTAAATACCAGGATGATTTATATAAAAACATGGTGCCCTTTGCTAAAAAACTAAAAAAAAAAAAGATTTCTTAATATGGGTCTTTAATAATGTGAAATATGAGATAAATTAACTGATAGAGAAAGGTTTCACCAGACATAAAACCACCCTTATTTTTTTTTACTAACAATTTTAGTAATTCTTATCCAAGGGCTGTACTTAGGTGTGAAAGACGATGTATGCAAGAGACCATTTCCTGTGTCTGTGTGCTGGTTCCGAGACAGACTTACGGTATGTTCTGTCCCAGGTGTTCCCATGCTCACCTCATTGTCTGCTAAAACAAGCTTCTTTGATTCTGAACAGGATTAAATGGGAGCACAGAGTGAGTGAAGAATGAAGTTCTCACACAGTTTTCTTCTGGGAAAATTCAAGAAATCACATATCAAAAGAAGGGCCCTTGTTAGTATGTGGTAAAGTTATCCGATCTGCTCAGAGAACACAAACAACCCACACTTCTAATAAGCACCATGATCATTTCAGCCCCTATCAAACCATTGCAGAAACAATACACCACTTGAGTTAAATTTGCAATGCACTCGGTTCATCGAACAGAAAAAGAGAAATACTGATTCCTACAAAAATGCTAATGTAATCAAATCAGATCTAACTGGGTGCAGTGCAGACCACTGAGCCAATCCGTCTTTGCTTTAGTACCTCCATCACTGGAGCTAAAGTTACTTGAACAAATGAAACTCTTCCCTGTATCCCACCAAAGCCTCAAATTTACACTGTCAGTCAACCCTGTGAACATCACCTAGCTGGTCTACCTTAAATGTGAGATCTTGCTAATTTTAGCAATAAACACAGAAACCTATAGGAATAGACTGAGACTCTGCACTGCCATCAGAGCGTCACCGCAAGCAAGCCTGTTATCTGTTGCCAGACTTTAACCCCTGCCGCAGTGGCAGCTTTAAACAAACAAAGCCATGTTTTATTTCAGTGCTCAAAACTTTTTTTCTTTTTTTTTTCTTTTTTTTTTTTTAACTAAAAAGTGTAAATAATCCCAACAGATATACACAAACACCTTTCAAAAAGAGTGCCATTTCCTGCGGAGTCAAAAATATACCTTTCAGTAGCCTGTCATGCAGAGATGAGGAGGGGATGGAATAGATATTATCCCTCCTGAATCGTATAAAATTATCACAGCTGGCCTCAGTGAAAAGAACGACACTGACTGCATCAAGCCAAGGTTCAAAATGCCTAAGTGTCTCTTTATTTATTCACACACTTCAGAGATTTTTATCTGAAGGCATTCTTTCTACCATTACAAAAACAGTGTTTTTAAGCTGTTTAACATCTTCTATGCAAATCTCGTCAAAACATATTAAAGACATTGTTGAAAAGCTTTGAAAAGTCTATATATTATATAAAAGTCTTATAAGCTTATATATTGCAAGTCATGTGTCTTAGGGTCAGATCCAAGTCATGGCTTAGTTTTTTAAGAACAAATATATGCATCAAGTCCTTCAGTTAAAAGTTTAAATGAAGGCTTACTGTAAATGGTTGAGTGACAAGTGCATAACACGGCTCAAGTCATGAGTTAGATGTTTAAGAGGAAATTTAGCTCACAGGTCTTTCAACACAAGACCAATTTAGGGCATTGATCAGGTCTCATCGATCAAGTCTTTCATGCCAAGTGATAATGAAGTCTCACGTCACAAGTCCTGTTTTAAAGGGCAAGTTTAAATAAGGTTCTGGAGGGATACGTAAAAGTCAAGCCTCAAATCTTTAACGGAAATTCCAAGTTAGGTCATAATCACTACACCTGTTAAAGTGGATTTATCTACAGCTCTGGTCGAAAAAGAGAGACAAATTATCAAAAGCCTTTTGTGAGTAAATGTTCATGTGTCTTCCTTCTCTGCCTCCTGGGTTTCCCTGCTCTCATTTTCCCATAATGGGTATTCTCCTGGGTTCTGATCAATTCAATTCAATTCAATTCAGTTTATTTATATAGAGCCAAATTCACAACACATGTCATCTGAAGGCACTTTACAGTTCAACCAGATCATACAGTCAAATTGATCTAGAGTTTTCTATCTAAGGAAAACAAGTTGATTGCATTGACTCATTGACTCAAATACATTCCCTCACACTAAGCATGCTTGTAGCGACAGTGGAGAGGAAAAACTCCCTTTTAACAGGAAGAAACCTCCAGCAGAACCAGGCTCAGTGTGAGCGGCCATCTGCTGAGGGCGACTGGGGTTCAAGGAGACAGAAGCAGAGATACAAAAAGCAGCTGTGAAGGCGGCCCCGTCCAGTATTTCCTGGACGGGGCTGATCACTGGTCATCAACCTTGTTTCTGCTTCCTGACTACCGTCTCCTGCATAACCCCTGGATCTGTTCGCATGAACCTTCCTCCTGGTGTTCCACCTTGTTTCATTTCACCATGTAAGCCCAAGTTACAGTAAAACCAGAATGTCAGATCCTGTAGGCTGTTTCTCCTTTAAAGGTTTCACATAAGTTTCTGTCTTATGGTGACAGATTCCTAACAACCTGATATACTGAGGAGCAAAAATCCAGCATCTGCTTTCTCCCATAGAAATGGAGAAGTGGTTCCTGATCTCGCTGCTGGTGACTTCCTGCCTATTTATAAACACAAACAATTGAATGTTCATCTTTTGTGTCCGGCTAAACGTTTGAGTTCTCTTTGTTATCCTTTACCCCAAATGCAACCCTAGATTTATTATCATATATATCAATAGTACAGCAAATTGATGGTGCTTAAAGGTATCTATGAGAGTTAAGTTGTTAAATAAGGAAACCGGAGCAGTTTTAAGTGAGGATCCTCAGACTTGATACTTCACCAGTGGCTTAATCTAATTTTTTATTTATCTCCACAATAGTGGAAAGTACAAAGTGTTTTTGTACAAAAAAAAAATGGCACCTAAATAAATGCCAAGATCCTTGGCTATGGAGCTCTTGCACGCTGCCTCTTGAGGCTCAAACTTGAAACATCTATTTAAGGCTTTGTAGTTGACACTTGCTTAAAAACAAAAAAAAACCCTATTTGGAGTTCAATCATAGTAGTAAAATTAAAGTCAATCAAACCAGAATGAATAACAATGCAAGAAGTTACTAAAATACGAGGTTATTCAATTTTTTTGATTAGATGGACATGAGTTTGGTCTTTGGTGTGGCATACACTAACATCCCCTAAGTTATGAATCACTAATTAAACTACTCAAAATCAGCTACGTGTTTGGAGGCACCCTGCTCTGCGTTGATATTATTTTGAAATAACTTAAAGGTAAGGTGATTAGATGTATATTAAAGGTATACCGGAGGATTATCACTCATTTAAAAGCCCTCTCCACTTAAAAAAAAAAAAGCACATGCACAACCCTATACCCGCTCCTGCGAGGGAACATATATTAAACACATGCGAGAGCGTGCACAAGCCCATTTATCATCTTGCACACTCTGTTTACAAGTTGCTGTTTGCATCGCTCATACAAGCTTACTTTCCAAAAGAAGATTTACAATTTTTCCACTATGTCAGACTGACCACTGGTAACGCTTTGCAGACACTTTTTCTCTCACGACCCTCTGCCATTTTCGAAGAATCGCGGTGAGACAGGCGAGCTTCAATGACTGGCTGAAACCGTTTGTCACCACACATATATGCCTGAAAGTGACGCTGACATGATTCTAGAGTAGACTCTGGCGCAGACACAATACGAGTCAGGAAGCGGTTTAGAATGTTTATTGAGAAGTTTAACAGAGAGATTGTTTGGACCGGCGTAGAGGTTCGGGAAACAGCGGCTTAGTCAGGAACTGCACGGGGAGAGAGATCAGTTAGATTCAGGCTGGGGAACTGAGTAATTAAGAAAAGATGCTAACTCCTTACAGATCCTTGGAGAGCGGAGCAGATGGAGGGGAGGTTGGATGAGCCCACAGAGATTGAGTTTGGCTGAGGTGCCAGGCTTTGGCTTGAGAGCTCCAGAGGGTGGACAGGCAGGTGAGCAATCAAGGATGGATCCAGGAGGACTGAGTGGAGAACCGGCTTGGAGACTGCAAGGCTTCTAGGAGAGAAGGAGGACAAGGAGGTAAGCTTGAGTCTAAGCACAAAGTTCTGTCTTAGGAGAGCAGGTAAGTTACCACTGTGTGGAAATTAACCGACTGGCGTCCGTCCCAGGAAATCCACTCCTCTAAATACTGCTCCCTGATTGCGTCCAATTGGAACCAGCTGGAGGCTTTTCTGGGCTGGAGACTCTGAGGAGGAAAGGTAAGAGAAACCCTAACACAGCTCAGCAAACAATCCTGTGGGCCCAACAGACGCAGAAAAGGATAGCTAACTGGGGATGAGCATGTCAACAGCCTTACGTAAACATTTCACCAGAATAATTGAGAATTAGGAGGACCACCTTATTAGGTGATCCACCCGGAAAAATAACATCCTCCTCTATACCTTTAAGTAACTAACAGGCCATCTGGATAATTGTATTGACAGAATATAACAGACAAAGCAACAATACTCTAAGTCAGTCAAATATAACTAAAGTAGATAAATCGTGACATTAGAGGTTAATTGTATTTTTTTTTTACGCTACTTATCTGAAGGCATGGGTTAACCCATGCCTTCAGATAAGTAGCTTACTTGCTACTTTGATTACATTATATTGTTAATGAGACTTATGTCTTGAGAACTCAAGTGTAATTTAGTCTGAAGTGTTTGGTTTTGTCTGAGTGCCATTCAGAAGCAAGTTTTCGACTTGAGTCTCCATCTCTATTTTTTGCCACCTATATTCACATCCATTGCAGCAAACTGGAGTTTTGATTACATAATACAGAACTGTTTGTTAAGGTATAATTTCCAATATAAAAAATTCCTGCCCTCACAATTGAAAATAACCCAAGAGGTTATAAAGAGAAAAAAAGCACAATTTGAACTGTTTTATTGTGAGAAATAATCAAAAGCTAGAAAATGTGGCACCTGTTTTCTGCGGTTGCTTTGTAATGAATGAAGCCAACCATAACTCAGTCCATGCTGCTATGCTTTCCCTGCCAAACGAGTGGGTTTCTCTAACAGGTGTTGCTGTTCATCAAGCAGACTGGAAATACCTTTTCACGTTGTGTTTTGGAAGGCAGTACAATAAAAATAGATGTGCAAGGAAAGCAGGCATGTGGTTGGTTCATGCAAATGATCAGCCTCTAACCAGGTAGGTGCAAAAATAGTGAGTTTTTTTTCTGTTTAACATCTTTAAGTAATGAACCTAAGGATGTTCTTTCCATTTTCTGTGGATAAGCAGTCCTAATGATGCCTGCTGATAAATGGTTGAATGTTAAGCATTCATCAATTGTTCTATATTTTTTTAAAATTCTTCCTTGCAACCCTGAACTCATTATTGTCAGAAGTTCTAAACCCTGTTGCTTGTGTTTACTTAAATCTTTTCAACGTCAGCTGAAGCCTTTCAATGAGAAGAGCAGTGGTTCTGCTAAGTGCACCTCTGGAATGACAGACACCTACTTTTTTAAAGGCAGAGCCCAGTAACTTTACAGAATAATTTCAGCTTCTTAAATCCACAAACTCTTTCTGTCTGGTTTGAATCAGAGCAAGTGATGAAATCTAGATAGACCAGTATATTGAGAGTTGAGTGCAATGCTCTCATTATTGCTAATAAGCATCAACCAGTCTGGCCATCTCACACCCCGTTCTGTCATTTTTTTATTGAATACTATACCAAGATACCTTAACTTCTCACTTTGAGGTGGAAATGTATGCTAAGACAGTGGAAAGCATCATTCTTCCTTTACTATTTCAGAATGTCATGTCATCCAGTTTAACTGTTTTACTGAAATACGAGGGAATACGAGACAAAGACAAGATAGGAAATATGTAGTGTGAATATTAAAAGGTAAAATCCAGAGAGCTGATCCTTCTGATTTGTCAATGATTGCTTAATGATTGGGACTGCAACAAGTTTAAGCTTAACTTCACTTTAACAAGCTGACAGATAAACTCTCAGCTGCGTTATGTGTTTTGTTTAAAACTGCAAGAGGTTTGGTGGTTAACCAAGCAGATATATTTCCACAATGTACACATAAGGGTCTTGAATCAGTGCAAATAGCTCCGTACATGTGGCTTTCATACAACACAGTCCTGTGTCGCTTTTCTGACTGGTAGCAATTATTACAATACATTTCTTAAAGTTGCTTAAAAGAACACAATAACATAAACAGACGGGAAACATAAAGGAGCTTAATCAGTGTAAATCACACCCCAAATGTGGCTTTTATAAAATACAATACAAAAGAGAGACTTTAGCATTCTATTTAGCATGGTGTTTTATAAACGGCAAACACTTAAGTGCCTGTGACCATAATAAAAACAAATTTCCAGGTCTCATAACGCTTACAGTAGCAGCCATTCAAAATGGTCCTTCCTAGCCAAACGCCAGCCGAAGCAGAAAGAATATTTTAGTACAAATTTTGATGTTTAAAAAGGAATTGTATGGGACCAGCCAAGGTCCCGTCAAGTAAAGTTGGAAACATTTGAATGGCTACTACTGTATCTTCACTCATGCTCCACAGTGAGACTGACAGTGATTACACTACTTTGGCTACCAGCATACAAGGAACTAAACAGAGAGGAGCAACTATTTCTGCATTACACTGACTCATAATACAAGTAGAATCATACAACATAAACCCGGTTACATTAGTAGAGTCCAAAGATGTTTTGATGGCTGTGTAATGAGTAGTATTCTAATGTGGAGTAGATGGTGAAGCCTTAAAAGACAGACAGGTCAAGCTTTTGGTTTCTTTGGAGAGAGTAGCCTATATGATCGACAACACAAAGAGCCCATTCACATGGAGACAAGATTAGGTGTAACCGTGAAGATATTTTTTCATTGTAGCTGTGTATCCCAACTAAGCTGGGGTTTTGGGACAGTGATTACTTTTGAAACTGAGAAAATCAGTGAAAGCCTGTTTCATCTTCCAGCATGTACACATAAGCTGCACCTTTTTTTATTTTATATATTTTTTTTTAACAATGATGTAGTTCAACCTACCTCATGTAAGATGCAACTGTAACATGCACCTGTTTACCCCTATGCTGCTGTCTTCAGCTCTCATGAGCCGTCTGTGCATACCCAGTGTTATTGTCAGGGGTTTGAGTTTTATTCCGTGTTTGAGTCACAGCACCACCAAAGCATGTATACTACAATGTCTTTATTGATGGTGTGTACACTGTGGACACCACTTTTTTTTAAAGTCGTTAGGGAAAATATAGCATGTTTGTCTTTGTGTGGACTTTACCTAAGTCTGAGGTGCTTCCAGCAGTGCATCCTGAAGGGCAATGCAATGAGGCAGATCCAGGAAAGAAATCTGTTGGTAAACTGAGACAGAGGAAGAGAGAGTGTGGTTACCATTGTCATGATCGGTTTAAGGAATCTGACCCACATGCAGAGAAACCACTCAGAGAACACGGGGAGAAGTTTAACAGGTTTGTTTGATGTAATGTATACAGAAGTAGGATCTGGAACTCAGTGAACTGGTGAACCGGAACAGGAAAGTCTGAAGGGGAGATCACAGAGATCAGTTCGGGGACCGTAGGAAATTTGACTGCGGCTTGAATAATGCTGGACAGGGACTCATGTTTGAGGGGGCTCTTGTCAATCCTTGAATCCAGTCAGTGTGGGGGTAATCCAGAGAAGGGGGGGACTCGTTGGAGACAGGACAGGTAGACATTTGTTGGACCCAGAGGAGTAATGGAGCGGACTGTCACTTGGATTTCCGATGGTAACTTGATCGGATCATGTGGAGGTTTTCCCCTGCTCAGTGTATTCTCAGTATTTCCTTCCAGGGGGAGAAGGTCCAGGCATTCAGTTTTCACAGGAAGGCTTCCTGTCGAAGAGCAAAGACAAAAACACATTAAAGTCGGATAAACAAAGCTAGGTTAGACTCTGCTAATCTCAGCTTGGCTAGAGTACCCAAAACTGGCAAACACTCTGGCGTCGAGGTAGTGATAGCCCACTGCTCAAATACTCCATCAGTAAAGAACCCACGAGCCGCAAGGGTGCAGGGAGGCCCAATGAGGACAGGGCACCACCTGGTGGTGGAGAGAGAAGAAACACACAAACAACCCACACAAACTGGATTTCTAACAACCATTAATGAAGTAAATAACCACTTGGAAGCAAACTAAATCATGTCATGAAAGGCCAGAGGTAACAGTTGGGTTGACACTCAGGCATCTTTATCTACCATCTTTTTAACACTGAAACTGATGATCTTGAAAAGCAGGCACTTGGGAGTGTACTGCTCACCACCACAGAGAAATCATGACAAAACACAAAACATTCTGATTCCTGACAAGTGAGCACCAAGCAGTTTTCAAAGCACACAAGCAATATCTAGAAGTTGGCTAACAAAATGTGTATAATTATCAACACAGATTGGGATTGATGTCTATATCAAGGTTATTCAACTGGTTTAACCAAGCCTGGCTTGTTTTAGTCTAAAATGAGTTTTCACAATTATCACATTTTATAGTTATAGGTACATTTTTCTGAGCTTCATATTCCCATAAACAAACTGTTAACCATTGTGGAAAGCATTGCCCCCCCCCCAAAAAAAAAAAAAACATGGAGGTAAACTTTATGGAATTAGAAGAGAGGTGACTCAAATTTATATGAGACAAACAAAAAACTGGGTAAAAAAACAGCTGTAAATGAGACAAAAGACCTTAAAATTTATATGATCTTCAGTTTCAACATTTCATACTAAAAAAGTTTCACCTTCAGAACGTATTTATCTATACTGAAGTTTGGACAAAATCTCTCCAAGTGTTAATATTATTTCTGTTAAATCTTCATTGGAATCTGTACTTTTTTATAAAAGCTTAGTGTGTTTGTAGAATATGCAATGTATTAATCATTTCAAAAAAGAAAGACTACTTTTTCTTGTGTTATCTAAATTGCTTGATTGCTTAAGCATTCATAATGTCATTATAAAAAGGTTGATTTTTGCTTTGTTTAGGTGAAACTTCTTTAATCTTGATCACTTGTCCTTGCAGTTATTTTATAGCTGAAAAGTATTTCAGAAGGTGTGTAATGCTTTGCTGTTCAAAGAATCACACACAGTTTTTTCCTGATTATGTTGTATTATGATCCTACCATTTTGTTATCCTTTCAAGGTCCTCAAAATACAAGAAATACATTTTTTTCTAAACCTTAAAGGCCTTCAGAAGGTCTGGAATGTATACAGAGTACAATTGTTTTTTGATCATAGGCACCAGTTAGCAGTTAGCAAATACTGTTTATCAATAAAATCTCTTACTAATAACTACCAATGAATGCAGCAGTCTCAGATCTAACAAAATATCTAAAAGGCAGATTGATAAAAGTTTGAATTCAGGGATTTTAACCAGAGTTTTCACAGAACACAGTCACAAGTTATACTATATAAAAGAAGAAATAAAATACAACCTTATTACAATAAAATAAACCTTTTACAGAAATATACGTTATTACATTTAAAACAATGATCAAAACTCTTATGGACACCAAAAAACACAACTTGTCTATATCCTAGACTTTCAATTATTATAGAGTTGCATTGTGACTGGCTAAAAATTGGTCTGGTTTTTAGGGCCCTGGATTCAATTCCAAAAATAGCTTTTTTTCCCGCATTGAGTTTTCATTTTCTCTTTATTCCCTCTCACTAATCAAGCTTCCTCCCACAGTCAATAGCATGCATGTTAGGTTAACTTGTCTTTCTGAAGGTCTGAGTGGGTGGGCGCCTGGTTGTCTGACACAGACATCATGCGCCAAAAACAGATGTTAGGAAAGGTGTCATCTACTCACATCATGACTTTCCTCAACTCACTAAATTGGGGGTTCATACAGTAAAACATATTCAACGCAAAGTTGTTTTTATTTTTCTTTATTTGTGAGCAAAGCCTCCTAGACTGTAGTTACGTATTTCGTCAGTCAGTTCTTGCTTCTTTCAAATGCATCTGTGCTTATCCATGGAAAACAGATAAAGAAGACATAAGAGGAACCATCAAAATGAAGGAGCAGTCAAACAGCTGTCCTTAGGGAAAAAGTAAAGTGCTAATGATGCCAATCACCACTATAGCCAATATATTAAACCATGTTTGACTAAAGCAGAGGCCGATAACCAGTATCTTTTATAGGTGAAATAAAAGTACCAATACCGAGACATGAGATTTTCTGATAAAAAGCTGATGATTTAACTTGATGACAAACGCACAAAGTAACTGGGGTTACGCATCAATGTCATTTTTTATTTGTTTAACGTATTCTTTTTTCTTTCTCCTCTGCTTAGTGATAAGTTGAGAGCATGCGCAGGTTAGACTTCTGAATTTGGAAAATTAGGGCTGCAATTAATGATTATTTGGCTAATCGATTTATCTGTGTTTTTTCAATTAATAACCGGATAGCAAAAGGTTCGTTGAAGTAGATTTTTTTAAAGAATAAAAAAAAAGTGAAACTAGAGCTTGTCCACTTGACAACTTTTTTATGTTATATGCAAAATATTTATCTATTTTTAATCATTGCTCTATCTCTTTGCTCTGTCAGCTAAAAGCATGTTTTAGAGTCTCTATAGTCTGATTAACAGTTAATTGATTACTAAATGAATATTATGGTATATTTTTCAAAGTAACGGACAACCCAAAGCAAAAAGATATTCCATTGTAGATCCTTTAGTGAACAAAGAACATAATGTTCACAATCTCCAGAGAACAGAAGCCAGTTGTTGGCACAGAACCTGGAGAAAATGTAAAGTTGTCGGCCATTGTCGGCCGTTTATGTCTCAGCGTGCCTGCCTTGCTTGCCTGGATTCAAAGACTACTTCATATGTGGCCCATGAATGCAGCTTTCTTTTCACCTGGTTGAAGGGTCAGGTCTGGTGTGACCTCTGTAGACTTGGGTATCCCGTTATTCATTGCGAGTCAAGCAGCACAGGAATTGGAGACATTCAGTCTTAAATATTGTACCTACATTTTTATATAACACAAGTATGTGAATAAGTTTCTTTCTTATTTTTCTACTGTTTTGTGATGGTTTGCAAGCAGCTTTTAGGTGCTCATTACTGCCACCTACTGAATAGGAGTTTTGAACAAACTTACCCTACATCCAATGAATAACCTTGAAAAAGATCCAATGTAGAGACATAAAAGATACCCTGAACCTAATTGAAGTAAATTTAAAACAAAAAAAATTATCTCAGTATACATATATCTCAATTTTTGATGTTGTCTGCACTTAATAAGGATATATTCTAATATTCAGTCACATCATAGTAGTCACAGCTCCCTGTTGCATTCCTACATATAACTTGGACTGTCTCAACAGTAATGTCTATACTTTCTATAATGTCCTCCTCTCCTCCGTCTCTACTCTTCCTCCTTATTACATTGAATAAGGGGTAGCAATCTGTAGGAAGGGAATTGTAAAGCACATGGTCACCTTCTTTGTTCTTACAAGACGACAGATACAGAACATCCCTTAATTCCTTCAGAACTGAAAATATAGGTAAAAAAAATCATATTCCTAGTGGCTGTTTTTTTCGTGATTGATTCCAGCCTCTCTGTATAAACAACTTAACAATTAAACAGTTTATTGCTTTCCAACAGGCATACCATAGAGAAAAATAATGTTTTAAGCAAGCAAAGCTACTTTAAAGACAGCAGTAACGTGTATAGGGGGCTGATACGAGTTTACAGTCTTAAAATCTTGCCATTCAAATATAAAAATCCTGTGAGAAATTGAGGGCAAAGTAAAAACTGTTGCAACGTCAGATCTAAAGGATTATGTCACACACAAAGACACACAAAACACTGCCCCCTATTTTAGGTAAAACAAAACCACAAACACCCACAATCCAACAATGCAAATCAAAACTATTTTTAAACACCTCAACCAGGTTTAGTTTGGTAGGAAAATGTTTTGTAGTAAATTGGGATTAATATTAATTATTTTCCAAATAACTATATATTTTACATGGGGGTGTGGCAGGCTACTGGTTAGGAAATAGAGCTTGGAATCCTGAGTTTGTGAGTTCCAGTCCCAGTCCCACAGGCTGCCACTCTGGGTCCCTGAGCAATGACCCTAAACCTAACACTGCTCCCTGTGCGCCGCACAGTGACAGCCCACTGCTCATCAAGGGGATGGGTTAAATGCAGAGAGTTAGTTTCTTTCCTCTATATTTGTGACAGTGTAATGACAATAAAACACTGGAAAAAAAGAAAAAGAAAGAAAATATGTAATTATGATTTTGAAGTGTTGCCAAAAACATTGCTTAAACCCTTTAATACACTCACTGTGATATATTGCATGGAAATATTATGCTGATAAAATGCAATTAAAATAAGGAAAGTAATCATTTTAAGCAACTGTAGGGTAAAATTTGATTAAAAAAACATTCAAACTGAACTAATACTTTTGAGTTGCTGCTTAATCTTGATTTACTGCAAAACTGGAGTTGGTACTTCAGCCGCTCATACTTAAAGAACAAACATAGACAGAAGAAGCGAGATCAGCAGATCTTAAAATGGATGACAACAATATAAGCCCATGGGCTTCACTTTCCCCGCAATTATCAAAACCTGGTAAGCTCAGTCATGGACTAATGATATGCTGCAGGATGTATCTCTGCATGTGCTCTCAACAGATGGAGCCACTTAAAAAAAAAAACACCAAACTAAACTAAACTATTCTAAACTGAAGTGTTTCCTGTTTTCACTGAAGCCTGCATCTGCATCATTCTGCATAGTGCTTTACATCAGTCCATTCATGTATATAGCTGTATATAGCAGCGCCAACACGGTGCCATTCTCTTGTAAAGAGAAGGGCATTTCAAAGACATCAATCTACTCCCAACGTTGAAGAGGTATTCTGTTTGAGCTCTGAAATTCCCTGAGGGGAACAAGCAATCATCCTCATTCCCACTTAATACACATGGCATCATTTAATGACACACGATTACATAAATGTCTCTAAATTAAGAAAATAAATTAAATCATTAAGAAAGAAAAAAATCCAGTTTCACAACAACATAGAGGTTGACAGTATCTAATAAAAAGCTGCAGGACAAAGTATGAGCTGCTTTTTTTTCACTCTGTGCCTGTATGAGGGAGCAGCTAATTGAATTTTAATGCATCCGTTTATGCTCTAATGGAAATAATGATGCAAATGCAGGACAAACAAATACTGTGGACAACTGTCAGCCTTATGAGTACACGTTTATGTAAATAAGACTCTGGAAATATAAAAGAGGAGAATACATTAATTCATAACAATATTTGTACCTGAGGGAAAAGGGATGAACTAAAATAATGATTATTTTTTCATAGAGGGAGAAATAAGGATTCCTTGTTTTTTTATTTTCTATTTGATCTTTTCTAAGGTTGAATCCCACTTTACGCATTTTACCTACACTTCCCTAGGCTGTCTTTAAAGCTGACTGATAGCGCCCTGTCTCCACATTTCCTAAAACCATTCAAATCTCCCTGGATCATGGCAAAGTTCAGCAATTGTCTACTCTAAGTACTCCCCTATAGTAACATAGGTACATCTTTTGCACTTATAGACAAAATTTCAAACAACTGATTATATGGAAGGTATCCGAAAAAGTTAGGAAAATCATCTATGACATCGTTTAGTGCAGGACCCCATATTGATGGAGATTACACCATGAATGGGTGGGTGGGTATTAATGCATCTGTTTTAGGAGTTCAGGCAATAGTATCACCATCAGAAAAAAGGGGTGGAAGTGCTCATAACTAAGGTTTAGCCTCTTAAGCCTGGATAGATTTAGAAATCCTGCCCCATGAAAATGTACAACAAAATAGATCCAGAATAGCTATTCAATAATGAGGTCTCGATCAAATTATTTGACAACTGTGTAAAAGCCAGAGAGATGTTTTTTTCCAGTTTAAAAATGTTGGAGATGCTATGGAGGTATTTCCAAAGTTAATCGTCCTTCGCACCTTAAAGACCTCTGAGCATAATCCCATAATGAGGTGTACCCTTTTTTTAAACACCTTCCAATAGTGTCCGAACATCCCCCCTAATCCTTCAATCGTTATATAGAGTGGGAACTGTATACAGGAGGAGAGCTCTATTCGCAAAGCAATCTGGGATATATTAAACTTAAGGGTAAATT
>NW_015150485.1:733950-789721 GCF_000732505.1 Cyprinodon variegatus | reverse complement strand
ACGCTTCACTGACCTGTTTGCGGGTTGTCTTTGGGTCCATCCATCTCCACTACAGTAATCCATTACAACCTCAACCTATTTTCCTCACCAAGAAGTGAATCCTGGGACAGGCTCCATCACATTCATCCTCGGCTTATTCCAACACCAGTGTCCGGAAACCAGAAGGGAAGACTAATACTCTCTCACCTAAATTCACCAATCTGATCAACCATGAAATCTGAACACAAAGTTTTCAGCAGGTGGCCCTGAAACAAAGAACTTATATGTTATTCATGTCAATAAAGGCTTCTAATTACAACTTCTCTCTCTGTGAGTCTCTCCGGGTTGAAATATTTGCTCGTCTAGTAACCATGGATGATCACTGCTTTTCAAGGTACATTGTGGGAAATTTTGAGTCAATACTTTTCATCCGACATTCATCTAAAATGGCGTAACCACTATATAATGCCCTATATAGTGATTAGGGCGGACGTTCTGAAACAAGAACACCACATTCCAACATTATCCAGGTTAGTTTAGGTACAAATGTGTCCTTAAAAAACTGCTTTCCTCCATTATCCTGTGAAACTATCTTTCCCAGCACGTCTTTAGAATAACAGGTCTCAATTTGGTACCACTAAAAATGTTCTCTATCATAATAGATAAAAGCAAAGCACAGCTTTTTATACATAACTGAAGGTTTGGCAGCTGTAATTCAAACATTTTTCTTTATGCTGGAATAGAACAAAAATATATATTTTTTGCAACACACCTGGGAAATTTAGTTGTGTCAGTGACAAAGCAAAAGGACAAATGGGAGCATAGAAGCTTCACACATTATGTAACATTATTAAAAACTTCCAATGTATACACAATTATAAAAATCTGCATAAGAAACCAAGTAATAAGACCAAGGAACAGACTGTAAAGTAAAAAAAATAAACAAGACTGTAAACCCTCAAAACCCATATCTCTTGCAGTGCTTGAGAAAAAGTACAACTGACCAATCAAGGAAAATAAAAGATGTTAAGCAGATAAAAACTGTGCAAAACATCTATTTGTTTTTTTGGTAGCAGTGCTGTTATAAAGTCTAACAGCTCCTGAGAGGAAGGAAATATGATTGTTTTTTTTGTTTTGTTTTTTATTCAGGATGCAGCAGTGTTTCACTTAAGGAGCTCTACACTTCCTTAACTGCTTCATGCATGATAGACATTGTATAGCAATCTAACTCTACTGTGCACCTATGTAGTCAGATATAAAAAACAAACATGTTATGGCTGTAATACCGTCTCAACAAATTACCATAAGGTTTGGTATATTTGTAATATTATGATAACTGTTGCATGCAACTGTTTTTTTCCCCCCAACATATTCTGTGGGCTTCATAATAAATAAGAGGAATTATATGGGCATAGTGGAGTGACACGCATTTTTAAATACAAGCATTCAGCATCCAAAAATGACATACGATCTTATTAATGTTTCCCTCTGGAGAATGTGAGCAGCTACTCTTTCTGATATTAAATAAGGGCCCAAGGGATTGCTGTATAGGCATAGGGGTGAAAAACTGGGGACTATGATTTATTAGAAATGAGGTTTATGATGCTTGCACCACACTGAGAGATGATCAAACCAATTCCTTTAAAACACAGAAAAAAATATACCAAAAATAAAGAAAACAAATATGCAAATATAAGTAAAGGAAAAGAGAGGTGAAATTTTTCCAACCAGCTGATAATATTCTTTTTTTTTTTAGATTAGAAATCAGAAACCTTTGGAGTATCTTGAAATAATATAGGCTTTTAGGATGAAGTGTTTTTCATGTGAAATGTTACAGTGGAAGGAGAAAGGAGAAAGAGAAATCTTGATTTAAAGTGCCTTCCTAGGCATTGAAAAGTGACTCATATTCACCAGAGTCAGAGCAAAACCTCAAATAAAACACATCAAAATCTCTCAGGAGAACAAAGGTAAATGTATTTGCTTTCATGGGCTATGAGTTGTGTCGTTAAACATTATCATTGTTTACAAATACATCATAGAAACAACACCGAAGTATCACATGAAGAGGTTAGTATACAGTACCTGATATGTGTCTAATCAATCAGTTTTAAATGTTAACTTTTTTATATGCAAAGGAAACTGAGTAAAAATGTCTAAGACTGAACAAGTATTTCTAAGAGAAGGTACAAAACCTGTTTTCTACCTTATTGCTGTGCAATAAATAAAGAAATATGTGTATGCAGGCAAAAGTAAAAAAAAAAACTTTGGTTTTGTTGCTAACTTTGCAGCTTTCCT
Organism: Cyprinodon variegatus; assembly: GCF_000732505.1. NCBI lineage: Eukaryota > Metazoa > Chordata > Actinopteri > Cyprinodontiformes > Cyprinodontidae > Cyprinodon > Cyprinodon variegatus. Next base: position 787,447 of record NW_015150485.1, on the reverse strand, counting down.
TTATATGTAGCAACTTTTTTGACACCCTTGTCTTGACTGAATATCAAAAAGGAGCCAGGAAACAAATCTGGTGGTAGTTTAAGTACAGTAGGTGTCAGCTACTTTCTTTCACCATTGCCCATAGTTCTGCAGCTTACAAAATGCTTCTGGTAAGCAAAGCTTGCAGGAAATAAGTACAAAATGCTGGCGTGAAAATCAAATAAAGTGAACAACTGAGGCTAGCAATCGTAAGGAAGCTTCACAAATTTGCCTCATAAACCTCCATCATTTCTGCTTGCAAAGACCAAACGTCAAAAGTATAGAACAGGTTACATTTTTTAAACTCCCACATCTTCAGCAGTAGATATTAAATTAGATTTTTTTCCTTGGTTAAAAAAAAAAATGTTCCTAGCCTGAAAAATTCCTTAATCAGGTGATGTCTAGAAGACTGCCTAATGTAGTGACACGTTCCTGAGATCAAATCGCTGTGCACGTGTGGTTTCTCTCTGGGTATTCCAGCTTTTCCCAGCGGTGTGTTTTTTGTACTGAGTGTCTCTTTGGTTTCACTCACACTGGTTTGTTGCCCAAATTTGTTTTTCTGGATGGGTCAAGGTGACTAGGTCATATTTTTCACACAACAACAAAAGGGATCATGTCAGACCTTTTTTAAATCACATATGAACTGTTTCCATATTTGGCAATGAATCCATCATCTCTAATGGTTTGAAAGTAACTCCAGTTGGAACAACAGAAAAGGATTTGTTGGGACTCTGAAGTCATGTTTCATCTAATTCTGTCACCTGTCATCAGTATTAGCAGTTTTCAAGACAAATAACAGCTGCAATAGTCCACTGATGTAAGACCTCATCAATAAATAGAGAGAAACTAGAAGACTTACCAAAGACACAACCTTACAATGTACATGTACTACTCTGCAGGAAAGGATTTGCAAAGCCAAAGAGGTTACTAAGCATTTATTATTCTGCCCACACTGAGTGTTCTGCCTTAAGGTTCGAGAGAAGAGGTACTGACATAAGCCCTATTAACACTACCCTCTGAAAACCAGTCCGAGTCGAGCCTTGATCAGTTAACCAAGCTGAGCTCTGTTCATTACGACCATTTACATGCCACGCCAGAACAGTTCCTCGCCTCCTAGTGCCGATCTACTGTACTACTGCTCTCTGTGGGAAACAAGTAAATCAACATAGCGGCGCTCTTAACATTCAGGAAGTTTGCGGAGACTTGAGCAAATAAGGCAGCCTTTGGTGAATTTACTTGACAGTCGGCTTTTGGAAAGTGCACATGAAAAAACGATTTCTAACCAAAGCTTACAGACGCAGGAATGGAAATCGTATGGCACCGTAGGGAAGCTTGTATTTTTATGAATACCATGTTTTATGAAGGTTCATTATTTTGGAGTCTGGCTGTAAGGAGGTGACACGGTCTCCTCATGCAATCTTGAGAACCAAGCCAGAACTGTACTGTGCCGAGCCCTACTGCTAAACTAGTGCCATGTTATCGTGGTTTGGTGGTGTCTGGTGCGGTCTGGTTCAGTTTTGCATGCCATTTACTCTCAAAAGTTATCTTGGTTACCGTGCTGTGTCCAATCTCGGCATGGTTTCAAAAGGGTAGTTTGAATGGCGTTATAGTATATAGTTAAAACACACAAGTTCTGAATGAAGTAGGCCTCCAAAAAGTAATCACACTTCTACCTCTGAGTATTTATACTTCAAAACAAAATAATGGCTGAGACATTTCTCATATTCATAGGGAGGGGGAAAATCAAATGCTTTATAGAAATTAGAAAATGAGTCATAAAAATGTCCCTAATTTGTCTCTATATTTCCTAACCGGCTTTTCCAGCCAATCCTAAAACTATCCATTGGGCAAGAGGTTCTAACCTGAAAACAAAAAAGGAAAACCAGCTTTGCTTTTCCTGCTTAAAAATGCCCATCCAGATCATCTTGGACATGTTGCAAGAAAAAAGTTCTACCCACATGTTGTGTGGAAAATATTCAGCGAGAACCTCCAAGACGCAGGAAGAGAGCAAAATGGTGTCATTCACTAATGGGGTGAGATAATATGTATCGGTTCTTCTGGAGTATGTAGGAGCATTTAACAATGAGGGACAGGTTGGCCTTGAGGTGGTTAGCATTAAAGCTGCAGTCTGTTACATTGAGAAGTGAGCAGACTTCGACTAAAAATGTGAAGAAAAACAGGTTTCACGCCACTCCCCCACCCTCTCTGCTTCACTCATGCCCCACCTTCAAGCTCCACCCCTCTCACAGCATCTGCGCGGAATCTTCCATTGACATCTTCTTTTTTGAAGTCTTTGCCTTGTAAGCAGTTGTCGGCAGGGGCAGTAAGGGCAGTTTCTCTTTCGCTGGTGGCTGTCGCTCCGCCATGACTTCCACGCGTCCTCCTGACTGCAGCAGCCGGGCAGCAGCGGCAGGTTCAGCGGTGAGAGGGAGGGGGCGGGATTCAGCGTGTGTGAGCTGTGATTGACACTCCATCAGACGCTCCTCTGGCTGTGATTGGTTGTTTTGTCTCGTCCCGAAATATTCTTTCCAGATTGCAATACAGGCAGTAGGCGGGAGCAATTGAAGCAGTTTTTTTTCACAGGTTACATATCACATGTACTGCTGTCTGGGCATAGGGACAGTTTTAGCCAATATGACAAAAAAGTGATTTTTAAAAACTTACAGACTTCAGCTTTAAGCTTCAAACACATAATGAAAATCATTGCTAATGGAAAATACTACGTAAGTGGCATCATGGTGCTATTGTTGATTACACTGTATTTCTATTAGACAACAGAGACATTTTTCATCAAAGCTACATCTGGAAATCTATTGCGCCCTACGCAATCTAAGCAAGCTACAGAAACACACCCTGGGAGCTGGGAACAAAATGTTTCTTATTTTCCTATTTCCTATTATTAATACTCTTTTATTATAATCAGGTTTCTGTTTGACACAATATTGGCTCTGTAATCATATATTTTAAGCAGGAGACAGACGTTTTTTTTAACCCTTAAGTAGTGTCTAAAAGCATCTTCACTGCAGTGGTAAGAATAAATTAATATTAGATGATAAAGAACATCCTGACAAAGTATCTACCCTTATAACTGAACCTACAGTGCGATACACTGTGGAAGAAATTATGATAAAATTAGAAAAAGACAGGCGTTAAAAGCAGACAAGATCAATTTAAAGTCAATAAATAACACTTACCCTTGAAAGTTTCTTATGATTATACAATAAGCCATCGTGTGAATTTTCATCCTGAGGTTAGAAATTGTAAGTTACTGATTTATTTATTTTCGTGTTGTTTTTTTTCATTTGTATGAAACTTCTTTCAAAGACTAACATTGAAAATAAAACTCAAAACACTTGTAGAGTGCAGAGGTTAACGTTAAAATGAAAATGAATACATGTAAGTAATGCGGTAATATATCTTCTCTGCCTGATGTCATCATTCAATCTAAATAATTGTCACCTTCTGTCCTTCCTGTTTATAAACCAAGCGTTTATTTAGCCCGTTATTTAGCAGTTTTATTCATGTTTTAGAGAGGACAAAATCTGTTTTTAAGGAGAAGTCAGAGTAATACATCTTGCCTTCAGTTTCACTTTACATCAAATTTATGAGTCTTGATCCCCCTAAAGAAGTGCAAAAATGTGTGCTCTAACAACCTATAAGTATCGGATGACTTGTTTTTTATCATTGTAAAACGATCAATTAAAGTGACATCATCCATCAAAATTGTCAACTGTAACATTATGTATGTATTAAATCAAGTAGAAACTTTACGGATGAGTAAGCCCAAACTATGTTTCAGCAATTCCCCAGAGAGGACCACCTTCGATCAAAAACCTTATCAGAACAGTCTGAAGATGATGTGATCCACCTCTGTGCTCAGAAAATCCCTTTATCGCCTACCTTTTGACAGAGCGGTCAGCGCTGCTGGAGCCCGCAGGAACTCAGGAAGCAAAGTTTACCTGCTGTCAAATGAAATCTCAATCTCACATTGTAACCTTTTGTTTATGGATCCTGCATTAAAAAAAAAAATGACTAGGTTTATTGCAACCAGACAAGCACACATATGTAATGAACACAATAATGTAGTGTAAAAGTCAGAAAAGTTGGGAGCGAAAATGTATATTATTTGTCATTGTGTTTCGTCTATCAGTAAAATCTTCACCGATTCCAGAGGAGCATGTCACATGCTCATTAGCTGGTGACTAAGTTTCCTGCCTGCTGTGTGGTGCTGGGAGGATATCACACTTCTCTACAAGAAGGGCTGACTGAAACAGATCAAATACAGAGAAGAAAAGACTAAAATAAGAAGCAAATGTCTCCCACAAAACTCTGCAATTGATTCATATTGTGGTGATGTTAAATTTTAGAAATTCTATGTAGAATCGAAGAATTTTTTTTTCTTTCTTATCTTTTTCAAAGTTTTTCAGACACCAAAAAGGCCTTTTTAGGGTATTTATTTGTGCAGCTTTTTACTAATTTCCTTTTTCAGTCCTTCGAGCTGGCCATGTCCGCTTATTGTGCAGTGGGCTTAAAAAGCTGGAGATTCATAAAAGCCTCAACCAAAAAGGAACGATCTGCAAGAAAAAGGTTGTTTTGCTTTTACTTGAGGTAGAAAGGACAGAGTTCTTTTTGGCAAGGACATTTTCTTATCAAACATGTAATATCAGAAAGCAAACAAGAAAAGTGTTCTGCACATAATAGTTGTTAAGAAAAAGCTGCTAGAACTTCCAAACAAGGGGTACAGAAGGACATGGTGACATTTTGTTTTTTATCCATAAAACAGAGAAAAAATACAATTTTCACTCAAAATATGTAAATTCTTTCAAAGACCACTACCAATAGCAGATTACCCTCAGTTTTAGATTTCTAAACATGGCAGTCATAATAACAAAAGCGCCGATCCAATACTTGGATCAGATATCAGATAAATGACAATCATCCAGCATCCCAGTCCACTCATTTCTATTCTTATTAATATCATAATATGCTGATTACTTCATTGTGCAGAGCAGCACAGCAGCTGGTGAGGATTATATCTGCTTTTGTTTGTTGTGCTTTTTTATCAATGTTTGTACGTCAAGCCCAATGCCTTTTGTAACACGGCAAGTTATATGGTTAATTCATTCGACAGTAGTATCTTATATCAGTCAATACCTTCAGCCCACGGATTGTCTTGGACTACATAGGAAGAAAAAAAAATGACCTCTAGTCAATTTGACCCCTTCTTATTTTCCATGAGCCTTTCACCTTTTCCGGGGGAAAAGGTGAAAGGTGAAAGAGGAGCCCCGATGATCCCTCTTCTCATGTTCTTCCAGTCTAAGGCACTGCAGCCTCCACACCACACAGTAAGACAGCTGGTCAGAATGCTCTCTATCATTCAGTAGAAGGTCGTGAGGATGGGTGAGAGCAGGTAGGTTCTCCTCATCCTTCGCAGGAAGTACAACAATTTCTGTGCCATTTTGACTAGTGAGGAGGTTTTCATGGTCCAGGTGAGATTGTCTGGGATTTGCACCCCCAGGAATTCGGTGTTGCCGACCAACTCTACAGCTGAGCGATTGATGAGCAGTGGAGTTTGGTTAGGCCAGTTCTTCCTGAGGTTGACGATGAACTCCTTCATCTTCTCCACGTTCAGGATCAGGTTGTGATCTCTGCACCAGCCCACTAGCTGCACCTCCTCCTAGACCTAGTCCTGGTCATTGTCATTTCTGATAAGGCCCACCACCGTAGTGTTGTCTGCAAATGTTCCGATGTGATTGGTGCTGAACCTGGGGGCGCAGCCCTGAGGGATGACCTGCACACCAATACCTTGGGTTTATTTCAAACATATTGAGTCATGGGCCTTATCGCACATATTTGGCCCCAGGACAAAAGAAACTACAAAAAACTCGATACGATAAACATTACATAGGCTTGATCCCTTCATACTTCCTGTATTTAAGTCATGGACCCTTTGAATTTTTCACCTCTATATGGCATCCCTGTCTGCCCCTGTGTTAAGTCACCCTTTAAACTTTGCCCTATGGTGTTAAGAACCTCTTTAAAACTCTATGACTCTCATTTCTTATTGCAACCATAGAAAATAAATAAATAAATAAAAATCTATAAACAAATTGACAATCAAAAGCTGTTTTTTTTTCTACAGTATATTCCATCAATGATCCATAGAAAAATATATTCTGTTCAAGCCATTTGTCCACTTTGGATGTGAAGCCACTTCACAGTGTTTCATGGGAATGCAAAGGCAATCCCACCTGCTGTTATCTGCCGCTGAAAGCTTTGGACTGCAAAGTGCTTGGTCTGCATTTTTCTTGATTTAGGCACGGCTTATCTCAGGCTTATAGAGATGTCAGCAGAACCCTCTTTTAATAGTGCAAGACTCATAATTCATTACCAAATGTAAGCATCACCGAGAGAGAACTCGAAGGGCTGGGGTAAATTGAAGGGTGCAATCCTATACTCAACTAATTACTCTATAAAATCAAACCCATTTGCTCTCAGGAGGAAAATAAGTATCAAAACACTCTGCTGCATTTCTGCTCTCACATACCCAAAAGGTGTCATGTCATTTATAACTCATATTTCACTTGTTTTATTATATCACATCAGGAACAGGCCATTTTCTTTATAGTTCAAAGTTTCACTTAAAAAAAAACAAAACAGGAAAAATAGTCAGCTCTAACTGCCTCAGCCTTGACTTGAAACAATTTCAGTGATGTGCGTTTGCTTCCACGCAGATCTCAGCTTTCAAAAGAGGTTTCCCGCTGTTGGCCTTGTTTCTTTAATGATGCTGCCAGGGCTACAAAGCTGAAACATCCAGCTACCTGTCTGTGATAACTGTGGTGATTAATACTCCTTTGATCCGGAGCTGCTGCCCTGTCTGGCTTGAGGATGAAATAGGTGAAGGCAGAAATCCCTCAGAATTGGTCATTTAGCAGGACACCGCTGAAGTTAAGCCAAACCAAGTGCTGCTCCTCTCTGCAGCATGCCTCCACACCCTAAGGTGGTCTCAAAGCCAAAATTGTAAATATACAGATAACACCAAAATAAATATAGCCTCATAACTATAGTTGGTGAACAGATAACAAATTGAAGGGAAACAAATGTTTCCCACAGTCTTTCTATTTAGTCCCGCTGGCTGGGATTACTGCTGCCTAATAGTGCCTTGTTTTGTTCTCATGTCCATGGTCTTTTTGTTCCTTCAGCCACTTCTTATTATAGTACTCTGGTCCCTCGACACTTGACACAAACCTTGTTTGACCCAGGCAGCGTCTGAGCTTGTATGGTTCTATGTTTATGTTCTCATATCATCAAGTAGACAGTTAGCCTTAAAGGAATAGTACACCCAAAACATGATTAGCCTTCATTTTCTACTCACCCCCATGCTGAACAACACTCTGGAGTACTTTTTTGATATCTCAAATGCATCTGGAGATCTGGGAGGCTTCTTGCTGTCTGCTGACATTCAAATAATGAAGGTCTATGGTGCCCGAGGCAGAAAGGTCCATAAAAGTCCACACAAAACGTGTCAATATTCCTCCATACTGCTCGTCCAATGTATTCCAAGTGTCCTGAGTGGGTAGCATCCAGAATTTACTCGAAACTAAGTCATTTAGAATGTTTTTAGAGCATAAACAGTAGTGTATAGGATTTCCTGAAAGCGCGCGCCTGCGCGTTCACGACGCTACGGAAGCCGGCAGACCAAACCAGATGAAAGTGCGCATTCAGCGTCTGCTCTGCCGATAATGCAAGCGTAGAAGAAGAAATGTGCTGTTTACCTGTGCAAAGAAAGAAACAACGAAAGAAAAATGTCTGAGCACTTCAGTGTTGAGGAAGAGCATGAGTTCTTTGCCGAGCTGAATGCGCACTTTCATCTGGTTTGGTCTGCCGCGGTTTCCGTAGCGTCATGAACTCGCAGGCGCGCGCTTTCAGGAAATCCTATACACTACTGTTTATGCTTCTAAATGACTTTGTTTCGAGTAAATTTTGGATGCTACCCACTCAGGACACTTGGAATACATTGGACGAGCAGTATGGAGGAATATTGACACCTTTTTTGTGGACTTTTATGGACCTTTCTGCCTCGGGCACCATAGACCTCCATTATTTGAATGTCAGCAGACAGCAAGAAGCCTCCCAGATCTCCAGATGCATTTGAGATATCAAAAAAGTACTCCAGAGTGTTGTTCAGCATGGGGGTGAGTAGAAAATGAAGGCTAATCATGTTTTGGGTGTACTATTCCTTTAATGGCCAACCCTGGATGATGTTATGAACCTTGTATCTCTGATGCTGATGAAGGTTCTCAGTCATCCAGGTCATAGTCATTCCGTAAAAATTCAAAAAATATCCACTGGACTTGGTTTTCAAGATTTGAAGATTTGAATTGAGAAAGCTTCCTGGAGAGGTGGCGGAACGTCTTCAAATCTTGAAAACCAAGTCCAGTGGATATTTTTTGAATTTTTACGGAATTGTATCTCTGATGTATACCAGGCTATATATCTGCTCTGGTAGATGACCCAAGCTGGAAATGGAGAAGCCACCCACCCCACCCTGGTGGTCACAACTATCTATGAATGTTTTAAGTAGCAGCAGTACAATCATCTCAACTCATGCTTCTAATTTGGAATAATTCAACTCAAAACTTGTAATAAAGCTGTTTTATTTTCAATTAATGACAAATTAAGGAAATTAAGTCCATCTTTTGATCCACTGTGCTACAGTATAATACCATAAATCTTTACATGCTGGACGCTCTCAATGAGACCCCTCCTGTTTGTTGCATGTGGTGCACTGTGGGAGTTTGTCTAGTTAATAGCATGAATTAAATGTATGAATTCATTTAGAAATAAAAAAAGTTTCTCCAGCTGAGATATTCACAAGTTATTTTTATTCAGATCTCAGGAGACGCGTCCTGTACTAGTAATTGCATCTTTTTCAGAAGTGTTCAATAACTGGCATTCTGCAGGGATGGAGATCACGCAGGGCTTCTCTCTGTACTGTGTGGCTCACGCAACTGGACTGACCTGTCAAGGTTTTCATTTTAATCTGGTTTTTTTTTTGAAAAGTATTATACTTTTCAAAAGCATCAACACTCTCCTCCATTCCACTTCTTTCTGCCACAACATTTTACATGTCAAAAGATTATTAAGCTCTTTTGTAGTTATTTTAACTGAGGGACTATTAACATAGTTAAACTAGAACCTTTTATAAACTCGTGACAAAACTCATGTTCACTTACTGGCAGAGAACGCACATCCCCCTAAACCTCACTCCCTTCCCTGCCACTCAGAAAAAAAAAGATAAAAGAAAGTTTGCAGCCTCAAATATTTATTTGCAAATGATCTACATATCTAAATATTGCGAAACCATTTATTTCAAGTTAGGCTGGAGTTTCAAAAATATAAAATCTTGAAAACTACACTTACAGTAGGAAATGTATGCATATTTAAACAGAAAGAAAAAGGTTCAAGTAAATGATTTTATTTTCTAATGCATTTTCACTTGCCTTCAAAATGGGACAACAAGCAACAAAGCTTTTTTTTTTTTTTTTACATCTGGAACATCTGGAGCATCTTGATTGTTTGTTCATCATTATATCAATAAATGGAGGTGAGCTGAAAGAAATTAGTAGTGTTACAAAGGTAACACTTAAGCAAAAATTAAAAGTATCATGCATTAAAACTAACATAGAAGTATGGTTTGGTTATTAAGTTAGTCAAGTAAATGTAATTAGTTGATACCCACCACTAATGGTCAGGGAGTCAGAGAAGGCAAAGCTAAATGAAAATATAAAAAGAAGCATAGAACATTTTAATCTATATTAGAGAAACTATATATCTTGTGTAAAAGAAATAATAACCTAACATCCTTACTGTGCTTATCACTGTTACATTTTAAAGTTCAAATCCACTGCACCTTTTTTGCAGCTTGGCCTGAAGATAAGAAATGAACCCTGTCTTTGGTCATGATCCTGAGGACATTTTGTGACTTAAGCTCAAGAAATCAGCTAAGAAATAAGATGATTTGTATGAAAATATGAACATGTTTAGGTTTTTTCTTTGCTAGTATTTTGGCTCCTGATGCTGAACTGGTTGGCCACCCAAGGCATTGCTGAAACTACTCATACTGGATAAAGAAAAACCAATGCATTTTAAAGACTAATGTGGTTTTGAGGGAACAATCACATTCAGTTAAAACCATGGGGTCAAATTCCTGTCCTTGAGAGCAACTATCCTGCAGCTTTTAGATAAATCCTTGATCCAACAAATCTGAAATAAACAAATGTCTGTTTGCCAGGCTTCTGCAGAGCTGAAGGATTTGAAAATCAGGAAATTCAGTTATTTTATTCAGGTTTTGGGGAGAACAGATGCATTTATCCTTCGAGAGTATAGGAGTTGGGAATCCTACTTAAACATTATACGGCCTTGCAAAGATAGGGACACAAGTTTGCAGTGCATGTGTATGGGTGTGTGTGTGTGTGTGTGTGTGTATATATGAGTGCCTGAGAATATTTTAGCTGATCAGAAAATATAACACAAAAAGGGTACCCAAACAAAACAGCAACAATCTGTGAGAAACACAATGCAGTTAAGTTTGAAAATTAAACTGCAGCAAATAAGTAAATCAAAAAACAATCAACTTTAAACACAAAGAATTAGTTTACTACAAAAATATACTTGACTGGAAGAAATTAGAAGGTTCCCTCTCTCTAACAGGAGTTGGGGGTACAGTTCAATTAGCTGTCCCTGAAAAGCTCTGAGGCCCACCGCCATCTTTGTCAGGGAAAACTCCCGGGATTCAGGAAGATTTAGACCAGAAAACGAAAATAGTTTCAAAAACAAGAAATAAGAGTTATATGGAGAATAACACATACATAAACTAAATGTGCATGCTGTAAAGAGAAAAAAATCTATTTAAACCATTCAATAAACATATTGCATATTAAGATGTATCATGTTAGATGCATGAATAAAGATATGTACACATAATATAGACATTTTCAGGTGTAGCCATGGTTTTGGCCATTCCTGTCAAACTTAAACAAACAAAAGGATCCAGTATTCCAGGTGGAAAGACAATTAGATTTAATAAATTGTCGATTAGAAACCGAACTGCAGTGCGCAGTGTTGACGTCTAAGGCAGGGACCTCTGCAGTAGGAGACAACAGGTTAGTGACCACGTATATCTGGCAGAGGATGATAATGAACATGTGAGTCACCAACCTGGTCTTATAGTTCAGTCCTAGCCCAGAGGATAGAAGTGGTTCTAGCTGGTAGGCTGACGAAAAGACAGGGCTGGCGGCACCCAGATAATCCCAGTTATTGGTGTCTCTGAGATGGGAGGAAAGGCAGGAGATAAGAACCGAGCAGACGATGGAAGGCAGGATAATACAGAGGACAAAGCCAAATCCGGTGTCAAAGATTTGCTCTGGAGTCAGAGCCAGGAGACCAGAGGTCCGAAGAGGTACCGAAGGGAAATCCAGAACAGAGTCAGGGAACAGTTCCAGGTTTGGTTAAGAGGCAGGCAGATATCCTGCAGGAGTCTAAAAAAACAGGTCAGACAAACAGATCAGAATGGGCAGGCTCAGAGGTCCAGAGGCAGAAAGGGCCAGGACTGGGCAATCTGAAACACTCAGGTACAAAAGAGAACTCTCACCAAAGGCTCAAATAATCGGGCACTGATGACTGGTTTAGAGGCGGGTTAAAGGGAGGCTGAAGCAGTTGGATAATATGAGTGCTAATGAGAACAGGGTGGAGATGGACAGGTAAATTAAATGAATAATCAGACCATGAAATCAGAATGATTACTCATCAGAAATGATTAATCAGACCAAAATCATGACAATCCCATAGAGTAAAGCCTGGGTTTTGGAAAAATAAGAGAAACTTGTTTTTTTAAGTTGCAGAGTGATGCATTAGGATAAGATCGGTGCATGAAGAGATACAGCCAGTAGCAATTTTTTTGGGAGCTGTTATATGATCTTGAGACATCCCCAATAATATCATAAACCATAATAATGAGGTCAACTGACTACCAGAAAATACTGAATAAGCAGGTTACTTCATTAGGGACAGCAATACTTCCTTATGGTAGAGGCATATTCTAGGCCAGGGGTGCCCAAGTCCAGTCCTCAAGAGCTACCATCCTGTAACTTTTAGATGCATCTCTTCTTTAGCACACCTGAATCTAACCTCATTTAGCCCAACAGAGGCATGGTAATGAGCCACTCATTTGATTCAGGTGTGTTAAAAATGGTTGCATCAAAAAGTTGCAGGATAGTAGCTCTTGAGGAATGGACTTGAGCACCCCTGTTCTAGGCTGTCAACACCAAGATTCATAAAACTAAAATTGTTGCACAAAACATTGCTATGGAATGGCTCTGCAGAGTCCACACTTTAACCAGAAAATAAGATTCCTTGAATTGTGCTGGATTTGTCCTATCACTTCTCCAAGATTATAGAACAACTTCTCTCAGACCCCACTGACATCATTTATTGAGAATATAAGCCAATTATTGAATGCAGATTGACAAACAACAAGAAATATGTTCAAATAAATAGCAAAACATATTCTAAACTATTATTCCTGAATGCACAGGATATGTATGTGCTATTTCTCTTGAATATATTGTTTATCTTGATCTTATCATTTTAGTACTCAGACAATGCGAAATACATGATAGGAGGAAGGGGATATAAAGCTGACTGTTATCTGATGTTAATGGATTTTATATGCAGCAGCCAGTGTTTGTATTCAAGACAAATTTCCTTTGGACAATAAAGCTATAGTATCTAATCTGATCAAAATTCTGGATGGGAATAAAGGTTGTTGCAATGCAGAAGCTTATCGAAACCATGCTACAATGGATGTGTGCCATAAACCATACCATCAGAAGGTGTTTTCAGAGCCGCTATGTGTCTGTGATTGATGAAAATACAAGTCCTGCTTGAAATTTCTCTCTCTCTCCGAATGCATGTCTGCATATCTGTATGTATGTATGTATGATATATTTTTCTTATGAAATACCAGCATCCTTTTTTTTTATTAAATTCTTGAATAATACATACTGATCAATTACAAGCTGTGTTCTATAAGGATTTTATTAATTTTAATCTAGCCTGTCATTTAAATATCAGCCGTTTTTAAAATACTGATCAAATTAAATTATATTAATGAACATATCCTTCTTTTAATATTTTTTGAAAAAAAGAGAAAATATGTTTAGAGTCTTGTTGTTTTAATTTGAAAATGCTGAAAATGTACAAGGTTATGACTTTTCTGCATCCTGTTACACCTTGCTTATAGATCAGATCACTAGAGAAATATGGAAAACGAGTGGAAGCCAGAGACGAAATGGAATTGTATGGCCTTTATAAATATTTGATTAGCACACGTCTTCTATGTATTAAATTAAAATGTGGGTTTCTTTTTTTCACAGATTTGCCGAATATTTTTACACCTAAAGCACAAAATCTTTTTCACTACAAAAGGAGGTTAGGTTACCTAAAGCTTCAAATCTACACGTGTGAGAGCAGTACGGGTAAACAGCAGCATAAGAGGCCTCTTTCTACCCAGGACTTTACTTAGTCACAAAGACAAACTGAAGTTGTTGTTTCTGTATAGATTCTGCAACATGCGTGATGTTGGCTTTAATTACAGCTTGTGGGTATAAATAATGTCTTTGTTTGCTGCAGTATTATCAGTGACACCACCTTGCACGGTCAGGCTGCATGCTAAGCATGTGAAGCGGCTGCAGAGTGAGGAAAAAAAAGACAGAACTAAAGATGGTGGGGGATGGGAACAGAGAAGTAAACAGTTATCTTACTGATGAGACTTGAGATGCCTCGTCTGGAGTAAATTACCTCCTGCAGCAAAGGGGAAGCCGCCTGTGCAGATGGGAGTTGCGATGTGAGGGATAAATGGAAAAGAAGCAAATGCAACTTAGACAACTGAGGTTGGAGGTTAAAACAGCAGAGACTCCTGAAGTCTGCAGGGTGGCAGACTAAGCACAGAAGTCTGATTGTATCCTGTATGTGTCTCTGTGTACTACTGTAAGAGTCAACTGTAACACAACAAATATATAGTTATCCTGGCAGAGCTGCAGCTCCACCTCCAGCAATGAAATATACCATAAATATCACCACTTTAGATGATTTCATTTTTTATCTTGTTTACAGCAGCTCTGCATCATTAATAGAGAGGCTGTTTGAAATGAAGATCAGTGGGCTGATCTGCATCAAAGCGTCCTTGATGATGGCACCAAAGAGCTTATCAGAGAAATAATGCAACCTGTATTTATTTAGCATGCACTCTGTGTAAAGTAAGGACAACAGACATCATAGCCCTTGATGCACAAAGGCTATAAAAGGTTGTTCCTGTTGTCCAAAAGAATAAAAATGACTTACAAGCTTAATGAAGATTATGTTTAAAAAGAAATAGGATATTCAAACTCACACATACTTTCAGACAGGAGATTTTAATCATTCATTTTAGCCCTTAAGCAGGGAGTATGATGCTACTTACAGCTTCAATAACAAAATCATCTTCAAATGATTGTGAATTCTTTCTAATTCAGAAATCATCATCATTATACATGCAGGTTTATAAAGATCAATGTGAATATTTTTAAGTAATGATGAGGATCATAAAAGGTTGTTTAACGTCAGAATAATTGGATTTAATTGAGCGTCTTCTGCATGTGTCTGGACTTTCTGATATATACTCATTGTCACAAACTTGAGTGGACCTCTCAAAATCTTCATAGTGTCATGCTTCAGTGGTTCAAAGAAGTATAGTATTTTTTTTTCAGTCATGTCTCTGCATTTTAATTATAAATAAAAAATGTAAAAAAAGAACTTTTACTCTGTTATTGTGGTACTATGCCAAAAGCAGTATTTGGGAAGAAATGTTGTCTATTAAGGTTGTTGTTTTAGGTACCATAGGACCTCAATCGTATGGTGACCAATAAAGACAGCATTCATTTAGAAGCAGATGAAGTGCTTTTGTTGCAACTCTCCACAATATGCCAGGCCTGCTTTTAAATGCGTCGATGCATCTGTACTGCCTGGTGCTTAATGTACTAAAGGAAGTGCGATTATTTTAAGTAACAATGGGCCATCTAATCATAGTCAAGAAGTTTTCTTTCTTTTTTTATATATATATGCCCATTTGTAAGAAGAAATGTAAACCATTTATTTAACTTAGTAAAACTGTTTCTATACTGTTTTTTTTTTTCTACCGAAACACCAAACTCAAAGATGCTTTGTTCACACACTCAATCTTTCACCTTTTAATGTGTTTGCTACTTCAGTTAAGTACAAAACGGTTTGCGTGCTTCAGGCAGAGGGAGAGAAATCTACAGCCTCATTCTGTCTTTCAGTTCCGGTTAAGGTAGTTCCATCTCTTGGGGAGGGGAGCAGTTTATTTGAGGATGTTGTAGAACCTGAAACACTCAGGAAGGTCCAGTCCTTACATCACTATATGAAATAAGATACGTTTAGGCTTTCATTTTTACCTAAAACCTGTTCTTAGAGGGAAATTAATTGAGTATATAAAACAAAGGAAAGGAAAGAGCAGAATAAGGGACAAGATCAAACAAGGAATGAGAATACAGTACAAACTAGGGGTGTGCCGATACAACATTCTTATCCAAAATGAGAGACCAATAGTCAACAACTATAAGAATGAGAAAAACGGACACTGTAATATTAACCAATGGGTTACAGACACTTAAAACAGAAGCAGATGGTTTTTATCAGCAGGACATTAGATGCAGGACTGTAAAATACAATATTCATTTTTTTTTTTTTTACCAAAATCAGAACTATATCTTATATTTGATATCAGATCGGGACATTATTATTTACGATTTACGATTATGTCTTAAAAAGGTAAATATTATTTTTCATGTAAGATTATCTCTCCTGTACCTTGATAAGGCTGTCAGCTCGCCTTGGTGGTCCAATTATAAAAGCACTTGCTAAATGATTTAAGCCATTAAGATTTAAGAAGGCCTGAAGAATTTAAAGTGAAATATTAAAATGAAGAAGAAAAGGAATACGCCGAACACATTTATGATAGTGGCTCAACAGCCTACTAAATATGATGATCACAAAGACCCTCAAATTAATTTGAAAACATTTGCTTTCTGGATATGCTACCATTTTGACTTTCATGTTCAAGGTCATTCAGACTCAAGTGTCCTGAGTAAATGTCCTCTGGGCTATGACCTTTTCTAAATTAAATTTTATTGGCTTCTCCTCGGCTGCAATTATGCAGGAAGCCTGACTAAATTTAGATCATCACTTCCAGGCCAGCAGTTATTTCCTTATTTTCTGGTGTCCATTAGGTAAAGCACTCATATGTCAGACATTACTTCTGATCCTAACACCATCATGAGGAGACTTAAGGAATCCTTATAGTTATTGTATAACATCTCAACTCACATTATTTGAACAGTGTAACCTTGCTATCATAAAAGCCAAGCTTACTTTATGTGACAGGCTCTGTAAAACCTGTATGTTATCAAAGACAATGCTTCTTTCTCATCACATTATAATTGTGACCGTGACCATTCAAGGACATTTTAAAAATAGCCTTGAAGAAGCTCGGTGCTCAACTTCATTAGTGGTTTCTGGTTCAATCCTGTAATACTGCACCATGTGAATTACCTGCTGCTTGTCCAAATAGATCATGTTGCTGTCTCAGGCTGTACAGAACAGTGGGCTACAGTCCAGATAAGGAGAACAGCATAAAGCTATTTAGTTTTAGGGTTTTCAAAGCATCACCCAGGCACACATAAATTAAAATATTCTAGATTGATTGTTATCTTTTAATAAAAAAGACACGAGCTAGTGTATTCTATTCAAATCAAAATGTTGCTTATACTCAGGCTATAGGAAAAAATACAAAATAAGTTGTACCATATATTGAAACAATATCCTAAGCTACACCAACTATGACACACTTGACATAACTATTACCCACCTTAATACCTGTAATTATTGAGGATTTTAACTTTAAAAAAGGATAAAATGGAGAGTCATTGTTTTTTTGTTTTTGTCTAAAAAAGTACAGCTGATTTCTAATTTTTTGAGAGGCGAGTTGGGCTACAGTGTCAGTGCTTGCAGTATCAGACACGTTGTTTATGTCTGTTTTTTTCATATCAGACTTAATTTATAGTAAGGGGGAAGAAGAGACGGGGTGCTTGGGGCTGGATTAGTTTTTCACCAAGGCTGAAGTCACTGAGGTGGTCAAAAAACTCCACGGTGGCAAGGCTTCGGGGGTGGATGAGATCCGTCCTGAGCATCTTAGAGCCCTGGATGTTGTCAGGCTGTCATGGCTGACACGCCTCTTCAACATCGCATGGAGGTCGGGGACAGTCCCCCTGGAGCAGACTGGGGTGGTGCTTCCCCTCCACAAGAAGGGGGACCGTAGGGTGTGCTCCAACTATCGGGGAATCACACTTCTCAGCCTCCCCGGAAAGGTCTATGCCAGGGTGCTTGAGAGGAGAGTCCGGCTGATTGTCGAACCTCGGCTGCAGGAGGAGCAGTGTGGTTTTCGTCCTGGCCGTGGAACAGTGGACCAGCTCTACACCCTCTGCAGGGTCCTTGAGGGTTCATGGGAGTTTGCCCAACCAGTCCACATGTGTTTTGTGGACTTGGAGAAGGCATTCGTCCGTGTCCCTCGTGCTGCCCTGTGGGGGGTGCTCCAGGAGTATGGAGTCGGGGGCCCTTTATTAGGGGCCATCCGTTCTCTGTACAAGCGGAGCAGGAGTCTGGTTCGCATTGCCGGCATTAAGTTGGACCTGTTCCCAGTGCATGTTTGACTCTGAGAGAACTGCCCTCTGTCACCGGTCCTGTTCATAACTTTTATGGACAGGATTTCTAGGCGCAGCCGAGGACCGGAGGGGGTCTGGTTTGGGGAACAGCGGATCTCGTCCCTGCTTTTTGCGGATGACGTAGTTCTGCTGGCTCTCTCCTGCCAAGACCTACAGCGTGCGCTGGGGCAGTTTGCAGCCGTGTGTGAAGCGGCTGGAATGAGAATCAGCTCCTCCAAGTCCGAGGCCATGGTTCTCGACCGGAAAAAGGTGGCTTGTCCCCTTCAGGTTGGAGGAGAGTCCCTGCCTCAAGTGGAGGAGTTCAAGTATCTTGGGGTCCTGTTCACGAGTGAGGGAAGAATGGAGCGGGAGATCGATAGACGGATCGGTGCGGCTGCTGCAATAATGCGGACGCTGCACCGGTCTGTCCTGGTGAAGAGAGAGCTGAGCGAAAAGGCAAAGCTCTCAATTTACCATTCGGTCTACGTTCCTACCCTCACCTATGGTCATGAAATCTGGATCATGACTGAAAGAATGAGATCCCGAATACAAGCGGCTGAAATAAGCTTTCTCCGCAGGGTGGCTGGGCTCTCCCTTAGAGATAGGGTGAGGAGCTCGGTCATTCGGGAGAAGCTCAGTGTAGAGCCGGTTCTCCTCCACATCGAGAGGAGTCAGTTGAGGTGGCTCGGACATCTTCTTCGGATGCCCCCTGGACGCCTCCCTCGGGAGGTGTTCCAGGCATGTCCCACCAGGAGGAGGCCCAGGGGACGACCCAGGACATGCCTGGGAGCGCCTAGGGCTTCCCCCAACAGAGCTGGAGGAGGTGTCTGCGGAGAGGGAAGTCTGGGAGTCTCTGCTTAGTCTGCTGCCCCCGCAACCCGGTTCCAGATAAAGCGGGAGACGACGAGTACGAGTAATTTATTGTGTAAGTTCCATGGTTTGATTTCGGTGCAGCTAAAAAAATCATTTCATTAGCATCTATGTTAATACCTCAGCAGAGTATCCAAAATCAGTGTTGTGGAAAAACAAGTCAGAGTCTTAAGCTCCTACAGAAATAAAATTAACATTATAAATGATACTGGAAAAACAAAAGCATTTGTCTTTCTTTTGTTTAGATGTTCTATTTTCTATCATGTCTCATTAGTTATATGTCATGGGTTTTATCCTGAATTTATATCGGTTTCTCTTATTTCTTATGTGCATTATGAAGTACTATATTTGAAGAGCTTGATGGAAATGGAAAAAATGAAAATCAACTTACTTGCCTTTACAAAGTTTTAACCTTCACTTAAAGTTGTTTTTGAATTTTTTGAAGAAAAAAAAAAAAAATAAAAAATAAAAAAAAAAATATAGAGGGGATGGAAACATATCTGTTGAATCATTAGCAAACGTCTGGAAGTGTTTTTCCAACAATTGTGCTTATTTCCCTGTTTTTTTTCTTTTGTTTTTTTTCCTATATGTCTGAAACTGTCTTTCTTTTCATTTACCTGAGAATTTCTAACTCCATCCTCAATATCCTTTTTTTTTTAATGAAAACCACCCATCAGTCTTTCTATCATGATGTGTTTTATCTTCTGCTATAAGCATTAACTTTATTGTGGGGTTTTTAAATATCATTTAGTCTGGCATGTGCTAGAAATCTTTCTCCTGTCTACTTTTTTTTTTGTTTATTTTACAATTAGCACATCTGAATTTTACTAATGGGAAAAAATAAAGCATTTTGAATTTAAAAGTACATGTATTTTACAATAGATGAATTTGAAATTCTTGCCTACTTTGATGGCATCTCAAGGATTAACAGCTGGTAAAGACAACTTTGGCAAACAGAAGATCAGTTGCCATACACATCTAAACAATTCTGAAAGAAACAAAATACGAAACTTTACCCACCAAGGTGATCTAGAAAAACAATCATAACAATTACATTATGATGTACTACACACTAACAAAGTTGAACATACCACTCTGCAAGCATGACAAACTCAATAGCTCTTAGCACACCATCTTGATTGCATTTACTTTTTATCTAATTTATAGCTTGGCAAGCACAGTCGACCTCAATAACCCATTTGTAATCAATTTGACTAATGGAGTAATCTATTTGTCTGAAGCAGTGAACATTCAGTGTGTAAAATAGTCCTCAGACGGCTGTATATAGCGGGTGAAAACAGATCTGTTGCGTTGTAATCATCATCTGCAACGCAATGCATCAAATTTATTTCAGTGTTGTCCAAAAAATGTTTGTGGTGTCTTTTCATCCTTAGACAAGTAATTAGAAAGTAAGATTGTGTAAACAAGCTGTTCCTTCATGATTTCCTGCAAAGCATTTTACTTGCTGTTTGTGCCTGTTTGACAACTCACCTTGACACCAATGTGCCGTTAGTTTCCTGTTGTAATCCAGTTCCCTTTAATACATGCAATTCTAGCAAGCCTCTGTGAAAGTGTGCTGTTGCATGAGGTTATATTTTTAAACAGATTATATAGTTTGGTCCCTTATGTTTGCCGTCAGCCATCTGATGCATTTTGATAAATGTGGAAGATGGAGCAAATCAACAGGTTATGGAGATTGAGAGGATGCGTCACATTTTGCAGGTGTTATGACTGAAATGAACAGCTGCCTACTGCCTGGATCTCATGTGAGTGGAGCCCAATCATTATGGTAGTGACAAGTCACCAGAGATGAGTAGAGCTCCTCAAGCTGCAAACATATAAAAGAGATATAGAAAGCACTGAATACTAAAAAGTATAAACAATTATTTCCAGTCCTGACATTAAATCAGATATAAAAGATTTAAAGTAAGATAAAAAAAAGACTTGTTTCTTACTAAAATAAGTTTGTAATTGAAAACTTACATTTTCAATTTGTGTATGAGATGTGGTTGAGAAGTTTACTGTATTGAAGTGTTTTTCTTCCTGCTTTTCAATTATCTTTTCCGAAATCCTTAATTTAGATGTGGACTTGTATTTTTTATTGGTGAGTCAGGAAAGAAAGGGGCCAATTTGACATTACTTACTTTATACCAATTTAAAAAATTCACCTACAGATAAGAGTTGATGAGGGTTAAGCCATCTGTTAGATACTAGCATAATTTTCCAGTACTTGCAATGTACAATGCATATTTCTCATTAATGTAAAAAAAAAAAAAAAGAGAGTTAAATGATGCAAAAACCAAAAAATATATGAATTAGTCTAGAAGAAAAAAATATTTAAAGGAATTATCAAAAAGTTATGTCAAGTTAAGTTAACTCTTCTTGATGGTCAACCTAAAGGAAAACCAGTCTAAACAATGTTTCAATGTTCTGAATAATAATAGTCCAGTTACCTCTATCAATCCCTGTGTACCAATGGAACGTGTATAATTTATTTTTTTTATTATCAAAATTAGAACTTGAAGCCAGTCTCTTGTGCTGTTCTCATATGTACTGTCTATAATTAAATAAGAAACATCTGGCAGGTTCAATGCTGTAATTACTGAGGAGGTATAAAATTGCCCACTCAACCCACTGGTAGTGCACATAGGTGAGCAATTTGTTTTATTTTACTTCAAATGTTCTGTTGAATCGGTGGTCTATTTTAGCAATAAATGTAAAATTTATGATGTGCAAATTATAGGCTAACAATCCACTACAATTGCGAGAGCTTTAGCGATTTCTGGAAAAAATAAAAAGATAATTTTCTCAGAAACTATCATGGCTTCATCCAAGAACGTTCACAATGAAAGAGATGCATGTTTTCCATAAATTATGTCATGGGACTTTTAGCGGGCTATTCTCACTGCTGATATATAGGTATGCTTGTAAATGATCAGAAAAAGAGGCTTACCTTTTGCATGCAGGTAAGAAATTTTGTTTATTTATATAGTGCCAATTCACAATTAATGTGAACTTTAACCCTCTGATGCATGAATTATGAAAGCCTTGATCAAGATTTTTTTCTCAAGGTTTTTTCTTATTCTTAGGACATGAAAAAAAAATTTAACCTTTTTTTTCCAAAACTATTGTTGTTTCATGAAGTTACAGATATGTCCACTGGAGTGGACTATGCGCACATGAGAACTCAATATTAAATATTATGAATTTATAAAAAAAAAAAAAATTATCTAGTATTCTGTTGTAAAAAATGCAGACCATTGATTCATTTTATGCTTTGAAAAATATTTCAACATGTTTTGTTTAATTTTTTACATTATAAAGGCACAATGTTAAGAACCAAATAAGGAAACCAATGACACTCATAGCTTACTGAAGTGACTGAAATTCCTCAGGATCTGCTGCTGCCTTGAATGTCTCCTGAAGTGTACTTAGGAAAGGGTCTTACAATGGGGAGCCTACAGTATATGTGTTTGCTGGGCTGTAAGGTTTCACTATAGAAACCATAGAATTAAAGAGATATTTACTTTGTAGTAGCTGTCCACTACAGTGACCACTATGCACCAGAGGGTTAAGCACATTGCAGAGAGAGTTAAGTTACATATTGGAGAAAACATTGTTGATTGCATCCATTCAATGGCTTTACAAGATACACTCCCCCTGGATAACCATGTGACAAAAGTAGATAATTCTTTGCATTGTGTCGTTGACTCTGCAGCAATCCCTCACACCTAGCATGCATTTAGTGACAGTGAAAAGGAAAAGCTCCTTATTAACAGAAATAAAAGTCCAGTACAACCAGGCTCAGCACCCTGCCCAGCCAGTTCTTCTCAAGCTCGAAACCTTGGACCCAATATTCAAAAAGACAGATCCGAATGAGTTTAAACAGTCTTTATTTATAAACAGCGTGCAGCTGCTCGTCAGCTGGAGCGGATAAACCGGATCCTCTGTAGAAACAGAAACTCAGGTCAGTGACAAGAATAAGGGCTGATAACGACTAAGAGCAATAGTCACTGACCTGGTTCAGAGTTCATTCCGACCACAAAGGGATGTAATGAATAAAAGAAGGAGATTGTTCTCCGCTTGTGACGGGCGCCATCCCTGGAGCTCTGGGTGATCAGTGGATCTGATGCCAACCGACGCCAAGAAGTAGCGGTGTCCAGAATGGAATATCTGAGCCGAAGTCATAACAGAACCAAGTTCATAAACTAAACGATCAGAGAGCAGATGAGCTACAGAAGAGGGAATCCAAGCCATGGTCAGAAAAACAGTCCAGGTTCAGTAAGCCAGTGAAATCCAGGAATCAGTCCAGAAAAGATCAGCCTAATAGAGCAGACAGGGGCAAAGCAAAACTCTGAATGCAACAAGACAGAAACAGGTCACAATCAGATAATCAGAACAATAGTGAAAACGCTACAGTTACTCTCACCAAACAGCTCAAATGATAAGGCACTAGTAGCTTGAAAATAAACAGTATATACAGTATAGGAGTTGGAAACAGGTGGATCAGAAAAGCAATGATGATAAAATGAGTTAAAAAGGTGGCTGTAATGAGCAATCAAGCCAGCCACCAGTGCCAGGACCATGACAGTTCTGGTTCTCCTGCTTTTAGCACCTGGTCCCCCTTGGAGGGACTATACCAAAACCAACTAGAGCGCTGTAGGCTTGGGGACATATACAGTTTATTTGACTGTGAGCAGCCTTTTGCCAATGCCAACTGTGGGTTCAAGGCATGTGTACTGAACATAGAAGCAGTAATCAATAATAATTATCTATAGTAACAGTAAAATAACTTTATATGGAGCGCTGTCTAGGAAAGAAACAGTTAAGGCAAGCATAGACGATATTTTTCAATCACTGTATTCAGCTACAGCTCAAACTGTACAAAGAAACTGCAGGGTTTAAATGTTCACAGCTCACACTGTATTTTCTTACACTGTATGGCCTGGTGCTCATATGCGATCTAACTGCTCACACTGTACATCGAAAGAACACACGTCGGATTGAGCGCCAAGAGAGAGGAAGAAGAAGAACTCTCCTGTTTACACATTCACAGTGTGTGAGGTTCAGGTAAATCAGCTCGTAGATGCTTTAAGCTCTGCTTTAACACCAGGATTTGCTCACGAACACCTTAGGAAGGCTGAGTGAATTTGAAACATGTTTGATTTTCCAAGACCTTACGATTCCTGACTGGGAGGTGGTGATGAGAGGGTCGCCCCTCTTTACCTCCCTGTATACTACATTATGCAGGATGCACGATAAGGCTGAAACTCAACCCAATCAAACAATTCTCGCACGACCAGAGAATTGGCCAAAAAAGGGCAAAAGTTGTACAGTGCTTGCCCGCCTTTAAGAAGATGAGCTATGAGACACTTTTCATATCAAACGGGAGGACAAAAAACACATACAGTTAGTCACAGTAAAAGCTACTAACAATTTCTAGAAGGTTAAGTGTCCTAACTTCTTCTTCACAGTGAACGGCACAGTGAAGGTATCAACCAAAAACTGTAGAAAGTGAATGGAGATGGACATGAAAAGCTGAATAATTAAATTGAAAATATCAGACAGAAACTAGTTGGGGAGGAGGCCAAATGTCAGAAAGCATCACTGCAAGGGGTTCACTGCAAATACCGAACACACCTTAAATAACATCAGGTGTTTATATTACCAGATAAAGGTGGTTGTGGAAAGTCATACAAACATCTTGTCTTAACTTTGTTAGTTTAGTTTACCGTAGCTTAGCTTAGCTTAGTTTTATATAACCCTAATGATTTCACAGTGTTTTTTTGATTAAGTTGCAGGGGTCACAGTTTACCTACTTAACCTGGCATCATTAACAGGAGCACTACAATCTAAATAAGCCTTTTTTCAATCTTTTGTTCAATTTCTTTAAATTGTGTATTTTTCTAACCATTTTTAAATCAAACAAAGTTGTCATTATTGTCATGCTTAACAGTCACTGTTAGAAGTTGGGTTATCTTTGTTGTATTTGTAGATTCTCAAGGACACAGTCACACCACCCATTTTAATAAGGTCATTAATTCTGGTTGAACTCAGAAACACTTACTATAAGGATGTTAACCCTAGGATAACTGGAACAAGGATGTTTGGCTTTTTTTTTCCACAAAAAGTGCGCCTCTTGGAGAAATGTGTAATTAAAGTGGAATAGGGGTTAAGAGGCTCTGCTTTACTCTCCAACCAATTCGACAACACGGAAAATCCTTTTCTCCCCTGATAATATTATTCCACACTCTGCTAGGAGACAATCGGTGAGGTAATTAACTTCACCAGAACATTGTGGATTGTCTACAGCTAAACACTGGCCCAAACAGAAAATGTCTGTTTGGGCTTCTGTTTTTACATGATCCACTTCCAACCATATTTCTACTGTAATTATGACAATAATCACACTTATTTTACACTTGGTTGGAGATAATAGTTGTAGCTATCCTCCGCTACAAACACTAATTGCTGTATTTATGGGCTCTTTCATGCAAAAAATAATACCTGGATATACAAATTAGCATGCAAGGAAAGAAAAAGAAAAATAATTATCAGCATCTGCAAGGTTAAATGAAACATGGACACAGAAAATGAAAATGTCACCTTATTACATGAAAAAATAATCGTTTTTCTCTTTTTCCTCATTATTTTACATCACATATATGATACTGAAAATAATGCAAATAATCTTTTTCATTTAAGATAGATTACTTAACTTTTTTTCTAAAGCTACTCTATTTTTTTGAAAGAATACAAACTTTTAATTTGCACTTACATTAGATGTTGAGGTAAACTAATTTGTGCAGATGTACAGCTCGGCACAGCAAATGTACTGTGCAGTTCGGAGGAGCCTGTGGCTGCAGATAATACATTTAAGGGTAACAGGCTGGAATCTGTCTTGTTAAAAAAAAAAGTTCTACAATCAGTAGTTAGTACTGAAACTATATTGAAGGACATATTTTATAAAATCAAAGAATATTTAAAAATCTATTTAATTCTTTATTTTCAATTCTTTTAAATGTATCCATCCAGCTATTACTATAAGTGCCTGTCCTTGTATAGTCATAGCGGCTGGTGCATATCTCTAGTGGTCATTTGGTAAGATGAGGGGTAAACCCTGGACAGGAGCACACTCATACCTAAGGGCAGTTTAGAATAATTAACCTAACAGTTGTGTTATTGAACTGTAGCAGGAAGCCTTGTTGCTCTCTATGGCTTTAGACAGATAACAGAATGTTTCCTAGACCTTTTAATGGGAATATGACAAATGGATGTGCCGTTACTTAATTGCGACACGGAAAGAAGATGTAGTGGGTACCTTTGTTACAAATATCCCCCACACAGAGAACCAGTGTGAGCTCACTGGATATAAGCACATGTGGGACAGCAGAGTTCTCTATTGTCAAAACTCTCTGTTCCATTTTGTGGGGAAATAGGAGGGCCATTCCCATTAAGCATATCAGAGTAAAAATACCAGGTTCCATCAGAGATTACACTGTCCAACCCAAATAATGTCAGGATTACAAATTTTTATTGAGTCTGTGTTTACAAGAAGGAATTTCAATATATAAATAAGAACTAGTTGTAGACGCGAGAGGAAACTGGGCAGGCAAGAGTTTCCAAAATTCTGTAGTTTAATGATAGTCCAAAGGCATGTATACTGCAAATCACTCGAGGGCAGAGGTAACCAAAAACACTGAGCATAGGCAGAGTTTGAGCACAAAAAGCTGAGAAAATTTCACTAGAGACTAGAATAGCTCAGGAAAAAGATCTGGTATGCTTGCTGGAAGAAACAAAAACAAACTGGCATGAGAGGAAGGGAGCAGACTGCTTAAATACCCAGGAGGAGGTGATTGAGGACAGGTGTGTTCAATCAGGCTGGTTTGGGTGCCATGTCACCGTAGGAATGAAAGTTAAGATATTTGACAGTACCTAAAAGGCTTAGGTGGTTATCTAACAATTTCATAACAAAACTCAAAAATATTCTAGAAATGTTTCTAAATCTTTTTGCTCTGAAAGAAAATCAACATTTTATTATTTTTTTACTCTAAAGAAAAAATAGATTCGACCATTTTAGTCCAAAGTGTTCCGAAGCAGGCTCAGAAAAGACTCAGCTAAAGTTCATTTTACTTTGTTTTATCACAAACAAAACAAACATTGTAAGGCCTGCAAAATGTCCTTAATAAGAAAAAAAATATATACTTTTATAACTTACCAGTAAACAGCTACTTGTATTAAACCTTATCATTAAACTAACTCCAGAGTTTTAGTGTATAATGTGATCTTCAACATAACAGTAATGTAAATGACTGCAACTCTTGAGCAAAACAAGCAAATTACATTTTAATTATGTTTCCCTCACCTGTTTTTTATATTGATATGAATACGTATTTTATATTCAATCTTTTCTATTTTATAATTGCTCTGTATTTTATGATTGTGTACAGCACTTTGGTCCTGTCGGTGTATAAAGTGCTTCATAAATAAAGTTGGTATGGTATGGTTTTGAGTGAATTAATCAGGCTACACAAAGCATCATTTAATAAAAGGCTAAACATTAAATACAGCTGCAATCAACAGGAAAGCAACAAGTAGTGGCCATACATCTTAAAACATCTTTAACTTTTTTAGATTAAAAGATCTTTTTAGGATTGTATTTCTATGGCACATGTTGCTCTTGTTACAAGTGTTCCTGATGTTAGATGATATCCTCAGACATGGAGAAAGAAATGCAATTCTCATGAATACAGTAAGGACCATCAAACAACAGTGGGTACCATAAATATGGGAAGGACAGCATAGTTAAGAATAAAGTGAGCTCATAGTGGGCACGCGTTTCTTAGGGAAGATGCCAAGAATGGAAACAGATCAGTCATATGAGATAATCGCTCCCTATTTTAGAACCTACAGTAATTGGCAAATGGGTTTCCATCCTCCATCCAACACATTAATTTATTTTCAGATAAGACAAAATCCTCCTTCAGTGAATGTATTTTGCCTTTCACATCAACGTTTTCTAATGCTATATTTCAAAATGCACATACAGATTCTTGGAAAGAGCTTAGTTCCAGTTACAACTAATTGTAAATGTTAAAAAGATAATGACAACAAAAGATTCTTTATCAGGATGACTGAGCATCAGGAATACCAAAGGTTTTCAGTGTGTCAGATTAGTATTGTTATTCAGTTCCATATACTGGTTGGTACATATGCTGCTTTAATGCAAAACATCTTTGGTGCAATGCAACACTTCTCTGTCAGTGTGTATATTCGGATTATCAAACAGGACTGTGCATCACATCTACAGGCTTATTTTACCTTCATTGAAACACATACAGTGCCTTGCAAAAGTATTCAGTGCCCTTTAACTTTTCAGCCTTTTACTACATTTCAGGCTTCAAACATAAAGATATAAAATTTTATTCTTTTTTTTTGTGTGAAAAATCGACAACAAGCTGGACATGATCAGGAAGTGGAACAAAATGTCTCTGAATGACCCAGTATTGACCTAAATGCCTGATGATGATAAATAGAATCCACCTGTGAGTAATCAAGTCTCTATATAAATGCTCCTGCTCTGTGATAGTCTCACTGTTATGTTTTAAGTACAGAGAGCATCATGAAGAACAAGGAACACTCCAGGCAGGCCCGAGATACTGTTGTGGAGAAGTTTAAAGCCGGGTTTGAATGAAAAAAAGATTTCCCAAGCTTTAAATATCCAAAGAAGTGCTGTACAAGTGATAATATTGAAATGGAAGTAGCATCAGACGACTGCAAATCTACAAACACACGGTTATCCCTCTAAACTTTCAGCTCAAACAAGGAGAAGACTGATCAGAGATGCAGGCAAGAGACCCATTATCACTCTAGATGAACTTCAGAGATCTACAGCTGAGGTTGGAGACTTTGTCGGTAGGAAAACAATCAGTTGTATAATGCACAGTTCTGGCCTTTGTTGAAGGAAATATCCATAAAAAATATTGTTCAAAGTCTGCTACATGCCACCTGGGACGCACAGCAAACATGTGGAAGATGGTGCTCTAGTCAGAGGAAACCAAAATCACACTTTTTGGCAACAATGCAAAACATTATGTTGGGCATAAAAGCAACACAGCTCATCACCCTGAACACACCATACCCACCGTCAAACATGGTGGTGGCAGTATCATGGTTTGGGCCTGCCTTTCCTGAACAGGGACAGGGAAGATGGTTAAAATCCATGAGGAGATAAATGGAAGCAAATACAGGATCATTCTGGATGGAAACCTGTTGGAGTCCGCAAAAGACCTGAGACTGGGACGGGTTTTAGAATGGCCAATCCAAAGTCCAGACCTCAATTTAATTGATAATTTGTGGAAAGAACTGAACAATGACGTTCATTAACGCACTCCATCCAACCTCACACTGTTATGCAGCAAGAATAGGCAAGTTTGTCGATGTGCAAAACTAATAGAGACATACCAAAAGCGACTTGCAACTGTAATCACAGTCAAAGGTGGTGTTGTCCTACAAAGTATTAACTGTAACGGGCTGAATAATTTTTCCGTTTTTTATTTGATAAAAAAAAGTTTAACAGGTGCAATAACTTTCATTCTACTTTATAATCATGTCCAACTTGCTTATTTTTTCACAAAAAAATTACAATTGTATTTATTTATATTTATGTTTGAAGCCTGAAATGTGGAAAAAGGTGGAAATGTTCAACAGGGCTGAAAACTTTCGCAAGGCACTGTAATATAGGCTCTATAGTTCATAGTCTGGAGTCCTATAAACTTGCTATCGTGGATTATGCCAACACTTTTACAAAGGAACTAAATACATACTTTTTCAAAGAGGCATTTTTCCTCACTTGTCCCTGGGGCTGCATGCAGTAAAGATATATATATATATATATATATTTCCAATGGTTATTTAATTGTATTTTCACTATAAAGCACTTTAAGGATGCCGCCCGAGAAAGGTGTAAGGTAAATACAATTTTATTTATCCACTCACAACGTGCAAAACTAACAAAAGAGATCTGAATATTCAAACGTGTTTACAGAAACTGCAATTCCTTCTCCGTGCTTCATCCTGCAGTTGCTCACCACCCTACTGGATGTGGCAGCTAAAATTAGATTTGCTTCCAGAGAAAAAACAAATGCAGGGAAATCATTAGCTTTAGTCAGGAGAATGCTTAAACATTGCAATATAAAGAGGGAAACAAATGTCTAAGAATTCTTAATCAATTAGGGTTAATTTGATATTTGTACTAAAAATATGTATTTGTACAAGTAATTTTTTTTTTTTTTGGTGCCACTAAACTATACGAACTAGAAAAGGGAAAAACTGTTAACAATATTGTTTTGTAGAGAACTAGAGCCATAAATAACAGTGACTTTATATCTCAATGACTTATTTAGAATGAAATTTGTTTTATTGTGTAACAACAAAAATACTAAGTAAAGTATTGATACCCTAAAGTAAAAAACTGTCCATTTTCTTTTTCCTGTGTTGTACTTTAGTTGTAAATTGATGACAATAAAAGCTGGGATAAATTAGAAAATCCGAAACAGTTGTTTTTATCTTCACTCGTTTGAAGCTTTTGTTCTTACTTTTTTCTGCAGCAACATTTACAAGTCTGCTTGATGTAGTCTGTGTTGTGAAAGAGATCAGATGTAGAAACATTTTTTTTTTTCGTAAAAAGGCTTCTGCTGCATTAATTTCATCAAAAGAAGAACTAAATCTCAAGGTATTTACAAGTAAAAATGTTGTTCAAGCACAAGCCAACTGCAGTTCATTCCGTTTAAACTTAAGTAAATTTTTCCAAACGTAAAGTATATAGCAGAAAACACCGAAAGGCTTACTGATACTTCAACCCGCAGACAGTGATCTGTTTCTATCAGTTTGTTTTCCTTTCGCTTTCCTCACATGCACCCTCAGGTGTGCAACAGATTGGCTCTCCCTGACATCATCCCTACTTATTTTACTGTTGTGTGATGGAAAGTCCTGCAGTGAACCCAAGAACCTATGCTGCTAATAAGAAACCCTTTGTCCACCATGACTGCCATGTTAATTCTGCTTAGCTGTCTGATGTCAGGGAGCTTAGAAATCTTTCATCACTTATGGACCCTGCATAGACTGGAAACACAGAGTTGACTGCAGTATGAACTGCAGTTTACTTTGCCAGATAAGAGAAGGTGTCAGATAAACCATCTAAATCCAGTGCAAGACCAATTGTGTGTCATGGAAGACAGAAAATGGATATAGCTGAACGATGATGACTGTAGGAAGAACAGAGACTTCTGGTTCTATACTGGATGTATGAAGAATCGATCGAGGTGCAGAAGATGTTTTATTGTGGTGTGGCGGACAGCAGATCATTGGTAGGCTAACAGATAGGTAGATCAAACAGCAGCAGAAACAGGATAATATCTGTGAGAATTCAGAATATAAATGTAAAAAGCAAATGTTAAAGTTCAAATATATTTACTATGTTCGCTGAGGTGCCTTTCAGCGTGTTTTTATTTATCTTCTTTTGTTGACTTTCCATCCATTCTCTACATAAATAGCCCAAAGATCGTAAACACATATTACCATAAACTAATAATAAAAATATAATGGATCAGTGACAATCTACCATGGTACAATTTCATCTTTTGGCTGTTAGTCACTCTATCACAAGGGGACAAGTATGATTTTATTGTTTATGACCATATTGTTAGTTACCATAGTTATTTCATATGCAAAAAAGTTCACGAGATGAGAAACCATGGTGATTTTTGGTCCTCAAGGATAAATATGATAATAAAATATTCACATGCTGTTTATCTGTCTGTGTGAATTATAATTAAATTTGTCATTTTATTTTTACTCTGGCAGTGTACCGATAAAACTGATTTTCAAGCTTTTCTGATGAATTCCCTGACCCTTTCAATCTGACATTGGCTGTTCTGAAGTTTCACAGCAAACGCAATAACTCCACCTTATATGGAGACCCCAAATTTGTTCCTTTACTTTTGTATGGTTGTCCATCCTTTGAGCATTGTAAGGAAAGACAGTAAATGCAGTCTTTTAGTCCTGTTTCCGAAATGCTCACCAGTAACACGTGTTACTGGACTGATTTGTTAGCCTGACGTAGTCCTACTCAATTCTAGTCAGAATATGAGTCTGATACTGCTCCATAGAGCTGTGATTATGGGGCGTGTTTTGAACGAACCAGGACAAAAAATGCCTCTGCACTCAATTGGATAGACCTACAACCAATAAGAGCAACGGAGTGCGTGACGTATGTTAAGCGACGCATAGTTGTTGTCAACAAAAATCAAAGCGTGCAGTTGCACGCCTAGAATAAGAAGATGAGCCTTGATCGCGTTTCTCTGTTCCTCTTTTAAAATTAATTTGCTGTCGATATCTTCTAGAACAGACCTAATAGCAGAATCTACTCACCTCAACTCTCCGGCGGCAGCCATTGTTGTCGTCACCCAAGCGCTCTTTGGTCACATGGTTGATTACGTTACTGTTGATCATCTGTCCATCATCGTATAAAGCCCGCCCTGACAATTTGATTGGATCACCAGAGAGTGGGCAATAATACTCGCGCTACTATGGAGCAATGCCAGACCGAACTTCCCGACCTCATACCTTGTGGGCGGGACTAAGTTCGGAATGGCACCCAGGCTACTGATTTGTTATTTTCCCTGAAAAAACTGGTCTTGGGCTGTGTCTAAATGTCTGACTTAATCACTGTATAGGGCACTATATAGTGATTACTGTTTAGGGCACTTAATAGTGATTACACTATTTTAAGCGTGTCTGAACGTCTAGTGGATGAAAAAGTAGTCGACTCGAAATTTCCCACAATTCACCTTGAAAAGTAGTGATCAGCCAAGATATATCCATAATGCTTTGCACAGAGAACTCTCCTTACACAGCATTATGGGATTTACTGTCACAGCGGCCCACTGTCGCCATAGGCTGTCCCTAGCAGTCGATGTCTGCTAGGGACAGCCTATGAGGACAGCGACTAATAACAAAAATGGGACAGGTACCGCCTGCTGGAGGCGGAGTTACTTGACCAACAGGTAGCTAATGGTCAGTTAACTGAGCTCTTTATTGTGGTTGAGGGTTCTAGCGGTTAGGGTGGACGTTCAGACACATCCTTAGTTTTGTGGTCTACTGTTTCCAAAGAGAAATGCTGAAGTTCCTTTGTCTAAAGCCTTTAACCGAGTTGTTTGTAGTGGACATGTTCTGTTATAAGCATTGTTTCAATGGACACTTTGTGCAAATGTTTGAGATTCAACAGTGAGTCATACTGGTTTCTCAAATTCCTTCAGCTTGGTGTCACATATTAAACAGTGTGACCCTCCATAAAAGACATTTCATCCCAGCGTTTCATGTCCTGAGCCCGTAACTTCATCAATGACCCCTCACACCCCAACCCTGGACTGTTCTCTCTGCTTCCCTCTGGGAAGAGACTTCAAAGCATCCGATGCAGGTCCAGCAAATTCCATAACAGTTTCTTCTCCACTGCCATTAGACTGCTGTATTTGTGTAAAATGGGTTATTTTATTGCTCTAAAAAAAAATTTTAGAACTGTAAATAGACATTCATTTGTTTATATTACTATTTTTTCTTTTTTGTTTTTCAAGGCTGCACTTTAAAAAATGAAATTTTATAGAGCTTTTTTAAACAAAACGTCTTTTTGTATACACTCGTGTATACAAAATGACGAAATAAATCTGTCTAAGTCTAAGTGATGTGAAGACTAATTGGTAAAAAGAAGCTCTGTGCAGACATATTCAGCAAACAGTCACATTGAGTGCACATCAAGTCTGCTTCTAGTATCAGTGATGTCTATAGAATCAAAAAAGCCAGACTCAGTGGGAACTTTAACCTCTTTAACATCAATTTCCCACCAAATAATCAAATGTTTGTATTATTCTTCCATATGGTCTAGATCTGAAACTGTGATAAACAGAAAACCAGAAAGTCTTGAAAATCAAAGAAATTTTTTTTTTGGGATCCCGATGCAAATACATTATCCCCAACAACATCATTCTAACAGAAGTGGAGTGAACGTTTGAAACAATAAGGGATGGATCCAGGTGGACAACATTACTAAATTCGGACTCTACCAAGTGTTTTAGCTAAATTTCAAAAGTTATCAGATTATGCAACATTTCATTTGTTTTTGCCCAGTTTCAGTAAGCCTTTGTGAACTTTAACATCAGTTTCCTATCCTTAGCTAACAATTCTGATTAATGATCAATCTGTTGCGCTTAGGATATCTTGACTGTAATGAGCGGTCACAAATATTGTCTTCCTGATGTCTCTGACCCATTATAACCATTCTCCTCTGTCTTCTATTCTCATCCACAAGACTGACTCATACTGGATATTTCTGCAATCTGAGAGCTGGTTCTTCATGAAAAGTTGAGTAGGGCAGTAGTTTCTGATACACTCAGAAAAGCCCATTAGGCAACAACAAACATGTCAACATTTCATACTCACTTAAATCCGTTTCTCATTTTTAATGATCTGTCACAACTTCAGCAAGCTCTGTTGTCTACTTTAATCTTCTGCCATGTGATTATCTTAAGAACTATTTATGTTGATAAGCCCTTAACAGGACAAACTGAATGATGTGGCCGTTGGGTATAAATTACAAAGACAATAAATGTATTTAAATTCATTTTTATCATAGAGTGCCAGTGATGTTGATGCTATTTCAACTCGCTGGGCCAGTTTTATTGCTAAAAGCTCTGATCCTTCTATTCAAATATCAATGTACAGTATAGACAGATCACATTAGTAAAGTTTATATATATATATATATATATATATATATATATATATATATATATATATACACATACACACACAATTGAAGACTAAAATACTCTTTTACAGGAAACATAAAAACAAAATCACAATTCAAAGTTAACTTGAAACAAAGCAAACTACAAACAATGACCTGCTAAAATAGGAAGCAGGTAGACATTTTTTTTTTTTTATAAGCCGAAAGCTAATCAGAGTCTTTGAGCTGGAAGTAAGTTTAGCTAATTAAAGAAGACTCTTTGTGACAAAGTAACATGAAAGTCAGCATACCTACAGCTTTGTTTCATACCTAAAGCTTCTTTATGAAAGGCGGTTATCAACCTAATGCAGAACTACTTAGGACAAAAGAAAAGAATAAAATAAAATCTCATTTACTGTTTTTGGAACACAGGGAGAAAACATCCCCTATTGACGGCACAATTTGAGGAAAAGAAAGGGGATTTTATTGCACAGTGCAATTTCTAAAATAGCAGCTATACTTACATTGGAATAAAATAAAAATAAAAATAAGATTAACAAGAAAAAACGATGTGCCTCAGATGGATTCCTCCAGATCGTGGTATTCTGCTGGTGCCTGGATTATACCAAGTATTTTCATCAACCATTGAAATGAGCTGCCCACTCAGTGTCAAAAGAGCAGCTGTGCCTCAGTATGTCACCAAAGATTGATTCTATGCTTAATGTGCAAAAGAAAAAGAACAAGAAGGAATTAATTCCTGATGCATTTCTAGTCTCAAACTAAGCTTTCTTTTTTGTTTTTGAGCCCTAAATGGAAATAATTTTCCATTTCATTTCGTTGCCATTGTTCATCATATAAAAGATACAAAGAAAGGAAGAATAATTTGGAATATTTCAGCAGCAGACATTGGTTGGAAATTGGTTTAATAATTGACACGTTTTTTTGCTTTAAAAGGTTTCCAAACCTATTTTGTCTGTTATTTCTTAAATGCACTTTAATTCTTGCATGTCTCGCTCTGAAAGCTTGTGGCTCAATCACATATCCCAGGGGAAAGGAGTACTTGATATTTAAAGAGAAAAAAAGGAGAGAAATGACCAGCCAAGCAGAGGACAAAGCAATAAGTGGTAGATATAAAGTAGGGGTCAAGATCAGTTGGACGATTTTTAAGTCAATCTTAGATTAAATGAAGACGGAAAATCTAACAAAGACCTCAAAGAATGACTGCGCAAATATTCATCCTTTAGGTGATTATATACAGCAGGGGTGCGGAAGTCCACTCTGTGTGCTACTATCCTGCAGATCCATCCTTTTTCCAAGAAACCTGCATCAAAGAATGTCTTGTTAGCCGGCCTCTGCAGAGCTGAATGACACACTGATGAGGGAATTCAGATATTTGGTTCAGATGCTTAGGAGCAGGGATGCATCCAGAAGTTCTACGATGTGTTTCAAAAAAAGTAAAATAAAGACCAGGCTATCCAAATCAGACTAACTGTAACCAATTTGAGATCAATTATGATTTCTAAAAAGATTTCTGTTAGCTAATTTACTGATTTTTCATGACTATCTTCATATTCAGAGGATTATGTACATTAGAATGGCAATGCATTTATGCATGTTTAAAAAAAACTGTGTGTGTATTTAAAGGAAATACAGATTATTGAGTAAAATCATCGAAAGAAAGCCCAAGAGAAATCTTGAAATTGACTTTCTGGCTCATCTTTACATTTCCAGAAGGCAGCTTTTTTGGTAAGCTTTAATTAAAAAAATAAAAATTATTATTTTTTTATTTTTTACCTCAGCAAGCAGCAAAAAAAGTTTAGTTTGGAAAGAGCCGTGTGCCCAACTGGGCATTTACTTGTTTTCTGTAAAGACTGCTGAACATACTGTAGGACTTTACTTATTTATTTTTCCTCCCTTGCATAATCAAACAACCTTCATTTGAAAGTTTTAGCATTTAACACTGCAAAACTAATTTCCTGCTTTCAATAAGGGAGCATTTAAACCATCACTGAAACAACAAGCACCATATGGTGAGTCTTCACAGTTTTCTATGTGATATTTTCTTTCACGGGAACTTAATTGCTTTCATGCTTCTTGAGTGACTTTCTGCCATTTGAAAGTAATTCATCCACTGTCTTACGGACACTTTACAAAGAACCACCTGCTTTAAGCAAATCCCCATGAGTGCATGCAGCAGATGAAATAGAAAGCCTTATAACAACTCTGTTTATGTTTCTTTGCCATTTTCCGGAAACCCTTTTTATTATTATTTTTACAACACTTCATTCTATTGCATTGACCCAAGCCGGTCAGATGTTTTTCATTTTCCTCAAGATCATTTCACCATTGGATCCTTAAAAGCACTCAAAGTGTGGTGTATCAAAGACCTCCTTTGGATTTAGCTATTGAGTCAAGCCTTATCCGTCTACAAAATTGCTTTGAGAGAGCATACACAGTATATAGAAAAAGATTATGTTCGACATATTGCAAGCACGGTTTCGAATTTAATTCTAACGGTGGAGAAGTAATATACAGTGATGACAAATCCTCACAGCAACACTGTTAAGAATTGAAAGAGCTGCAAGAACTAAAGCATTGATTTGTTCTTAATGTGGCCTTTATGAGTATCAGTTATTGAATGAATATCCTACAATGCTTTTGTGCACTGGGGAGCTCTGAGCTAATTATTCGCCTGAATAATTTGAGTAAAACTCAAATTTTCTATTTATGAAAATACATGAGCAAAAGGCCTCAGCTTTTCTTTCTCTTGTGGTTTAGAACATTTAGGGGAAAAATAAAACTTCCAGAAAGCATTGTGGGGCAAATGTTCATGCAGTTTGTTTCTTTGAAAATTCTAAGTGCTGCACCACTAACAAACACTCCCCAAAAAAAAACATCAAAGGAAAGGCAAGTTCAGCCGCCTCTGCAAAAACACTGCAAAATGCATTTCTATTACCCCTTTAACACCGGCTGAAAAAACAGTTTAAACCTGAAAACCATCGGCTTTTATCCGCAGTTGGAATAGCTTACTGATGCGTCTACCCGCATCAAACGACTTTGCACAAAAAATAGCTTTGGCTCTAATCGACATGCTGTGGAACACCAGACCCGCTAAATTATGGGACACCATTGAACACGTCAATTAAGGTTTTTCCTTTAAAGTGATTCCCCATGCTAGCCATTACCTCCATTTTCTTAGCCATACCTAGCTAAAGAAACTACGGCTTACAGGGTACCCAGCCCTAATTATGTCTTTAGGAACAATCATGGATGGTCAGGAATCAATTATCAAAACAGTTACTGATTTGTAATAAAGCAAATTATTTAATAAATATGATCTTACTTAAGTATTTTATTCACCAATTGCTTTTGCTTTGAGAATTCATTACAGCACATTGCAATTGCTCTAAATAAGTTTAAAAGCTTATTTGACCCAATTCCAAAAACTAGAAGATAAACTTTGTTCTCAAACCAACATAAAAATCCATGCAAAACTGTGATATTATTCTTTCCTTCTATTTTCATTTTTTTTTATATCTATTTGCCTTTTCTTCTATGTCTAAACAGTATTTAGTCGAGTTTCACTGGATTAGTTAAATCAGCTAAGAAAAAAATTCTTATATTTTGAATTGAAGTTTTCAGCTATTCCATAGGTGTGCAAATGGCACATGTATGTGTTATCTTAACACACAGCGAGTTAGGCATGGGTTAACAGAACAAATCTCACAATCCAAAAGTTATCTGTTGAAATAACATAAACTCACAACTGACTAGATGGATGGATGGATGGATAAACAGACTAGAAAGGAACACATTTGGATGAATGAGTGAGCAGACAGACAAATGGATGAATGAATGAGCAGACAGATGTATATGCCGTTGTTCAAAAACATTATTTGCACCACCAGTAAAATATTGGTACATACTATTCCAGTGCTATAAAATGTTTTGAATAACTATATAGTGCTTACCTTGATATTCCTGTATCTATTTTTAGAGACAGATACAGTAGAAGGTGGATTCAATAATTTACTACAAAGGCCCTTCCGTGGCTCAGATTACCAGTTAGATTATATGTAGCCCTTTTGTTGTTTTAAAATAGCGTTACTTTCATAGTACCATAGTAAATTTAAACCTGCAGTCCCCTTACTCAGTCTCTGTGATTTGCCTAATATCTTTATTTTAGAGATCGAAAGAAACCCAAAACATTTTATGTTTTTAAAACCTACAGCGTGTGAAATAAGTACTGGACAAGCCATCATTTTTCTCAGTAAACATATTGCTAGAAGTTCTTGACATGACATTTTCACCTGATGTTGGAAACAATCCCTGCAATCCACCCATACAAACAAATTAGACATTAGATGTCCAGAAATTAAGTTATGTGTAATAAAATGAAATGTCACAGGGAAAAAGTATTGAACACGTGAAGAAAGGGAGGTCCAAAAAGGCATAGTGAGCCATGAAACCAACCAAAATCTCTCAGTAATTAGAAAGTAATCCTACCCCTTGTCAGTGCAAATTAATACCAGCTGGTTCAGTCCCAAATGATGGCCTATAAAAAGATGTCTCTGATATCACACAGCACAGGAAACATTGCCTGATGTTTAAAAATTAAGAGCTATCTCAAAACCTTTGCAACCTTATTATTTAAATCATAATTTGTTACAAAAAGGATTTCTAAACTCTTCAATGTTCCAGTTAGCACTGTTGGGGTCATAATGTAAAAGGGGAAATAACATCATTTCACCATAAACCAACCAGGAGCAAGGTGCTCCTCGCAAGGTTTCTGACAGAGGTGTGAAAATAATTATCAGATGAATTGTCCAAGAGCCAAAGACCACTTGTGGAGAGCTTCGTAAATACCTGAAATTAGCAGGTAAATTTTTTTTTAAAGAAAACGATAAGTAATGCACTCAAACGCCTTTACCTGTAGGCA
Source organism: Cyprinodon variegatus (assembly GCF_000732505.1). Taxonomy (NCBI): domain Eukaryota; kingdom Metazoa; phylum Chordata; class Actinopteri; order Cyprinodontiformes; family Cyprinodontidae; genus Cyprinodon; species Cyprinodon variegatus. Next base: position 748,023 of record NW_015150485.1, on the reverse strand, counting down.
CTGCACAAGACTCTATTGGTGAAAAAAAAATAAAAAGCATGTTGAAGCTTATTTAAAGTATGCTGCACAACATTAGGACAAGTCTGTGGAATACTGGGATGATACGCCAGGCTCCATCTTATATCAGAGATAGGACTTTTCCTTATGTTCCAAACAGAACACTTCTCTCGCAATCTGCAGGTTTATTAGTGATTCTTAGAATGTCTAAAAGTAGAATGGGAGGCAGATCTTTTAGTTATCAGGCTCCTCTCCTGTGGAACCAACTACGAGTTTTAGTCCATAAGACAGTCACCCTGTCTACTTTTGTATTACTGCTTCTTTTTCTATATATGCTTCTGTCTCCTCGAACCCCAATCGACCTCAGCAGCCCAGCTGAGCCTGGTTCTACTGGAGGTTTCTTCCCCTTAAGAGAGTTTTTCCTCTCCACTGTCGCTACAAGCATGCTTAGTGTGAGGGACTGCCTTTGAGTCAATGTGTCGATGCAATCAACTGTTCTCCTTAGATAGAAAACTTTTAATCAGTTTGACTGTATGATCTTATTGAATTGTCTCTGTAAAGTGCCTTGAGATGACATGTGTTGTGAATTGGCGCTATAGAAATAAACTGAATTCAATTCAATTGAATATAGTCTGGTCAGAGGAGACCAAAACTGAACTCTTTGGATGCCATAATACGCATGTTTGGTGGTTAAATGGCACTAGCACATCAGCATACCAACAGTGAAGTTTGGAGGTGGAAAAATAATTGTTTAGCATATGGTACTGGCAGACTTCAAATAATTGAAGGATCAATGGAAAAGTGTACAGATGCATTCTTAATAAAAATCTGCTGCCATCTACCAGGATGATGATGAAACGTGGGTGGACATTTCAGAAAGACAATTACCCCAAACACACAGCCAAGAAACTCTCAGTTGGTCTCTAAGAAAGTAAATAAAGCTGCTATAATGGCCCAGCGAATCATCCAAAAAAATCTATGTAAAGAACTAAAAATCAGAGTTCATAGGAAAGGCAAAATAAAAGACTAAATAAACTATCCTTAAAATATTTATACATATAGGTTAAAGTTTTTTATTCTGCTATTTCTAATTGTTTTTAGGTGACTTAGAATAGCCTATATTTAAATATGAATTTCAGGTGAGAATTCAAATGAATTAACTATTCACAGATAATATCCATCCAATTTTACTGAGATCGATTTTTTTTTAAGAGGAATGGGAAATAATTTCAGTCACTGTATGTGTAAAGCTGGTTGAAACATACCTGAAAATTTTGCTTCTGTAATTACAGTGAAAGACTGTTGGGCTAAATATAGAATCAGAGAAGCTGAATGTGCCTTTGTGTTCTTCGTGTAAAAGTTAAAACATAAACACACAAATGTTTTTGGCTGCAATTTGAAAACATGTCAAAATGTTTAAGAAAAAGAAATAGTTTAGAAGAAAAGGTAAAGTAAATCAGAACCTATGTTTTGGGGTTTGACTGAGCTCTATATGCTCATATTTCTTTTGGATAGTGACCTCAAACTAGTTTACTGTTCTAATTAATAACATTTGTGATCAAAAAGATTAGGGTTGAACTAGTTATGAGTTAATGTTGATAAGCATAAAGGGGTACTGCTTTATGCTATCAAAAGCTGATTATATGCTCTTAATGTTAAAACATATCCGTGCACATGAGGTCAGACAGGACATAAATGAAGCTTGCATGTATTGCAAAATATAAAAAACATACTTTATTTTTTTACAGCCATAAAGCAACTTTGATTTAAAATAGTTTGAGTTATCATAAAGTCAAATCAAATACCACATTACAATGTGGCAGCCAGTGGTTTCATAGTTTAAAATAGGGGATTCCAAATGTATTCCAGTCAGAAAATGACAATAAACACAAAAGCATAATTACATGATCCTTTAAAATCATAAAAGCATCAACATATCTTTAAAATAATCACTTCCTTCATCTACCAACGTATTATGCTAGATTTAAATGATTTTGTTTTGTTTATGATCAGATGAATCAGAGCTTTGGCTGCAGTAATGTGGGTGTTGCTCCAGGCTTTCTCTGAAGGAAGGTAATCAGAAGCAGAAAAGTCTAGAAGAAGAGCAGCTGGAGCGAGTGGGTAGAGTTGCTGCTCAGGGTATCCCAAGGATTCAATGTGAGGTGGCTCAGGTGTCTGATCAGGATGTCTTCATGACAGCCTCCTTTTTGTGGCTTTATAACCACGTCCAACAGGGAGACTCATGGTAGTACCACATCATCCCAATTCCCACATCTGGTAAAATAAGCTATACATTTTAAATCAAATTAATATCTCAGTTATCTTATATCTCTTTCTAAATCCTATCTTATAGCTTAGACATCTGTAGCTAAAAAAAAATCTTTATTCTATATATTTTGATAGTTTTACATTTTTATAAGAAACATATAAAACATAAAAATAAGTAAAACAGAAAGCCGAGATCTGCTAACCCTCTGAAGCATAATTACTTATTTAGAAATAAGCCTTAGACTCCTCTGTGTGAAGGATTACGCCTCTCGCACTTAACCTTCTCATTACAACCAAAGCTTTATATTTTAGATACTAAAAACACTTTACAATAATCTCCATGAATTAAACTTTACACAAATTGATTTAGCCTCTGCAGATGAATCAGATACTTATGAATATCATGTATAGTTAAATGATTTTGGGCCTTGGTTTATCCTTTTTTATACATATTTACACCCTCCAAACACTCAATTTAAGTCGCAGGCAGTGAGACGTAGGAAGAAAGGATGGATGGATGGCTGGAGCAGAGAAAATAAATCTCTTAAATGACTCAGCATTAAAAAAAAATTATTTCAAAGTGTGTTATTAAATAACCTTTAAACCAATTTTATCTAATCATCTAAACCAAAAGCTAGTAGCATAACGACTAAAATTAATATGTACTTGTGACGTCTGATTCCTTCCTGGATGATAGCGGTGTGATGATTCATTCAGCTCACACCACAATACACAGCCTAAGGTTTAAAGATCAAGGCAGATGCAGATTTGGGCAACAAAACAAAAACAACCCATTTTTCTTCCACATATCAGAATAAAGCTGCTGTAATACTGTTTCCCAGCTTACTATGTATGCTAAAGTAATCACATTTTATAATATAATTAATCATTTTTAAACTAAACATGTAGAAAAGCAAATCCTTTCATGTCTTTTAAGTAAGCACATTACTTCTGATGCGCTCCCATTCTGAACAGTGCATTTGTATCAGGACCATTGCAAAGACCAGATGTGAAATAAAGATCTCCACTGGATGAATACAGTCAGTAATCTAATCAGTCAATGGATTGAGAGATATATAGTCTGAAAAGAAAATGTTAAAACTGAAATGAATTTGTGAAGCCTTGCGAAAAAGACCAAACAACCCCCAAAAACTTCTGTTCATTGGTTGTCATCTTTTTTCCCACTACAAAAAAAAAGAAAGGATGATCTTGATCACAGAAAAGCTCACTTTCTTCAGCAGGAGCTTTTGTCACCCGGTGATCTTAGCGGAGGTGTGAAAGGACACACCAGGTGAGATGAGGCGAGTGGAGAAGCTGTCAGAACAGCACGGCATCTGGTTCTGGCTCAGCAGAGCATCTGCTTTGATGCCCCGGGAGCGAAGAAAGCTTAGAGGAACATTTCTCTGCCTTCTTAAAGCGCTGCATGCTGGGAAGACTCCGGTTTGCAGCAGGCTTCAGTGGATTCAGAGTTGGAAGAATGCCTGCGGGTACAACGAAAAGAAATTTGTTAAATTACAACCTGTGAATTTTTAATATTCTACCTCAGATGGTATTTGATATTTAAGTTTGATCATTTTGATAATGATCCATGTTATGAAACAGTCACCGTTTATGTGCTGGATATTAAAAACTGGCTTATTTTATCATAGACGAACTTGACCTTTTTCTAAATTTGTTTGAGAGAATATTTTCGCAAATGTCACCAAGACACAATTAAAGCAGAAAGTTTTATAGGAATGAGCTTTTTTAATGCCAACTGCCATTGCACACCAAAACCATTTCCATAAGGCAACAAATGTAGGTTAAAGATAATTTGAAAACTTTTATTTTTGCAATATTCATTAATATAACTGTTAAGATTTTCCTTCTGGCTCATGCTTTCATCTTTGTTTTTGATATATTTAAACATGAAACAGCCCTCAAAAGCACAATACATGTTTATATCCAAACTTATTAAAATATTTGGAAAAATATTCCTGCTTTTAAACGTGGTGTAACATTTTTATGAGGATAAATGACACTGGAAAGATGAGATTCATTTTCTAATTTACTACTGTCAACAGTTTAAGCAGGTGCTTTCATTTGTTTGGTTTATTAAATTATTTTCTCATGCATCTATTAGTCGCAATAATCCCCAAGCAATTTTAAGAGACACACAAAACAGTACTTTATATATTGATACATAAATACTGAAATGGCAAGTATGAAATTGAATCATATTGATTTTCAGACTTGCAAATTTAATTCACTCAGAACCGTATCTTGACAAATATTGCAATATTGACAAACAACCTGTTTCAATCTAAAAAAAAAATAACACCTTTATAGATAGTAACCTACATACACCAGGGCTTGTGTACCTTTATGCTTTCACTCCCCTTTTTGCTTATCCGCTTACAAACCTTAATTTTCTTACTTTAGAATAATGAAAGGACTTTTTTATATTAATTTGTATTCTAATATTTAGATTTATATCTGGAGTTCTTTCAAATATGCTGGTGAAGATTCTTAGTCATCCAAAAAAGTAAAAAAAAAAAAACAATCCAATGGACTTTGTTTTCCAAGTTTGAAGACATTTCAGTTCCCATTCAGGAAGCTTTTTCAATTCAAAATGTCTTGATTAGCGTTTAGTTCCAGGCTTTATAGAGTAGCCCAGCAATGCCTTGTTTTGGATTAGAAAACATGCAAATTTACCTGGAAGAACAGGTCCACCCCTAAGTTATGGGGAGTTGGTGTTTTGGTTTTGTTAAAATTGGTTTCCTAAATTAAATCATGATGATTAATTAATAGTAAAATGGATTTTACTATGTTGCCAAATATGAAAAGTGTCTTAAAAACATCACTTTTGAAAAGAAATGAAGCAGAACCTTGGTTTAAACACTTTGCCTTAAAACACATTAAAGAAAATCAATGTTCTCACCATTCTCTTCTCCGGGCTGTGAGCAGATATCTGCAGCATCCCATTCATAATTCTCATCTACTGAGAGCTGTCTTCTAAAGAAGAAAAAAAATATGAGATGTACACATTATTTCTAGTAGGCTATTCTATTCAATTCCATTCAATTAGGCTACCTAAATTAGCACTAAGATTACAACTTTGCATCACCATGCAAAGCCTCCATGGATTAGTTTACTCTTTACTTTGTTTTGATTAGAATTTGGTAGATAATAAAGGTAATGTTGGTCCTTCAAAAAGCTGACTGTAAGGTATCTGGTAAAACGGTAAATGTACTTACCTTCGCCCTGGTTCAGTTTGGCCATTTTCCTTGTCCTCTGACCTCCGCTGGGTGTCTTCTGCAGTCTCAAGTGGATGTGTAAGAGTTGGGGACAGGGCACATGAAGAGAGGCGCCCATTGGTAGTCTCCATGCTGCCTCGGCCACTGCTTGCATAACTGCTGTAACTTCCGCCAGAATCTGGCACTCCCTCGTAGCTTGCTGTCTCCACTTCCAGTGCATCTAAATCATTGGTGACGGGTGGCAAGTATGTGGATACTTGCTTCAAACTGACAACAAAACCTGGTGATTTTGTTGTTTCCTGATAGGCAGTCTGATTGTTTGCAGTTTCAGCTGAAGGGGAAGGTTGGCAGTAGTAAGGCACGTCAGGATTTGGAGTCAGAACCTGTGGACTATGACCTTTAGAAATATATCCCTCAGCAGGTGAGAATTCAGGTTCAGTTTGAGAATATTTAACTGAACAGTTCTCTTGGCTTAGTGAATCTATCCATGCAGTTGGTGTGAGAAAAGAGGATTTCTTCTGTCTCCTCAAGTCCAGACTCTGACTCCGCTGCTTGCGGTCTAAAGTTCTTGAACCTTGGTGCCTAGCTTTCCAGAACTCTGTTTCTGAAAGTTGCTGAGAATAACGGGCTCTGTCAAAGCTGTCTACAGAAGCATTTCTGCTGCAATTAAAGCTGGTGCTCCTCCTCATGTCTTGATGCCTTCTTGTTTGAGACAGTGAGCAGCCGTGTTGAACATGAGAGGCAATTCTGTGGTGTAGCATGGGCTTTGTAGGTTGCAATGTTGGCCCTTCAAACTCTGGCTCATCTACACTCATTTCAACACACAATTCTTTGCTAGTAGGTTCAGCAAGTATTTCTATTGGTCTCTTAGAATATGGTACTGTATCTAGAGAGGCTTTATTGCTGTGAAAAAATGTGTCAATACTAAGATTCTTTTCCTTTTGTGGTTTAAAGAATTCATCCATTGTTTGGTGGTCATAGGATGTGAATCGTCTTGGAATGCCCGATCTCTGTATTGTATCTATTATCTTACCTCTCTGATGAGGAGGGGTGGATCTTTCACCTAAGGAATTTCTTGCCCCGTTGAGTTGAAGCAATGGGTTTGATTCAGAAGAATAAGGAGACAAAGTGGGACATAAAGGTGGAGATTTGCTCATATGCTCCCTAAATTGATTCAAATTTAATTTGGAATCAAAAAGATGGGGTTCCCAGTTTTCTGAGGAAGATGTAAGGTGGCTAGATCTCTCCTTGCTACCTTGTCGATAGCTGTTGGGCAAGGTCTTGCTTTTGTATTCCCACATAAGCATCCCATCACTTTCCTCCATGTTGTTGGTTTTTGTTTGACCTGTCTTGCCTTTAAAGGAGTTTCTCTCTAGCGTATACCTCCTTAGCTCTCTTTCCAGTTTCTTTCTCTCTTGAGCCAAGCTCAGGCATCGACTCAGGTTTCCGGTCTCACGTTCATGTTCCATTTGGAGAACAAGAGTGCTAGCAGTAGTCGATGGCTGGCTGAGGTTGGCCCGGAGATGTGGGAGCACAGGAAATACTGAAGGTAGCCCTCTAGTCAGACGAGGCAAGGAGCCGAGACTGCTGTTTGAGTACAGGCTGCCCTCATCAGGAGAACCCACATAGCTTTCCTTAAGTGGTGGGAGATGGCCCATGCTGCAAATTTGAGCTGAATCCCCTTCAGGTGTAAAAGGAGGCACATCAACAGAGAGCACATATGGTACTTCTTTCTTTTCCTCCTTTTCTAAGTGAAGCGATACAGATCTTCTGATTCTGGAAATCCTTTTGCTATCAACACTTATTGTGTCATAGTCACTGAGAGTGAACCGACCATCTGGACCTCTAGAGATTAACTCAATGGAGGGAGAAAACAAAGAAGTTGTCTTGGTAAGACTGCCTCTACTGTAGAATGACTCAAGATTCTTCCGTTGACGATTGTTATCTGTCCTCAACGAGGAGCAGTCTGTCTGTGAGGAGGAGGTGGTGGAAGACATTGTGGGGTAGAGGTTAGAGCTGGCTGGCAGGAGGCTTTTCTTCAACAAACTGTCTGGAGTATTGGAGCCTGAAGTCTTCCTGCGAGAGTGAGGGGAAAGATGGGGAAGGGCAGAAGAAACAGAGCTGTAAATGGAAGAGAAACTGACTGCTAAAGTGAGACTGCATGAAAACACAGTGAGCAGTGTGGACAGATTACTGTAAGGAAGATAAGAGTGTGAAACAGAAAGTGGTTGGCATTTTCAGCACATTTAAAGTACGGAAGGAGGGAAAGGTCACCAGCTTATATTACTATGGAGTGATAAAGGGATACTCACATTGATGGGGAACACTTATAGATGGCAGGAAGGGGCTCTGAAAGGGAGCGAGGAGGAGTGAGATGGTGTATGACTCACTGCTCAAGAAGTAAAAAACATATTCGACCCTAAACAGAGCCCATTGAAGGACTTAAGTCCTTCAATGGGCAGTCACATTGTCCTAAAGTCACTTAACTCTAGATTTATTAGCAGCTAATAAGACAACACTCAACTCAGCAAGCAATGCGTATGACATCTATGACTTTGCTAAATCTATGAAAATAGGTCTGATACGGATATTATGTATCTTAGTATTTTATCACAAGAAATGTTCATATTTAAGATTCAGATCAGTTCATCAAAACCAATGTCTGATAAATCTTCAACGGAAGAGGGATAATCACCATTATCTTTCTTTCTGCGGCGCTGGTCTCTCCTGCGGCTGACTACACAGGCAGAACCAAGCAACAAGACCATTGCAAGTAACATAAAGCCCATCCCAGCAAGAATACCGGCCAGTAATGGTTCTGGAACAAACTCCAGGATTCGTGAGTCGGCTGCATAGCTCTCCATATCTGTGAAAACAATGAAAAATATATTTTCGGAAGATATAAATATAACTGACCAACCTTAGATCAGGGTGGAGTATAAAATTATGAGTTTGATGTGACTAAAACATGTATTGACTTCAATTGACTGTAATTTACAATACTTGCTTGCATCACTTTTCTTGTTGTAATTAGGACATGTATATAGCAGCTGTGCACATGAAATGAAGATCTTTCCTTATTATATGAAATCCTTTGCATTGAACTTTTTATGAATTCAAAATTACACGTTTTATCAATTCTTCTGTTTTTTGTTTACTAATATTATCTCTATTATGTGATTTCATTTGTTTATACTCTCTAGAATTTCTCTCTTTTATTTTCTGTCTAACTCTGACTGATCATTATCCTAAATAGCATAACTGAGCTGTCCCTCTGACTAACATCACTTTTGCTAAAACCACTGTTTCATTCTTCTTTTCATGCTTAGCCTTATTTAACTATTATTTTTTCTGTGCTGTTTTTTTGTTTTTTTTGTTTTACTACTTCATTGACTACTGCATTGACTTTGCTTGTATGAAAAGATTTCTGTAGAGAACGTGCAGCTGAAGTCAGCCAATCACGTGACACCTGTGACTCCACCCCCTTGAACAGAAAAACAAACACAGTCAGCACCTCTTGCAGTTTTTCTCCATATTACCTTGAAAACACCAACAAGAACATGGTAATCTCATACTTAGAATATGGGTTGTCATGGTCTTGGTTCTGTTCTTTACTTTGCTCCTTGTTTTCTAGTTTTATTGGTTTAATTCCAGTTTTGTTGTAATTTCTAGATTTGTTAGTTCTCATGTTTTTCTGTTGCCCTCTTGTGTGTGTGTGTTCCTTTCCCCTTGGCTCCCTCGTTGTCTCCTCTCACACCTGCTCCTTGTCAGCTCGTTAACCCTCCCTTTGTCTCTGTCAGCTATATATGGTCTCCCTCTGCTATCACTCTTTGTTGGTTCCTTGTCTTTGCTGTCTTCCCATGCTGTGGTCTACGTTCCTCGTCTCTCCCTGGCTCCTCGTTTTTGGTTTTCCCTTGATGTCTCCATAGTTCTGGTTTGCTTTACATTTTTCATGTTGGATTTTGGATTTTTGGATTCCCGCCTCTGTTAATTTCATTAAAGCTGCAAGAAATCTCCTCAGCCTCTCTGCCTCTGCATTTGGGTCCTCAAACCACAACTAAACCCTGACATGGGTATACCAACCAACAAAGAAGAAATGATGCCATCTCATTTTATCGCTCCCCTAAAGACCCAGAGAGGTAAGTAAGATAGGTGGCTGCTATGAAGAGATGGAGCTGGAGTCCAACTTCAAATAGCACAATTTGCAGCAATCACCTCTGAAATGGTTAGTTGTTATGCACAAAGTAAGGTTGTAGAAATTGTTTTCATTTAGACAGATGTGTAAATTAGCTTTGTTGCTTGTCTAAACCAAGTTTCATCTTTTGATAGGCATGCAGGGTTTCCCCCAGCATATTATAACCGCTGTAGGGTGGCCAGGCTTTACTCGGCCCCCTGCCAGGATAAGTGTCAGCATTGTATCTTAAGGCATCAATTTTGAAAAGCGACATAAAACAGTAAGTGAGGTTCCAGTTCAGGAGAAAGCCTCTCTGACTGAGAGGTTTTCTGAGATGCAACCTGTTATATGTTCAACATATGTAGACAATGTTGGGATGGCAGATTATCCACTCATTTTGTATTACGATCTGTAGTATCTTGCTGTATCATTATGGTACAGTACATGCAGGTGGCTTTATGCTGTCCAGTATGGCAGCAGGAACAGACAGTGTTCACTTAACTGCATGTCCTCTTTACTGATTAATTTATTCTTAAACTCCAGTCTCAAAATTAGGCCCAACCAAACAAGAACATGACTAAAAAGATTAGTCACACCCTGTTACAGTAGGTCATAATGTTTTTCCTGGTTTCAACATTTATATTATATAATTATTAATTAATTTTTTTATTTCAAACTGGTAATCCATTTTTATGATAATCAATCAAACCTTATAAACCATGAACATGTTTTGCAGCCAAATGACTGATACTCAGCACAGCTGTTTAAACAAAAAAAATTGAGTTTGGGCCTCAGTGACAGGCTACAAATGAAGCCTGAGTCCTACATCTAATTTAACATTCATCTCACATAAAAATACAAGTTGAAAAAATTCATAAGTTATTAGGGGAGCTATTTCTATCACCCAGGCTTCAAATGGGCAGGGTTCCCAAGGGTCCCTCTCTGATTCCTCTAGTGCAGGAGGGACGACAGAAGAAACATGGGGCGAAGAGAAAAGCTTGCAGAGTGTGAGGCGTCACTTTGAAGAAGAGAGGGTTGCTCTCAAACACCTACCTGTGGTGGAGACATTGACTGATGGACTGGGCTCACTCAGCAGCTCCCCCCGACGAGAAAGCATCCGCAGCTCATACACGCGTTCCTAAACCCAGCAGCCATGCACACAGAAACACACACGCAGTGGGGAGGACAGAGGATGAAACCACACTTTGTCAACACATGGCACTGTCTGCAATGCTAATGAAGTTCATTTGAATTCATGTAGACACACACAGGAGGGGGAAGGGGAAGATGAAACGGTGAAGGGAAGGGAAAAAAAGGAGTCAGACGACAAGGGAAGTGATGGCTGTCATGTAGGGTTCCAAACTGAGTCTACCAAATAAAATCAGTGCAGTAAAGACAGCACACAGCTATCCAAAAGGGGCTGATTAGACACATAGGGAGGAGTGCAACCGGTGCTTTACCTTCTGTAGACCCACAACCAGTATTTGGGTGCTGTTGGCACTGATGTTCTCCTCCAGATTAAACCACTCCTCTTCTGCAGTGCGTGATTGGAGGACAAAGCCTGTGATGGGAGGCTGCTGAGCTTCAGGAAGGGACCACTGCAGAATAACACCCGCTGAGCTCTGATTAGCTGACAGCGACGTGGGGGGCTTTGGTTTATTACTCCTCCCTGGAGGATCTAATACAGGAAGAATTAAAAAGACTTTCAGTCAATCAGTGGAACCTTTCCACAGGAAATAATTAAATTAAGACAGAGGAAACTGGTGCTGAACACAGAGTGTTTGAGACGAGTAAGACAGAGAAGGTTATGAAAGTCCTGCAGTCAGAAGTTTTCTACATCCCTGATAAGAAATATGTTAATATGCTTCAGTTTAGGTTATTAATAGCAGAAATATAAAAATATATACAGTGCACAAAACATTTTATTGATACATTTCGTATTTAATCCATTATGTTGTTTTAAAGCTGTCAGCTTTTAGGGCCTGAGGTGCATTTGAATAATGAATGCTCTTGTGAACTCTGCAATTAACATTTATTCATTTCTGCTGCAATGCATATTAACTCAGTGACCACTTATTGTGTACAAGTTGCAAGCTTGGACTTCTTTATGCCCTATTGGGATGAAATATTGTGATGCGGAATCTATTGGAGTATAGTTTAAGGAACCAGTCTGAGATTGTTTCAGCAACGTGGAGACTTATCTCACTACAGATCACCATATAAAAGTGGAATAATCTGTTTAAATAAAGCGATGGACAATAATCAAGTAGGCTGTAGTTCACTTGGTAAACTTTAGGACCCTTAGTACCTGGGTAAAATGGTTCCATTGGTACTCCAAAAACATTGAAAAGTGCACCAAGAAAAGGACCCCATATCATTGTGCCATTTTGCTTTTTATTTAATGACTAAATTTAACCCTACTGTCTGTATATGTTTATCAGGATTGGGGAAAATGTCGGTATAAAACACTCTCTTGTTTTATAAGGTTTACTGTTATTTTTAGGATTTTATATATTTTCTAAGAAGGGTTTTTCAACAGTCTATGGGATGCTCTCAAAATTATAGATATTTTTTATTTAAATAATCTGAAAGTAAGTCATGGTATCCCTTTCAGTTTTAAGAAAACAGCATAATGCAGAGAGTGAAGAATTTGGACAGTGTCACTTGAGTTTAAGTGACACTAATTTTGGTTGATTCTCAAATACTTTGTTACCTTACTTAAAGCTACAGTGTGTAATTTTCAGCGACATCTAGCAGTCAGACTGCAGACCGCAGCAACATGAACATCTCCCCCCCACCGCTTCTCCCCCCCAACAGTACGGCGAGCGTTACGGGACAAAATGTCTTCCACGACGTCCGCATCACCTACCTTCTCAAGTGATGAGGTTTGTTTACATAGATAATTTTACAGATAGTATTTCATTAGTCTGTGTAGGGTATAGATTTCAGTACCGTCTCAGTTCATCTCTCTCAACTTGCCGTAGTTACTTTCGAGCGTAATGGGCGATCTCGCAATCGCTAGTTTGTTGGCTCTGCGCTGCCGTAGCGCAAAGATGTCTGCCTCCATGGCTGCGAGACCCGCTCCTATGTAATTATAAATAACGAATTCTAAGGCAACGCAAATATTAAGGTTAAGAGGCTGAGCTCGTAGATGATGATAAATAACATAGTTATGTATAATATATTACATTTCTGACTGTATATCCCTGTAATTATTACACACTGTAGCTTTAAGTAGAAATTTTGGCTATCTATATTTAACTGGAGAAATTATTTTTTTAGACAACTTTTAACTTTTACTCCAACAACTTGTTTGCATTTATCTCTACTTTCTACTCCTAACATTTTAAAAATATCCTCAGTTTCGTTTCATTTAAGCTCGTTTTCATTATGGAATGTTGGTATTTAAAAAAATAAAAACCATCAAAATAATTTCAGACCGCTGATTTCTTTGTGTCTGGACCGGCTGCTGCATCAACTTGTTGATGATGGATGATGCAAAGTTAAATTTTACACTGTTGCCATTATTTATAAAACTAAGAAAATTAAGTATGAGAAAGTTATCGTCCAGAATTGTAAAAAAACATTTAACCAGTACAAGGTTTAAAGCATCTGTCCTTAACATTTTTTCCTGCATTACTTTTACTCTTATACCTTAGTTTAAAAAATGGTACTTTTACACTTTTACTTGAGTAAAAGTACTCTCTAACGTCTTCAAAAGTGTTTTTGAACAGTAGGATTTCTACTTCTACATCAGTAATAAACATAAATACTTTTGAAACCTATGGTTATATTTTCAGATATGTTTTTCAGAGCATTGGATAAATCTACGGGTATTTTCAAGACAATTCTATTGACTTACTAAACCAAACTAAGCATATCTGGTCACTGAACAATATGTCTAGTCATTAGACCAGAATAATATATACCTACTTTTAGTTATAAATATGTGTAAGTGATGATATGGGACTTCTTTTCTGCATCAGGAATTGCCCGTGTTGAATTTTGTACCTGGCCTCATGGATTCTGAGAAGTTCAATGGCAAATTAAGGCCTTCTGATGAGAAAATAAAACCTTGATTATTTAAGGACTTTCCTGCATTTCAATGCAGGAAAGTCTCTAAGTTAATCGCAAGTGAGTTGACTAAAGCATCCGGAGTTGTTCAAGATTGTCCTTCTCAGCCACCGGATTAAAAAAGACTTCCATTGAATTTGAAGGAGACAGCTGTAGCACAAGGACTTTAAATATTAATACACCTTGAGGCTTTCACTCATACAGAATAAAGAAAGATTGTGACTGAGGTGAAGGAATGCTGTCTACACTAAATGAAAACATTTATTGTAGGTTAGAAGGAAGGAATGATTGTTCAAAACAAAGCAATATCTGAAGATGAAAAAA
>NW_015150485.1:694051-733414 GCF_000732505.1 Cyprinodon variegatus | reverse complement strand
TTCATCATACAGTTTGAGCTGCGTACAACAGTTGAACATATCGTACAGTGTATGCCCTGCCTTAGTTGATGGCAACGTTGATTTAAGAATTTACTTCATTTGTTGCACCTCTAGCCTAAATCCGTAGTTTTCTTGGACTGTCTTCAGATCAAATGATTTTTCTTTTTACATTATTATTGTTTTTTTATTTCATTTCTATGTCTGTAACAGCACAACCATGTTATTTACAGCTCTTGTAATTTATTTGGCTTTAAACTGGTCCTTTAAATCTGCTGCTCAGCTCTCATTCAGAAAAACTTTGATCTTGTTTGTTTTCAATGGGATTTCTATGAATAAACACCTTCTGTAAAGCACAGGAAGTCTGCAACTATCATGGTAGTAATGATGCAGATGTACATTTCTCTGGAACCTGCGCTGAATGCACAAACGGACTGGATCAGGTTTACGAGGATCAATTAAAATAATTTTAAAGGCACACCGCTGACTTTGTGACCTTATGAGTTGAGCATTGTGAGTTATTTTAAATGATTCCTCAGGCAAATATACAATGCTTGTCACTATCAATGCTGCGAATGGGGCTCCCCTCTTGAAATAGTGACTATGTAAGTTGGGAGATGATGCACCGCCATTGGACAGGTCATGCTACTTGGAAGAACATATTGCTTTATTGCCGCAGGCTCTTATATAGTCATAGAGCTAATGCTTTTACTCTACTATTTTTCTGCCTGCTCGACAATTGGTCATGGCTGAGGCAAAGAAAAAGCTTTAAAAAAGAGAAAACGTGAAAGGGATCATACATGACGAAAAACAAGATTCGATCTTGGAAAGAAGTTTAATCATTGGAGCAGGCTGAAAGAAGAAGCCGGATGTAAAACCGATTCTTTTCTGAACTTTATTATTAGACTGGTAAGTTAACACTTTGCATACAGTCCTATATCTTTATTATTGTTGATATTTAGTAGAAGCAAAATGCTGGCAGAGAAAGCTAGCAGGCTTTGGCTGTTCACTGGAGCATTGGCTCCCAGTACACAGTCATATAACTTTTTTATTATCTTAGATGTTTAGTAGAAGCGATATACAATATAGAAAGAAAGCTAGAAGGCTACAAAAAAAAGCTAACAACCCCACAGCCTGAATGTGTAAATATCAGGCATTCTGCACAAATAACTGTTTCCTACTTTTCACAAGACAAAACCAGTAGAAAATGGTAGTGATAACATTTTAGGACCATAATTCTGTTTTGTTGATTTTGTTTTATTCTTGCCATGGCAGAGAAGCTGTTTTTAAATGTATAGAGCTAGCAGACATGCCCAAAGTCGCTGTCCTGCAGATTTTAGAGGTTTCTCTGCTTCAGCAAAGCTGATCCTGATAATAGGAGATCAGCAAAAGCATGTTAATCAGCAATCAATAAAAGTCAGCTGTGCGAGAGCAGGGAAACCTTTAAAGACAAGGGAGGCTGGCCGGCTGACTGCGTTTACTATTGCGACAGCACTGCGGCACTAGCACCCCTAGTGGCCAAAACAAAAAAATCTGATGTGGCGTGTTTGTAAAAGCCCACAGTAGAAGAAAAGTAGGAGAAATTTACAACCAGAATACAAAAATGTTGTTGTGTGAGGCCCAGTGACCCCAAACACGTTAAAACTGGTTCTGGGGAGGACAAAACAAACTTACATTTAAGTTCTAGAATAGTTTGCAATTTAACCATATTAAAAATTTGGAGATTTGGATTTGGGAGCAAATCAACACCAGGAAAAGTCTCAGTTAAAATGAGCTGGCAATAAAAAAGTTTTTAAAGAGGGAATTAAAATTAGGCCAGGAGCTTGCCTGAAGCCACAAAACCTTTAAGTCAAGTTTTAATTTTATATAAAATCACACTTTTAAAAGACCAGGTTTAACACCCAAGAAAAGACATAATATTATACCCGTGGTTTACTGTAAATGTACTCCAGCGACAGGACAGACAATGTACAGGGTTTTTCATTAATCATATGAAGAATAAAGTTGCCCCGTCCCTCCAATGGACTGCATACTGTCAGCCAGGTGTGTATGATGATGAAAAGGAAATAAATCTCCCAACAGTGTATAGTAAATTGTGAGTTTTGTCTTATTCTTAAGGCACTTTAAACAAATTCATTGTACCCATTCTTCTTTTGAATGCTCTCAACTGAAAAAAATCCTTATAAGGTGAAACATCTGAAAACAAACTAATAGTTAGAAATGTAGAAGTAAAGGGCCTTAGCAGCTAGATTCTGTAGCTGTACAGAGATTCAATTCTAAGTAAAATTATGAATACTTCAAATTTTTCCAGTGAGAAATCCTTTCTCCAACAAGCAAGACTTCACAAAGAATCGGCACATAGAAATCAGGTCCAGATGCCCTTTCTGACATTACTTGAGTTGAGTTTTATTTTTGTCCTTTGGGCAAGTTATGAAAAAGTATTTTCGTTTGTTAAAGTTCATATAGACTTGCTGCTGGAAATGTTTGTCACAATAAAGATCACCATTGGCTGAAAACAGGAAATATTCCACTTTCTTTATTATGAACATATGCATACAATGAAAAAAAAATAATAAAAAATGCAACTGACACCAGACAGGATAGCCAAAGAATTTTCTCTATGCTAAATGCCAGAATAATAGGACAGAGATCTAATTCAATATTTTTAATTTATTGTACTTTAAAAAAAAATGCCATACCTTTAAATAAACCTAATTGATCACTTTGTAGTATTGCGTTTACATTGCATGCCATGTGCCAAAAGTTTTTGGTGTCTTTCCACTAGCTCCTTACAATAAAATACTGCATATGCCTTATAAACAGTAAAAGATGTGGTTGTTTTGATGCAGTTCAAATCTTTTAATATTTTGATGATGTCACTCCAGATAGCGCTGTCCTTAGGTGTTGCCTTGAAATACATCAAAATGTGTGCAAAACCTTTAACACAAATGTTGTTTGCCTTAAGAAGCTAAGAATTCCTCTTCATCCCAAATTATTCAAGGTCATAATAATTTTAGTGTATGTGAACTTTTGGGTTTAAAGAGAGTTCTGCAGGAAATCTGGTATATCTGAGATATAAATAATCAAGGTAATCGTAACTATCCCAAACAGTAAGCAATGGTTTAGTCTAATTTAATACCAGACATCTAGAAAAGGAGGTCATGTTTCATACTGTGAATGTAAATATTTGGTTTTAGCTACAGTTGAAATGAGGATTTTTAACTTTAGAGACCTGGTTTGAGAAAGGCAAAGACAGACAGAAAGGAAACTAAAGGAAAAGTACTGACCCAAAGTCCTTGACGTGGCAATCTCACTGAAGGGTCCTGCTCCAAACAAATTCTGAGACATGACGCTAAACTGGTAGTTGGTGGCAGGAGACAGGTGAAGCACCTGAAAGCTAGTGCCAGAGGAGGAGGGAACAGTCATGGTAATCCAGTCCTGCTTTTCTTCATCGTCGCTGGTAGAAACCTTCTTTACCCTGCAGAGTCAGACATTTACAGTAGAAGAAAAACAGAGCAGCTGTTATTTGATGGACTTTGTTTCTCTTGTCTATTCATATTTATTTTGGATGTCTGGCATTTTTAGTTCTGTTTTTTGTTTTCATACCTGTTTTATTACTATCTTTTAATTCCCTATGGGGATTCTGAAGAAGGAAAATCTGTGAAGACACTTAAGCCAAAGCAGAACAGCGTTGGTGGTCGTCATGATAAGTGCTGTCTGAATTGGGCTGGAAGTACGTAAGAAAGGAGGTAGGAAGAGGAACCAGGATGCTTCCTATTGATAGTTCATTTAGGATAGGGACTTTTTTATGATCCTACCTGCCGCATAGGAGCTATACGGTTGCCCATAATCTATTTTACAAAAATACATTATTTCTTCATGCGTGACTTTTACTGTTTACTTTTTTTGTCTAACATTTGTTTTTATGTAGTTTTTTCCCCGAAAGGTTGTAGTTCTAATTTGACGAGCATCACCCATGTGTGTTTCCATGGTGTAATGAACTACAGTATTCTTGCCTTCAAGAATAATCGTCTTACTTTTGACCCTGTGAAAGGTGGCTTGTGAGTATTACATTTAGTCATGTTCTGGTTTATTTACTGCTTATTAGTTCTGGACGGTGTTCATTTCCAAATTCTGTCATTCATTCCTTTTGATTTCTGCTGTCTCTATTCTCTGACTGCACTCTCAGCTGCTTCCACTCTTCTCATTAGTCTTTTATTCTTCTTGTTCCACTCATCATTTCTTCTCTGTATAGTGCCTCTTGGTTCTTTTGTCACCGCTGGTTCATTTGCTCAGTAGAGCTCCTGTCTGCCTCGTAACAGTCTTCCCTCCAGGTTCTTGTTTTTTTTTTATTTCTTCACTTTCTTTTTGTTTGTATCTAAACTTGAAATTCTTTGGACCTTGACTTTGCTTTTGTAAGTTGCTTTTCATGTTATTACACGTTTGTATTTTGGCTCCTCTGCTCCCTTTTGCCTGCATTTAAATCCTCCTTTCTTTTGAGACAGCAGCTAGAATTTGGGAATCTGGTTATATGAAACATGACAGAAAAGTAGGTTTCATTAATCATGTATGCTCATCATCTTCTCAAGATACTGTGACAGAGGCAGCATTGATGTATCAAAGATTTTCCACAGAGAGCTTGTAGCTTCAATTAAGTGCAATTCTCCTGTTTCTACCAGAGCTATGGCCTTCAAAGCTGTAGGGGAAAAATACTTCACCGATTCAGAACGATAAAAAAATATTCAAGTTAGCCTGACAAAAAAAACATACTTTAAAATGAAAACCTTGATACAAGTGAAGTAATTTGCTTCTTTAAAAGAAGAGGTAAAGTGGAAAAGCACAAAGACGCTGCGAGGCGTTAATTACTGAAAATTGAATTTCGGGTTGAATAAATACAAATGCAGGAATAAACTCCTGGTCGGTGCAAAAAACAACTTTTTTTATTCTTTTTGGCTCTATAGTCATAGCTTTTCGACAGACCCTCACACAGAAAGTATTTATGTATCAGTGTTCCATGTTCCTTTCGTATGTCTGCTTCTCCTCTAAGCCCAAGTCGGCCTTAGCAGAAGGCTGCCTACACTCATCCTTGTTCTGGTGGCAATTTCTTCCTGTTAAAATTGAGTTTTTCCTCTCCACTATCGCCCCATGCATGCTGGGTAAAAGATTGCTGAAGAGTCAACAACAAAATACAAGCTATTATCTACTGTCAAAACAAGCTCATCCAATCAGCTGGTTTTCATAAAATAAAAAACTTTTAACCAATCAGACTGGATGATCTGATTGAATAGTCTCAGTAAAGTGCCTTGAGATGTGGGTGTTGTTAAATAAATAAACTGAATTGAACTTTAAATAAAATCTACAGTACATTCTCAGTTGAAATATGGTAGCAAAACACATTTCTACCAAAGCTGAAGCTTTATGTATTTATCTGACCTTCATGTTTTTTGTGGAAAAAAGTAACATCTTCACCTTTTAAAAACAGTGAAAAATGTTATTTTCAGGCAGAAGAAATTATGAGCCTTTTAAAGGCAAAGTGCAAATAAGGATAAACACAAAACCAGGCTGGGATCATTACCTTTTCACATGTTAGGTGTAACCTCAGTTTGGTTCTAGTTGTTAATTTTAGGGCACATTAACAAAAGACACAAATATTACACTGAATCATATTTGACTTGGACAATTATATAAATCAAAGCTTTTGTTTTTCAAAGCATTTTTTTGTTAAGTGGTTAGCTCACACACCGACATGGTTTAATAATAAGTCGGAAATAACCAGCCCGAATCACAAAGCATATAGACCAGTCCTTCTTTTCTGTCAAATAAGAACACTCTACATCTTGCACCTTTTATGAATTCTGCATTTATTCTTTTACAGATTTTCTGTTCCATTTGTTTTTTTGTGTTTGTTTTGGAGTGTGCATCAGTGCATCAGTTTTTAAAGTGTCTTTCTACCCATCTTACTTTGTTACTTGTGTACACAGCACTGGAAATTTGGATGTTTGTAATACGTTACACAACGTAAAGTGCCTTGAGATGACATGTGTTGTGAATTTGGCGCTATATAAATAAACTGAATTGAATTGAACACACAGGAATCATTTTTTAAATTCTGTTGTTTTAGAAAACTTACTGTAAGTTATTGTGTACATAATAATTAGAAACTGGGACTGAACGATTTTGCATTACATAAAATTTTGATATTTTTCAACCAAAATGCTATTTAATTTAGATTATTTCATTGCACCAACTACATGCAAGTAATGTCTCACTCAAGCATGTTTTTCCATAGTCCAAACTGGCAGCACCTTACTGTTGCGTGGAAAAGCGCTTACTTCCACTAGCATGCATGGCGTGATAGTTGCCACTCTCTCTTCTCTTCTATGTGGTCGCAAAGCTATAATGTGCATATAACTCTATAACCATCACTGTTCCAAAAAACCTCAAGTTGTTTCATTCATGCTGATTTTTGCACAGTTTCTGTCTTGGTCACTTATATAACATGCTGCTTTCATTTTTGCACATCTTTGGTGTTGCTGCTATTTTTTCACATATCCATTAGTGTATAAATGTCCACAAATGTATATTGATTTTTTCCCCCTAAAACTTCACAGTATTTATATTGTAAAAACACTTTACAGTACAGCACTTTGTTTATTTTCTTAACTCACTTATTCTGTTAATTTTGTACACTTTTTTTAAGGTCCACATTTGTGTGACCACATTTGCTGTAATCTTTTCCTGCTGTAACACCATCATTTCCCCATTATAGGACAATTAAGGGATTTTCTATTCTATTCATATTAAAATCAGCTAGGGTTGGAGAGTCAGGGTCTTATTCCTGTTGCATGTTATGTGCTCAAAACAGAGTTCTTCTGCGATTTTAAAATAACTTTTTTTTTTTTGGATTATATTGCAAATGCAATTAATTTCCCTCACCTAATACAAAACTAAACAAATTGTTTCATTTTTCTTAACGAAATCATGTAGACCTGAGCTTTAGGCATATTCAATTGTAAAGAGACCAAGCCAAAGTCCAAACTTAAACCCGTTAAAAATCTTTAGCAAATTTTATAAACATTTTCAAAAGTACACACTAGCATTCTTTATCTCTTGCCTGCAGATTGTTAGATGTTTTGCAAAGAAAAATGGGTAGTGAGTTTTCTTAGTAATTAAAACGCTAAACCTATTAGAGACTCAATAGTTTCCTTCTAGCTTTGGTTTGACATATTTATTTAGAATATTATAACAAAGAAGAAGGGATTGAAATACATGCACCATTTTCTTTATACCAACAACAAGCGTAAATAAGAGGCTACCAGCGTTTTGTTCCGTTTTTCTGAAAACTTTTCTTGACCTTGATGACTCAGATATTAACTGAGATTTCTAAATACTGAAAGCCAAGGGTTTTATTTTTCCTCATAATTGTGCAATACCTGATAAATATATCAAACAAAATCCATTTCAAACTCTGATTTTCTGACATAAGGGCAACAAAAGGCACTTTGAAGTTGGAGTTTGTTTTAAATTCAGGTTTTTGGTACTTATGAACTATTTATCTGAAGGTGACAGCCTTGCTGATCTAATGAGGAGCATGTCCTCTCTTTACAAACTCAGTTGTCCCTGTGATAAATTGCTCTTAACACCTTTGTAAAACATTTTATGACGCAACCCTTTTCATTTACCTGTGTGGCTCTATTCAAGAACATTTCTGTCACTGAGGTTTTTCTTTTTAAGTTTTTCAGCCTCAGAGCAAATAAACTGTGTGAATTCTAAGGTAATAAACACACAGTTTGACAAAAAAAAAAATAAAAGCCTATTATGCAGGCTTTTATCAGTAACCCTCTATTGTACCTCCCAGGGCTTCAACATTGTAATGTTACACTCCATAGCAGTGTCTTATATTGTAGCTGCCAAGAGGTGATAACAGATAAATGAATTCCTCATCCAGGGGATCAATAGAGTAATACCAGGGCTGTCGATGGCTGCTATGGTTACAGCCCTAGAAGAAGGTGGGAGGCTTTACACCCACCAAACTGAAAATGTCTGCGTTGATCCTCCATCAAAGCCTGCCTCCCAGGATAAGTTGGCCTGCTTCACCCCTGGAGAGACGGACAACGAAGTAGCCGCATGGGGACTGGTTCCTGTAATGGAGCGAGAAGAGAGGAGTTGATGGAAATCGGCCAGCACTTCAGCTACCTGACGGAGCAAAGTTGAGAGGCCATCTCTTGATGTACTACATTTATACATTGGAGGCGGAGTGGAGGCACCGGCACCAGTTTGTACAGGTATACAGAGAAGATTTTAGGAAAATAAAGTTACACCTAAAAAAAAGTTAACCGCTCATGTAACCTTGATACACTTATACAGGTGCATCGTAATACATCTAAAAATCCTTGTGAAGTTAGTTAAAAAACTCAATCAAAAAGCGAAAACTCATTTCAAATGAATTACTTATGTACAGAGCTTCAAATCTCTTGCATGTATTTGTGTTGCTATTGATAGAAACTGCTCTATGCTAATCAAGAGCCAAAATTGTGTCTCTCAAAATAACATAATAAAAAGAATCCTAATATCATAAAAGAATGATGTAGAATAGAACTTTTTATATTTTACAAAATGGAGAAGAAAACTGCTGCTTTCTAAGCTGTCCCTTCAGAGCGCTGCATCCAAGTGCATACATGGACAGATTAGTGGAAGGAGAAAGTGTGGTAAAAAAAAAAAGGCAAACATGCAAGAATTTGCAGGAATAAAATAATGCAAAACAAGAGTTATGTGTCTACCTGTCTGCATATATCGTCACAAAAATCTGAGTTGAAATTTATTTATCAAAATGTGCAAAAAAAACTGTCTGGCTTTTAGCTGTATAACATAAACCTTCCATTATGACATCTTGTAAATCACTTGGCATCTTTAAGAAAACCAATTTTAAAAAGTATGACGAAACTGCCCTTTACATAGAACCCCTAGCACAATTTATAAGGCAATGCAAACACCTGAAGGGAGTGAACATTGCAGGAGAAGACCATATAATCGGACTATTCGCTGATTATGTAATTATATATTTACAGTATCCTAATGTAACACTTCCGGGATTGTTTTTAAAACTGGAAGAATACGGGAGGATGTCGGGTTATAAAATTAATATCTCAAAAACACAGCTATTACCACTAATCTATACTCCAAGTAAGGAAATTAGACAAAGGTACACACTTAAATAGGAAAATAAACTATTTAAATACCTGAGAATCACACTTATGTAAGATCTGGACAAAATTCAGGAAACTAATTATTCCACAATTAACAATACAATACAAAGAGATTTCTTGAAATGCTCAAAGTTAGTACTGGATTTTAGCTTTAGAATAGAAATAATTAAGATGAATATACTGCATAGACTACGGTACTATACCTCTTTCTATCATTACAATTTAAGATTCCAGAAGCGCAGTTTAATAAGTGGAACCAACAAAAACGTTCTCACGCACCTTGCTCTTCTAGCTGGTCAAACTTCACGAGTCGTTTTTCCGCAATTGCGGTCATAAAAACAAAACAATCCAGCCCCCTGTCTGCGGCTACCTACAATTTGGGAGAGGAGCAGCAGAGTGTCTGCTGAGGGGGCGAGGACGTCTTTTTGCTCACTGCGACACCTATGCAGACGAGCTAGTTTCGAAGTATAAATCAGCCTTAAGTCCAGTTCAGTATGCATGAGTCTGTATTGGTGGCTCTTCAAGCATTACCTCTACCTGCATTCAACACATTTTAGTCCTCTAAAGATGAATTACTGTTCGGTCATCTTTTCCTACCACACTTCCTTCTGCCAAACTTTCCTTGTCAATACCTGCATACTGCATTTTAAACATCTACCTTTTTTTTTATTAATGATCATTTGTGCATTAAGGAGGATTCTGATAACTTGAAAGAAAACTGTTAACTCTGCAGTTGTCCCCATAGTTTTGACCATAACATTTCTATAACAAAACATTTTTATAGCTCTGATTACATGTAGAATTACACTTTTGTATAGCCATTACCTTTAATTACATTTAATAACTATAAAACTCGAAATATATCTCTATGAGTTTAATTATCAAAAATTGACCTGTATGACAGTGTTTAATGGGACTCACCCAGGACAAAGACTTGTGTGCGGGTCTTTATGGAGGCTACACGGTTGGAGATGCTGCACTCCCACTCCCCCTGGTGGTCCTTTAGAAGAGGCTGCAGCAGCAAAGAGCCATTGGGTTCGATGGAGTAAGAAATAGGACGAACCGGGTCAACCTATTAAAACATTAAGATCATTTAAACAGAGCTGGTCAAATAGAATAAAAGCAGCACCAGTAGAGGAATATACAGAGTGGCCTTTATTGATCAGCCCACATGTCTTTATTGTTCATTAAATCAGCTATTTATTTACAGTTTGATATAAGGACTCTGGCTGTCTTGTAAGATTCGAAGTGGCATTGGATCAATGGTTCTCCAGACTTTGGATCTCTGGCTTCTTTTGACTTTACTGTTTTTTTACCCTCTCAGTCAAATGACCAACATTTTTTATTCATTTTAGGAATGTAACTCGGAACAATGATTAATTTCGGTATAAAAAGGATCCAAAAATCAGAGGACTCCTCTTTGTGTCGACATAACCTTCCTGCCGGCAGCCCATTATAAAGACAGTGTGCTGTAAATTCTTTGGTCGAGTCTAGGAGAAATCCCAGAGATAACATTTCGATAGACTGAAAATAGGATTTCAGCTCCAATAAGCTGTAAACTTGGCAAACAGTAGATGATAAATTTAAGGATGATGCGCCTCTCAGGTCTCTTCTTGATTATGTTTTTTTCTTTCTGTTATAGAAGTATCTTTGAGATATCAAACATTTTCATATTTAAAAAAATGATGGAACCTTTAATCAGCCCTTGAAAAATCCATTAAAAAACCCAATTGTAAAGTAAATTTTTGTGTAAAAGAACTGTTAAAAGTGTAAAAGAAATTATGAAGACATCTGGGAAAGATTTGACATCTGGCTGCTTTTAAACTAAATTAAATAAATTTAGTTTTACTTGAAGATTTCTGGAATGTGTCATACACTTTTAATCCATTTGAAAAATAGATATATGACGTACCTGCAAAGTAAAGTAAGAAAATACAGCAACTGCATGAGAATTTAACAGTCATTTAGATAAGTTACCAAAACAGACAATCACCAAAATGGAGTAGTTATCAGAGATGAAGTTATCAAGATGGGTCATAATCTCTGAGCCAGGGATTATCCTTACACCAAATTTAAGGCGGTTACATTTAGAAAGACATGTGTAAACCATTACATTGAGAGCAAGTCTTGTAAGATTAGACTTAGAGCCTTTTTCTAGAATCCGTTTACAACAAAAAGTGTTTAATTGGCTCTTCAGCGTAAACTTCCAGACCAAATGCTCAGATAAATCTCTATGTTGGAGAAAAACTGATCTCCCATGATTTAAAAGAACTTTCACTAGTGGCTGAACTCATCACCACTTTGGACACCGTTTCTCTGTAACCGTCCTTTTTGGACTACTTGGCTGACAAAGTAGTGAGCCTTTTATCCCTGAAACATGGCCTATATCCAGGTGAAATGGAGGGTGTGGATGAAGCAGGAGATTGTGTAAGATCCCTTGGGCTTTAACTGGATAACCAAAGGGCGAGTGTATCAAATGACTAATCTTTATCGTACTGCAGAGCTGCAGAGAGCAGTTTTTATCCAACAATCCAAATATACTCCTCATACTGTACTCAGAAGAGAGACTCTAGGAGGATTTAGAAATTAGGTTATTAATCCTTGCACACACCGTTTTGGCAAGCTGTTACAAAGTTTTTGCCAGCTGCTATCTAAACACACGCCTCCCACATTTTATTGTTCTAAAAGCTACATCTACCCACAAGCTGAGGTCAAGTACAGTTTTATAGAATGAGCAGGGCTGCAGAGCCACCTTATACCACTTTTGATTGGATGCATTTATAAAATACAAGCCCTGGGGGCAAAATGAGTTATCATGAGTCAAATGGATGTACATGTAAGACCGGACTGTGGGAAACATATTTCTTATTAATTTAGAGAAATCAGTGGAAAACCAAATAACAAACAGACACATGGATCGGTGAACAGATGATAAAAAAAAAAAAAAACGCAACTTAAAAATAGTCAAATTTGTTTTTTAGGGTAGTTCTATAGAAAAGAGACTTAAAATCACTTTGGACATGTTTCGACATTTATAGAATCCAGTGTTGAAGATGTACTTTGATGCACCATAAAAACCACAGCTGTTAGGAAATCTCCCACTGTGCTGTTGGATCTATAATGCACTGCAGTGTCTGGCTATGGTTCAGTGCTGCAGGCAGCTGCATTTTAACCTCAGCTGATTTCTCTCCACTGTCAGTGATGTTTAAATTCAGCATGATGTTGTTTTAGATGAAGAGTTGAGAGCAGTGTAAGCTAACCCCCTAATTGCTGTAGTAAAAAGGTGTACATTGACATAGTTCAGGTGTTGTTCACCTTTTCTTTATCCACTGGAGCTACAAACGTTGGTTTTTCCTAAATGCAGAGTTTAGTGATGGCAGGAACCCCGCCTTGCCTTGTCTCTTCAGAGGGATGCATTTCCCATTTTGTCAAGCACAGGAACATTTTGCATGTGTCTGGGTAGAAAACAATGCTCCATTTGTGTGGTAAATGTGTGTACTGAAACACCAGGGCATTAATGCATTTTTTGGTTCAAATACTTTATGAGCCCTCGCAGAAATATTAATAGTGACAGCTGCTCCTTAGGCACCAGATATATTGAAACATTTTGCAATTAAGCCTACTAAGCACCAAATTGTTTGGGGTCTAGATACATCCCTGAGTTGCTTGTCAGATACTGTATCAAATGTCAGGTTTTTAGAAATCTTTTTCACTGTTCTTTGCACTAGAAATAAACAGGATGAGGCATTTCTTAGTTCCTATGATTCTGTTTTGGAACAAACTCCTTGAAAACTTTAAAGAAACATTTGGCTTCTTTAAATCTGGACTGAAAAAGGTTTTGTTTAAGCAGTCTGACTACTGAAGTATCTGCTAGTTTGAAGTGTGACACAGATTTAAAGTTATACTTCAGCCTTAAGTTGTATTTAAATCCGCTTTTATTATCTGTATATTAAAATGTTTCTTTTACCCTCTCTTTTCTGTAAAGCACTTTGGACGTCCCAGTGTATAAAAGCTCCTAATAAACCACCTTTCCTTATATCATTGCTAATTTCTGCTATCTTGTCATTTTGCAGCAATGTGTGAAATCAGTCGTCTCAAGGCAGTGATTCTCAGCTGGGAAAAGGTGGACTATTTCCTCTGGGTGGGGGGTCAGTATATCAATGTCCAGTTCACAAGTAATACTAAGGTTTAGATGGACAGGCTGATTGGGACTTCATCTCAAGTGAAGTGTGTGCCACTCCAGTCTGCTCTGGTGAGGAAAGAGCTGAGCCAGATAGTAATTCCCTCCAATTACCAGTCAGACCATGTTCTGACCTCCCACCTGTGCTCATAAGATATGAATGGAGAACTAAAAAACGAGATGGCAGATTGGAACAGCCAAAATAAACTTCCCCTGCAGGGCGGCCGAGCTGAGCCTGTCATCTGGAGGCTGATCTGTTCAGATTGCCTACTAGCCACTTTCCTTTGGCTGTTTTCTGAGGACGACCCATTTGGAGAAGACCCAGAACTGGAGGGCTGCAATGTCCCATGGACGGGGGGGAGGGATGTAAGAATCAATCTTTTAAGCACAGCTTAAGTATAGACTCCAAATAAATTAGCAGGTTGAGTCAAGTAAAACAGACAGTAATTTTCTGAAAGTTTTATGACGCAACCATAACAGAATAAAAGCAACTTATCCAAGTGTTAATAAAACTACTTTTTTAACTCAACTAATATCCTGTCTAGAAGTGTGTCAATGACTTGCTGAGCAAAATTATTTCTCTTTCATCAACTGCACATTTTATTAACAGGAAGAGCCTAACATCATTGCTGTGAACTGAAGATTCCAATAGTGTTACAAGTCCCAATATGGCCACCAGTTAATATAAGAAATCTGAGGCTGATCTTACAGTGACAGCAATGAATAGTAAGCATTTCAAGCCATCTTTAGAGTTGTTATCCACTGTTAACTTTTTGTGAAGAAGCTTTCTTTGCACCACTTTCCTTAGAAAGACAAGTAGCAGTGGTTGGTCTGATTCAGTATGAATGTTCCAACATTTCAATGAATGCAGTGGCTGCTATTCAGTTTTACTTTTTCATTTAAAATCTATTTCATGTAGTTTCATTTATATTTAATGCTGAATGTTGGAAAATTATTAAGTATCCTATCTATACTATACATTATTTACCTTGCTCCAAGTCACTTTAGCTGTCGCATCTGCATTTCCTTGGCAGGGGATCAGCAGCCTTCTCCCAGCATCCAGCCTGTATACCTTCTCTGGAGTGATGCTGAATGATGGGGGGTCCTGTGAAATGCCAAAACAGTAAGCTGTATCAAGGACACTGCAGCAATGCAAAACAATGGATTTTAAGACCGGATTACTGCAGCCTTGGACAAGATTATCTTAATAACAAGAGGATTAGCCACACAATTAACCCCCCCACTAACTGCCATCATTGTAGTGGGGCTAAGTTGACTCAGAGGGCCTCCATGTGTTAGTGGGAAAAAGGTCAATAGATGTTTCTTGTGTGGACTTTTTAAAACCTAATCAGTGAAGAAACATGTTTAATTCTAATATAGTAGGACGGCTCTAATGAGAGTTTATACTAGTTATACCAACTGGAGGGTTTTTGTTCCTTCTTCTTCCCTCTATTTTTAGAGGCAGTTCTCTGCATGAATATCTTTGAATAAGTAACATATATAGTAACAAATACTTGACAGTGCTTTGTTTTTTGTTTTCCTACACGATGAACCTGAACTGACTGAGTCTATAATTATATCAAACAGGGTTCTCTTTGGAACCTGTTGAAAATCTTTCAAGATCAAGGCCGTCTGCACATCTAGAATCATCAGTTGAAAACTGGATTGTTTTTACAATTTCTGCAAACATTTTTACATGAAAACATCAATTTAGATAACCATGCAAAGAACGCTAATCGTAACATTCAAAACCATGCAACTAGTAAGCTGTATTTTCTCAGAAACTCAAAAACAATCCAATGCATATAAACTCCCTGCTTGAAAGTACCAAGACTGAATAATATTGCAGAATAGATGAGGAATCAAATGTTTAAATGGAAAAACTATGAGGTTAAAATATTGCTTCAGATTATTTTTTATTATAAAACCACCCAAGTCGATTTTAAACTGGTCAGCATCCATTTTGCTAGGGGCGTACACATTCATTTGCACTAACTGCAGTCATATTGCGCCTGTGCCAGGGCTTCTGCACAGAGCCAGGTTCTATTCTTCCAGTTGACATGACAATAGAGGCAGGGATGTTTCTGAAAATGGTACAATCTCAAACCTGTTTTCATACTGTGCATTTTTCAGAGAAAACGCACAGAAATAAACAGAGGTGCCTAAAGAACAAAAATCCCTCAAAACTTTTCAGTTTTTAACCAAATGTCTGCACATGGCACAATTTCAATTACCTCAAACAAAATCAATTAGGTATATTTTTCAGAACAAAGGTCCCACTGCAATTATTTCCAATAAGAAAGAACCCCTATACAAATGACAAAAAAAGCATAAATTCAGTTTGCTTACTGTAATATCACTTCATGTTCAGGGTCTAAAAAATTCTACTGGCTAAAAAAAAAAAAAAGCAAACTTAATTGGTTCTTAATTAAATTTTTTGTTTTGTAATTAATTTTTTCATTTATTTCAGTCTTTTCATTAAATTTTTCAGAAGTGTACTCCGACCGCAGAGACAATGGAAAAGTGAAAGGACAATTATTGGCCCGGTGTCTTTCTGCATGGAGTTTGCATGTTCTCCCTGAGCATGCGTGGGTTCTCTCTGGGTACTCCGGCTTCCTCCCACAGTCCATAAACATGACTATTAGGTCAATTGGCTTCTCTAAATTCTCGTTACATGTGAGTGTGTGTGTGACTGGTTGTTTGTCCTGTTTGTCTCTGTGTTGCCCTGCGATGGTCTGGCGACCTGTCCAGGGTGTACCCTGCCACTTGCCCATACTGTAGATAGCTGGAGATAGGCACCAGCACCCCCCGCGACTCCGCTTGGTGACTCGTGACGGAAAATGGATGGATGGAAAATTAGCTTTGATATTGCTCTGATTAAGTGTGAATTGCAGAATGTTGCTAGCAGGTGACCCAGAGGACTGTGTGCATACTAACCTGTAGAATCACACGGGTGGGCCCAGACGGCCCCATGCTACCATAGCTGTTGTATGGAGTACACGTGTAGGTGCCTTCAGCATCCTCATTGACAGTAGCCATTACCAAGGAGCCGTCAGTTTTTAAAGTCCACCCCGGATACTGAAAGAAAAGCACAGTTATCAGGCTGTCCCAAAGCTACTTCAGAAAAAACATACAGGACCAACTAATGATGGCACATGGATCTCATTACATTAGAACAATTAATTCAAGTTCTAAGTAAATTGGGTCAAAATGTGAAACTCATGTTCAGAGTAATATTTGGAAGGATATATGGAAGGATCAGCATATAGGTCAAAAGTTTGCAATGCTGCCACGTATTTTCAGAGCAGGTTAAAAGTACATTTTCTACATGCAGAGTTGTGCTTAAAACATTGTGCCATAAGTTTTTATTGTGTGAGTGGGCATATCTCTAACATGAGGCCCTTTTGGTCAGAGATTTAGTCAGATCTAAGCCATTTCTATCAAAACGAATTAGTTTAAAAGCATAAATATGCAGGCAAATGGCCCTGATGAGATACAAGTTTCAAATTTTAAACCAAATTACATAACTAAATGCAACTTTTACTAAAACAAATCACTGAGATTAATTTGTATGTGTTGGAATTAAATGAATGAAACTAAAAGGAAATGTTGGCACTTCTATGATGTGTTTTAAGGTTTTCTACAAAAGCTCTTTGTAGAAAACTCATACCGAGAGTAAGATAGGAAGATTTAATTCACGTTTAATACCAATGTCTACATTGTGCGTCTGTATACAATAAGGATGATAAATAGCTGCTGTCTGAAATATGGGTCAAAGAATAAGTGACATGTCTTTTCTTTTAAGAAAAAAGAAATCTTTCTGGTTACATTAGCGAAATGTACCTGAAATAGCTTTTATGATCCATGTTTGAAAAACAGAATTAAAAGCACTCAAAAGTAATTTTTTCCATTACGCTTTCATGAAAAGCTTTCACCTTGCTTTAATATCCCCTACTAAGTTTAATGAAGGCAAAAGTGCCATTATTCTCTGTGGATTGATGCTGTAAGCATCACAGTGGACGTGCAAACCCGTGAAAACTACAAAAGGACGGGAATAATTGGCAGAATAAGAGCACATTTCTGGGCCTCCTTGTACCGCCCAGCAGGAATCTCCTGTGAAGCATCTCATTTACCGATGCATCCGCTGCTCCGACTAAAGTTTAAAGATGGTGGAATTGGGTTACATTTCAACACGTGAAAAGAAGCAGCAAACACAGACCTTTTACAAGAAAAGCACAGATGGTGAGTTTATTTTCAACCAAAAAGAAACCGATAAGAGAAAATTAGGATTTCCAATCAGGAAAAGTGGAAGAGGAAAAAGATTTCTAAATGCAGGGAAGTCGTTTTCCAGCTCCCTAATCCGTAATGGTTTCTCCACTCATTTCTCCAATGAGGGGGGAGGTAAAAGATCGAAGTGAAAGTGAGGGACAACAGGGAGGTGAGGAATTCCTGAGGGATTGCTTCCAGAGCTTTTAAGACGGAGCAAATTAACCATATCCATTAAAATGTATGTGATTGAATGGCCTCGCACTGAAAAGCTAGGAGGACATTTCAATCACGGGCAGAGAGAACGTCAGTGAGGATGTCCCAGTTAACCCCAGAATTATTCATACCCCTGGAAGATTTATGTTTAAAGTAATCATTTTAAACAAAACAAAACAACCAGAAAAGGCCAAGCAGATGAAAATTAGGGTGATGGCAAATTGGCCTTTCAAACTGCAAAACCCGGAGGTTTTTCCCATGAATAAAAAGTCAACATATATCAGTTAAAATATGCAAGAAGCTGGTTGGCAACTCTAAGGGTTTGACAGCTGTAGTACAATAAGAAATTATATAACTAGTGCTAAAAAAGGTGTACATATCTATGAGGAGTATTTTTTTTTAAATCAAATAAGATTCATGACACAAAAGATGATATATTCATTATATATATGTGTGTGTGAGCATACTTTCTTTTTTCGCACTCGGCTTCCCAGCATGAGGCATGCAGATGTCAATAACTTTATTTTTACATATTCTTCAAACACACAGCTGCAATAGTTTAAAATACATCTCTGCTGAGAGAAAATGAATAGGTTCAGCCACTCTACCTGGAAGCCTCATTTAAAGTGTTGCTGACGACATCGTATAAACAAGAGAATTTTCTTAGAACCAGAGTTGAGCGCTGCTTTTAGGAATTGTACTTAATTCTGGGAATTATTGCCTTTTATTTACCATGGAAAGATCCAGAGGCTCTCCGTCTTTTATCCAGTTCACATGGAGCAGCGGAGGCTGAGCTGCCACCGGGCAGGGGATCACACCACCCATACCTGTGGGAAGGTATGTTTCCTGGGGCACTGGAAGAGCCTTGGCTGGATCTGAGTGTAGTCAGAAAAATCTAAGTTAATAAAATCTATCATGATTATATGAAGTGTCCTGTATAGATGCAGAGAGAACCGCATTCTTTTACTTGTTTATTTCACAACAAACAAACTTGAGGAAAACACATTATGCGTGTAATAGAAAAAAAGCTGAAACTGCAGAAAAGATGTAGAAGTAGTTGTTGCACAATTACGGAAGAGGATTAGGACCACTGAAAAAACTGATAACTGTTAACTGATTTTTAAATTTTATTTCAGTTTAACATGGGAAAAAAGTCAGAATTCTGACTTTTTTCCCCATACTAAACTGAAATAAAATTTAAAAATCAGTTAACTTTTTTTTTTTTCCACTGGCCCTAATCCTCTTCCATACACAATACCTGTTAGAAAATTAAAACGAAAAAAACAATTGGGCTGCAAAGAATTATTAAAATCTAAATAAAAACTGAATTTTCTATTGCATGGTTGTTTTTTTTCATCCATAGAGTTTCTGCATGGTTCTAAATATTCAACAAGCAATTTTTTAGAGTTTGATCCTTTTTTCAGCCCATTTATATAAATATAAACCTTCCCTTTTGAAAACTGATGGTTTTCTTCTAGTCCAGGGGTGTACAAGTCAGTATCAGACTCAGGAACTCATTTGTTATGGAATTAAGTCTACAAATATTTATATGCAAGAACGTCTTTACTCTTTTTTATTAATGCAGACCTAAAAAAATAACTATTTCAAATTTTATACGACTTGGGACACGTAGGAGGAACTATGCAGCAGAGCTGGAGGAGGCTCCCACCGCGGCCTGATCCCGGATAAATGGGAGACGAAGAGTAGGAGTACAAAGGTTGGTCTTCTCCATATGTATGCAGGTTAATTTATAACCCTCAGTCAAAGGAGAAACAAATTCATGTCTTAAAGACATTTTTGTGACTTGCATGAAAATCAAGCAGAGTTTAACGCTTCAGACTTTCTTCAGAAAAGCACAGGTTTATTTATATTTACAAATTGCCATATTGTGACTTTGAAAGTGGTGTGGACTGAATCGGTAGAACCAGTATTTAAAAACCCAAGGACTGTTTTAAGTGCAGTACAGATACCTGAAATAGATTTTTTTCTACTATTTATTGTTTTCCTTATTTTTTTTGGTGACTGTTTTCAGCAAATATCTCAAGGTGATCACAAATTCTGTTTACATAAGTAAATGGAGGCACAACTCAATGAGTGAATAATACCTAAAACTTAACTGATGCAAACATAAGCTGGTCTTTGCTCTACATTTACTCCACACTGTTTACCTTCTCCAGTTATGCCCCTGAGGAAGGTAAAGAGGATATAGATTCACAAAACTCCCACTTGGACTCAGGTCTTTATCAATAATCAATATGGAGAGTGCAAGCCAGTGTAGTAAGGTGTAATTTGTGTTGTCAGATAGCCATTATTTAAGGACTTGCATCCTTTGTGCTATTGATGAGCTGGTCTTTTTAATTTGCTATGCTGTCATTGTTAAATGTGCTCTGAACTAGTTCAGGACTTCCTGCTGCCCAAATCAAAATATACTACTTAGTACTCTTGGGTCACTCCTCATGTTGCCTTTGATACCCTCTGCTACCGCACTGGAGAACTGTCACTAGATTTCCAGCATGGTAGGTAGATAATAAAAATGAATTAAAGGGTAGGTGTTTCAAACAGACAACATCCTCTGTGAATGTGTCAGACAATGGGTAACAGAAGATGAGGTGCTAGAGACTCCCACATGGGAGGATAAGCCCCTACATGGGATGAACCACCGAAACATGATCGAAGTGGCAGTTATTAGGAAATCCTACGAATGGCTAGACAAAGCCGTACTGAAGGACAGCACAGAGGCACTCATCATGGTTGCACAGGAGCAGGCCCTAAGCACAACAACAATAGAGGCCCCGATCTACCAGACTACACAAGACCACATGGTGCAGACTGTGCAAAGAGGCCCCTGAGACAATCCAGCACATAATTGCAGGGAGTAAGATGCTGGCAGGGGAAGCTTACATGGAGCACCATAACCAAGTAGCTGAAATAGTGTACAGGAACATCTGTGCAGTGTATGAGCTGGAAACTCCAAGGTCAAAGTGGGAAACACCTCCAAAGACGGTAGAGAATGATCAAGCCAAGTTCCTGTGGGACTTCCAGATACAGACGGACTGAATGGTAATGGCAAACCAACCGGACGTTGTGGTGGTGAACAAAAAGCAGAGGAAAGCCTTTGTGGTTGACATAGCAATACCAAGTGACTGCAACATCAGGTAAAAAGAATATGAAAAACTAGAGAAAGGACCCAAGCTTGGAGGAAAAAAGGGGGGAAGACCGCCGGTGATGGGTGAGGAAGGGTTTATATATATATATATATATATTTGGAAGAAGTACAGAAATAAATGTTACATACGCATAATTGTTAAGATGGCCGAGGCAGTAGGTGGAGTTAGCAGCCCATTGGTCGGGATGCAGGTATAGTTTCCAGAGTCTTCTGGCACTAAGCGGGAGATATGCAGAGTTCCATCCACCTGGATCCTTACACGTGACTTCAGAGACCTGCAGACCACACACAGGAGACATGAGTCACATTCAACCTAAGCCTGATTTATCTGAACAGGGAGGGGAACAGACAGATAAAAGTCAAAACCACAACAATGGAGGTTTGTTTCTCTTTGAAAGGAAGAAGATTTTACTTAATGAAAAATGTGAGAGGAATCAGTTGGGGGATGACAAACATTTATCAGCATAATTTTATCTCTTTAAAGTAATGTAATCTCATTTAATGATAAAGTTTTCCTTTATAACTCTTTTTTTCAGTCTAAGGCAATCTAACAAAGTCACTGCAGGCGTTCGACAGAGGATCAAGAAGCAGAAGAAAGCAAGCTGATAGGGAGAAGAAAGGGTATGAACAGAACAGTTTCCTTCAGCTCCTCTAGTCATAGCTCAGTTGTGTTTTTATTTTCCCACAAGCAGCAGCAAAAGGACAGGGTAGAATCACATGCTGCTGTCCTGCTTGGCAGTAAATCTCCTGAGTTCAGTGCGCTGTTAAACCACAGAGGCAGGGCTGCCATTAACGGGCATGCTCTCTATTTGACCCCTGCTCCGATTCCCCGCGAAGACACTGACTGGAGTGTTGGGCAAACAACATTCAGGCATAATCTTTTAGACGAGACTGTCCAATGGGAAGAGGAAACGAGTTTAAAACAAAAGCATTTTCAATTTACGGACAGATCAGAACAGAGCTTTGCAATCAAGGATGACAGGTGAATGTCTTTTTCATCTCTTTTTGCTGTTTCCTTCCCCCTTTCCTTAAAACATTTCTTAGATTTTATTTTCTTGCTTCCTTCTAACCCCCATCCTGTTCTTACTGCTGCCCTGTAGTCCATCCTTTTAATCTTCCTTTCAGCCTTTTTTCGCGGTTTTCTCTCTTCCTTACCTCAGATTTTTCCTCTATTTTTGCTTTCTTTTCTTATTAACTTACATCATTTTTTCCCCCTATATCATTCAGTTTTCACTCATATGATCAATTTCTCAGTTTTCTCTCTTCTTCCCCTTTCCCTCCCCCCGTTTAGACTCCTCAGTTCTACAGCTTAGCTTCAAAATAGAAGTTGATTCAAATTAACTCACCAAACGTAGATAAAAAAGCAGAGAAACCACCTTCAGAGGACAGTTAAAGAAAAACCTTGTTTACCAGTCTGGCACCAATACTGAGTACATTGGCTGTTTTTTGAATGAATTCCTGAAATAGTCAATTTTCAATGGTTGGTGAGAGATAATTGAATCATCTAAAAGTTTTGAACTCGGCTATTAGCAGCTATTTTCTCCACATCAACTCCAAATGCCCGTCTGAATAGCTCCCCTCATTAAAATCATGTAGGGTATTAACCTGAGCACAGCTGTGATGAGTTGTGGTGCGTTCGATGTAGAAATGTTAACGAGGGGACCTAATGGAAATTAGCCCCCACCACCCATCTGCTCATCTGACCTCCTCCTCACTACTGGATTCACTTAAGCCTGCTGGATGGCAGACGCTGGAAATTATTATCTATTTACACCAAAATCAGACCCTCTGTCTGTTAGTCTAACATTTGTAACAGACAAACTTGTCAGTTATGTAGAACACTCTTTTTTACTTGGAAATGTCAGTGACATTACTGTTTAACTTTGGCAAAAGAGCGGAAAAAACAAGAATCTCTTGAAGCATTTATGTCAGTAACCTAATGCAATCCATGTAATTAACTCCAATTATCATATTCATTATAAACAGTTTAAGTGATGTACTGGGCTGTCAAAACGTATTGACCTTACAGATTTCTTCAGTTTCTGCTTTTCACACATAATTGTTTCAGATCATCTAAAATGTTAATATCACAGA
The DNA here is from genome assembly GCF_000732505.1 of Cyprinodon variegatus. Classification (NCBI taxonomy): domain Eukaryota; kingdom Metazoa; phylum Chordata; class Actinopteri; order Cyprinodontiformes; family Cyprinodontidae; genus Cyprinodon; species Cyprinodon variegatus. Next base: position 710,289 of record NW_015150485.1, on the reverse strand, counting down.
GAGGAAAGACAAATTAAAAATAAAACTAAAGCTTATTAGTGGCTATTTGTATTTTTAATCAGAATTTGACTTAAAAACTGAGTTTGATGTAACCAGAGGTTGAGGTATGATAACTGCCAAACCTTTGGAATCATTTCTTCAACGGTTTTCTACCGTCTTCTTGCTTGTCCATGCAAGTTCGTTGGAGCTGTGGGTTCCATCTAAAGTTTTAATTGGTCAAAGGCCATCAGACACAGACACCCATGCACCTCATTTCTCATTTCTACACTCATTTCTATGGGTACAAGGTAGAAAGAGCCAAGGTCAGAACTCAAACCTAAGACCTTCTTGTAACTATACCACTCTGCAAACTGCTGTGAAATCAATAAATTGAAACAAAATTCAACAATATATCAAAACGAATTGCAGAAGCATGTCCTAAATTAAACAGATTTATGGTTAAAAAGCGAGAATGACTACTGACTATTACTAAAACCCAGAGCAGCATGTAAAGCTCAAAACATCAAGGTTCAGCAACAAGAGAGAGAAAGATCAAAAGAGGCATCCATGATTCCAATGTCAGAACCAATGATGTCTGAAAAGCAGATCAAGGCATGTCTTGATGATCTGGAGGATTTCTTTGCAAAACAATATTCAGAAGATTTTTGTACAGTTGATTTTTGAAACTCACGTTGTGCACCCTGCACCATCTGATACAAAATTAACAGCATTTCGGGCAGATATTCTCCTGGAAGAGTAATGTGTGTATGTATATATATATATATATATCCCTCACTTCTATCATTTTGTTTCTTCCATAGTAAACCATTTTATCTGGTTTAACTTTTAAAAAGTGGGCGAAGAGCAAGAGTCAGCCACAAAGACCAAAGATTTAAGATATCCAAGAGTGTCCACAAAATCAAGGACTGTACACCTATAAATTATCAGAGAAGATCTAGCAGTAGGTGTGTGTGACTGCATCTGCACACACACTGAGGCACGAAGTTTTGAACACCAGAAGAAGCCACTGCTGCGGCAGCAACATCAACGACATAAATTCTCCAGGAACTACAAAGGAGGACGGCAGAAAGCTGAGCTTCTGTGATGGATCCTTCTTGGGTTATAACCACCAAAACATTTGTCATCCAACTCTGTGGATCAGCACATGAGCATACTTAACAGGCTTTTAGGCAAATGTTTTCATGGATTTGCTGTGAGAAGCTTTTTATGTGGATCTATTAAACAAAATTACAGACATTGAACTCGGGACACAAATTATATCTAAAAGGAGAGAGGAGAAGCTTTTCACTTACTCTATGTGATGGACGTTCTCTCCACCTTTCTGCCACACGTAGGTCATGTTAGGCGGGTCAGACTTTGCCTGGCACTGCAGCAATGCATTCTGGGACATGTTGAGGGTTGTGTTTTCAGGAGGAACAATGATAACAGGTGGACCTAAACAGAAGAAATTGGAAGTTCTATAGAAGTTAATTTTATTTTAATTTCACCTTTTCTGTATTTTTGGACATAGGGAAGGAAGCAAGGAAGGAAGGAAGGTTTCTTATTATTTTTTTTAAGTTATTTTCATGTCTTTCCATAAAGATCAAAATAGAAATCTAGACTCTGAAACCTATGCAGCATGTAATTAAAAACTAAAGTTTCACAAACTAAAGGCACAAATTACTTTATCTAATTGATTGATCTGATCTTTTCTCGCAACAAAGGCTGATTTAAATGTAATTTACTCTACATCAGAGGCTTTGAAGTATATTGTGGAAGAAATAAAGATTTTTTTTCTCCAATGATGAAGAGCTGTGAGTTTATCTAAATCTGTTGGAGATAAACAAATCCAATGTACCATCAAGGAATGCATATAAAACAAGGACCAAAATTAAATGGGCTTAGATTTTTCTTTTTTGAAAAGTACAATACTTCTTTGACATACTGTACAATTATACTGATATTTTCCCAAGTTGTCTTATCTACACTTTGTTTGTAGTAAAACTGAGTGGCATCTTGGGTTCATTAGTTCAATAACAGCTATTAAAAGTTTTCTACATGCCAATTGTTTTGTTTGTGCGACCTTTACAAGAGTAAAAACAGATGTAATTCATTTTGCTGCACCTTAACTAGACCTGTGTGTTTCATACACATGGAAATAAGATTAAGCAGCATCTTCTATGCCATTTTAGAGAAGAGCTACCGGTAAGTTTGAATATGATCAAACTGTTCAGTTAATTGTCTCACTGTTAGGTAAGGTGATGCTGTGGGCCTGTAACTCTTACAAAGACCTCTGTAATCCTGTTAAGGGTCACTATATTATTGAAAATACCAGGACATTAAAGTTCAAAGTAAGATGGCTTGGAGAAAAAAAATAAAAATTTGGGGTTTAACTCAGATATGAGTCAAATGACACAAAACAGACCTGCAGAAAACCTGAAGCATCAGCCTGAAAGGGGACCTAGGGTTAGAAGGTACGTGCAAAGAGGATTGGGCAAATACTCATTTTCTGACTACCAGAACCAAGGATTGTTAAATAGTTCACGCGTTTACGATAAAATACACCTTTTTAGTTGATTCCTAAAAGAGTGAAAAAATAGTTGATAGATTTAGGGCAAAATTTGTTTTTCCACTCCGAGCCAAGCCAGTTTGAATAGCTTTCTTTCCTTTAAAAAAGGAAAAAAGTTTTTTATTTTTCATACTTATTCAAGATTAATTTTTTATTTTTATGTGCTATTTTTTTGTGCTATTTATATGGAGGCCAGGTCAAAATTGAAGAAAGAGCAAATAGATCAGGGGAAGTTTAAAAACCAGGAGGGTCTGAGTGAGGTTTGACATTCGGCTGACACCTGACAGAGGGAAGTTGTTGGACTGCTCTCTATCTAGACAAGAGGCAAAGTGAACAAGGTGGCCAGGAAACTAATAAAAGAGAGTGGGCAGTCTCATGGGCTGGAAAATTCACAAAGACAAGAAGAAAATCAAACCATGACACCTATGGGAAGTGATTATTTGAAAAAACAGGTTGGGCCCAAACAATGACAGAGAGGAGACAGCTGGAACATGACAGGAATAATTTCTTTCTTTGTGTGCTTACTGGGAGTGGTTTTTTAGTTTTCACACTTTTGTGGTGTTCTTAGCTGACTATAGTGTTAAGATGAAATGTTTAGAGGATAAAAAAAAGACTCAAGCTGAAGTTTAAAGCATTTCATCCATGTAGACACCTAGGGATGAGAATTACTCATAAATATGCCATATCCTGGAACAAACAAGCAAACAAGATGGCATTGGCTGCCTTTAGACAATCCCTTCTGAGTGATAGCATTTCTACTTTATTGTATTACAGGGAGGACCTTAAGTAATTTAAAACAGACTTTAACAGTCTGAGTTTTATAACACATTTGTACCAAATATATCTAACAAACATTTAGATATGTCATATAATTCAGGCAATGTTGATTCATCTGGTAAAGAATTTTGAGCCGTCTCAAAGAAAATTTAAATAATTCTGTTCAGTGTATTAAAAAATTAGCTTTGAAGTGGAGAACGATCAAAACAAATGTTGAAAGAAGACCAGTCGTCTCGCCACCAGGAACCTACAGCTGAAATTTGATATGGTTAATATGAAACAGCTGGATCAAAAAGAAACACTGAATAGGTTCAGATTTAATGGGAGGTCTGCAGGTAGGAAAAGTTGTCCTTTAAAAAAAACAAAAACAAAAAAAAACATAAAGGCTAGACCAGATTTAGCCAGAAAGCATGTGGCTTATGTTTACATAAGGGCTCTTGATATATATTCTAAGCAGATTGGTCTAAAAATAATCATTAGGTCTCCAGAAAAAGGGGCATAATTACAATGAGCAAGACATATCCTTCCAGAGAAAGAAACAAATATTAACTGTGGAGGTATATGTGTCATGATGGTTCAGAGATGTTTTGCTGCTACAGGGCCTTTGAAAACCAGCTGTGATTCAACTGCATTATATCTAGTCATCTTAGATAAAGCACAAAAAAATACTTATTCCATTAGTAGATAATTTTATTGGTCTTATTTAAAAATATAAAATCTTTTTTTTTAGAACAGTAATTGCAGTATGAACAAAATACATGAACATGCTTTAATGATGCACTTAGTATTAAGCGAATGTCCATTTAAGTTTATTTTGGTTTTTTTCTCATGTGGAGAAATCTCTCGATTTCCACCTCAGCAGTGACCATTTAAAAGGAACAGAACATAAACAGACCCTAGACAAGGAAAATAGGCAATGCAAACCAATTTAGAAATTAGTCATGATCTGCTCTGAGATGAAAGGCTGCTTTGAAATACTCCTGGTTACATAATTGGGATCTATGTTAGAGGCCTACATGTAAGCAATGATGAGTAACATAGCTAAAAGCTGAATCAATAAAAAAGTTTAAAGATGATCAAAATACAAATACGTCCATTTTCAACCAAAGCGTGAGGTCAAGAAGGATGTGGACAAGTAGTAAACTGTTATGGCAGAGGACTGTCTTGATGTTTTATTTATCTGAGGTGCTTTAAAAGGCTAATAAACAGCAGCCTGCCCCTCCACCAGCTTTACGAATAAATAACATCATAATCTCTGCTGCAGTCATTACACATCAGGGTTATAATCCAACATCCGTGAGGGATCTGTACATAAGTAACAGTTTAAAGGTTACTAAAGGCTTTTAGACTCTATTCATGTTGATCAGATATTACTCAGGATTAATCCACCCGTGTGGGAACGCAGCAGGAAACCACTGCCAAAGCTCAGATAAAGTGATTTCTGAGAGCCCATGGGGATTATTAGGTGTAATGTGACCACTCTCACTGTAAAAATCCAAAATTAAGTTAAACCTGGATCAGACTCTGTGCTAAAATCTAAAAGAATTCTATATAAATATCTCCCCATGCAGCACGCTGCAGAGCAGATGAGTCCTGGTTCTCCTGAGGAAAGAAATCTGCAGTAGGAGTTGGAGTAGGTGTACAGGAGAAAGTCAGAAATAAATTCCACTGTTTGTTATGCAGAGCTGTGTCGGTGTAATCCAATGATGCATGGATGTATATTTGCATATTCTTTATGCTTTGTCCCTAAGATTTACTTATTTTTATTTTTAATTTTATTGACAGTAATGATTTTGGGCAGAAATATTTTTTGCATTTAACTAAAATTAAAACTGCAAGACTTCATGATGCCAAAATGGTTCTTGTTTCTTATCTGGACTTTTCTTTAATTACCCCTGCTTTTAAATATAAATGAAATAATGGCAATGTCAGTTTGGATTTATTACAACTGCCGGTGAAGAAAGGAGGAGAAAGAGAAATTCAAATTAGCTGAAAGACAGACAGGCAAAAGCTGACCTTTGATCTTCACGGTTGTCACGCGGCTCACGTTTCCCTCAGAGTTGGAGGCGTGGCAGGCGTACAGTCCTGCTGATTGTGTGGTCACTGCTGGCAGAGATAAGGCTCCTCCCTGGAAAACACGAAAAGACACAGAGAAAGATGTTACTAAAAGATGATTTCACATGGGAGGTGTTTAAAAAAAGTTAAACACATTAAATATGCAACACTCAGCTCTGTGAGCCAAAAACTTTCTGATATTTAGTGGAAACCATCATTTTCTCTTTCCATAGAGGATTTATTCTGCCAGCGGCAACAGCACAAATAAATACTTTATTTCTTTGCATTCCTTGTCCAAAAATGGGAAGAGTCTAATCTGTGACAGTTTTTTTTTGTTTTTCAGCTGGGGTTTCCTTTTTGTTGCGCTTAATTAAACATTCACTGCTCAAAAAAATAAAGGGAACACGTAAACATCATAATATAAGTTCCATTAATCAAATTTCTGTGAAATCATACTGTCCAATTGGAAGCAACACTGATTGACAATCAATTTCACATGTTTTTCAAATGAAATAGACAGCAGGTGGAAATTATCAGCAATTAGTAAGACACTCAATAAAGGAGTGGCTCCGCAGGTGGGGACCACAGAACACTCCTCAGTGCTCTCTGGCTGATGTTTTGGTCATTTCTGAATGTTGGTGGTGCTTTCACACTCATGGTAGCATTAGACAGACTCTAAAACCCACACAAGTGGATCAGGTAGTGCAGCTCATCTAGGATTACACATCAATGCAATGTCGGGGCGACAATGGCATCGGAGTTTACCCTGAAACCGAAGGGTTGACGGTTCAAGCCCCGACAGCTTTCAGTGTCGTCGTATCCTTGGGCAAGAGTCACTGAGCCCCAAGGAAGCACAGTGTGTGAGTGTTTCCATGAGTGTAGTGTAAAGTACTTTGGTCAAGTCTCCTGGCTATATGAATACAGGCCATATACCATTTCCCATATAAATGTGGCAAGATTTGCTGTGTCTGTCAGGGTAGAGTCCAGAGGCTGGGGGCGCCACCAGGAGACAGGCGAGTACACCAGGAGGCATGGAGGAGACTGTAGGAGGGCAACAACCAAACAACAGGACCGCTACTTCTGCCTTTATTCAAGGAGGAACAGGAGGAGCACTGCCACAGCCCTGCAAAATTACCTCCAGCATGTCACAAATGTGCATGTCACGTTGCACTACAGAATGTCCAGGAGTTGACAGACGGTTTAGTCCAGGTCAGGGAGGAGATCCCTCTGGAGACCCTCCACCACGTCATCAGGAGCATACTGAGGCGTTGTTGGGAGTTATTACAGGCAAGTAAACGCCACACACAGTAATGAGCCTCATTTTAAGTTGTTGGATCTGCCTGTATTATGTTTTTCCACTTTAATGTTGTACGTGACTCCAAATCTAGGCCTCCATTGCTTAATACATTTGACTTACATTGATGATTTTTGTTAGATTTTTGTTGTCAGCACATACAAGACAAAGTATTCAATGGAAAATGTTTTGATTCTTTCAGATCTAGAATGTGTTCCCTTCATTTTTTATGTAGTATATTTTATACATAGCACTGATAAAATATACAAAAGTTTCTGAGTGTAAAGTAAAAAAGTTTTTTTTTGTTTATGAAAAGGTGCAAATTAACTTTAAAGCATTCAAATGGCAATTTCTTCTTGGCACTTTTCAAAACTGGAAAATAAAGGGAAAAAAATGAATCTATGAATAACAACTAGCATCACCTAACTACAGAAGTTCTAAATTTCACTTGATCTTCTCAATTTTTTCTTTTGTCTGCACAAAAGATGGAATAGCAAAACAGAAATGTTATAAGGATACATAACTAAATATTTGTAAGGAAAGGCTACAAAAGAGAGGTACTGGATAACACTACGGATGCAGCTATTGATGTTTGACAGCAAACTAAATTAAACTTTACATATTAAAATAAACATGACGAGAAAATAAATCTTTAAAAATATGCCAGGTATTTACACCCCCCTTATACTTCAAAATGACTTGAAATATAAGGGGTAAAAACATAAGCCCTGCACTCTACCCTATTACCGACTGAAACAGGAATGTTTTATTGTTGAACATGACTCTTAGTAAATATCTGATTTGTAGCAGAAGTAAATCCAAAGAATTCAGACCTTGAAAAGTTCCTTTCAAGTCACAGTAAATTTCAGCATTAAATGTTAAAGCGTAATATGTCCTTCAGACTTCAATACCAAGCAGGGACTTAAAAAATAAAAAAAAAACTTTCTACAATCAAACCTCACCCACTTTTAACCGCATGAAAGGAAAACAAATCACTGATGTTCAGCATTCAAGTGCCTTATTTTCCCATAAGATTAAACACAATTAGAAAAGAGAACTTGTATAAGACCTGGTTGGTGAAAATCCATTCTCAAGTTCAGTTTTGAGAATACAAAATCCTAACAAGACGAGAAAAGATACAACTGTCTGCAAAAATAATGATAAACAGAAAGTGTTAAATTATTGTGACGTCTTCAGAAGGGGAAAGTGGCATGATGTCATTTTCAATCAGCTTTTGCAGAGACTGGAATATTTCCTTATGTTCATAAAAAAAAGTGAAGATAACAGTGTGTTTAAAAAAAAAAGGCCGTTTTAGCACTTATAGGGACGGATCTATCAAAGGTTTGCGTGTATAAAAACGTGAGCTATTTCACTGCGCACGCTAAAAAATGTACAAACTGATCTATCAACAGCGTGCTAAAAGGATTTGCTCTTTAAAATGTGCTAAATAGCGCCTCTTATCCATTTAGTACTTTTTCTGCAATGAATATGCAATATGGGGCGTTTACACGCAAAAGTGCGTCTTGTGGGAGGAGAACATGTAAATATATTAATTTAGCACTCGCAAAGTGATTTATCAAACCTGAAAGCAATTTTGCTAACGGTATCTGACTCTATATTTAACACGTTTCAAAAGAAGGTGCAAATGGTCTGTATGCGTAATTGCGCACACATGGCAGCGGTTATTGTCGCAAGAAGGAGACATTGAAATGAAGCAAGGAGACGCAGAGAACGCATTTTTTCACTCCGTGTGAATATTTTTGCAATGAACGAGGAAACGATCATCAAAACATATAGTTTATCCAGCATTGCCATTTTGGAGCTGCAATTCCAGTGATTTGCTCCTCACAGAGCGTCAGCTGTACTTGTTCCTCAATGCTGGTCAGAGGCATCTCATCTACTGTGCCCCCTCCTGTTTTGTTCGCAGATGTTTTGTTATATGCCAGTTTTTCTTTGGTTCGCCTTCTAATATCCTGGTATCTTCTTTTTTACTTCATCCACTGTTCGCAAGGTTTCACCAACAGCGTTTACTTTATTACAGATTTGTTCACATATAGCGTTCCTCTGTGTGACAGTCACACTTCTTTGGTGTAGCTCACTTAAATGTTTGTTGGCTTCATTCACCAACACCTCCATTTCCATGGGGTCAAATTTCCTTTTGCGCCTTCTGCTGTCCAAACTCGCCATGCCGCAAACCACAAAACGCGCAAAACCATCATTTAAATACAACAATTTTGCACCTGCCACCAGTTACGCAATCGCTCTTGTTAAATCACCCGCAAACCATGGTTCAGCCCCTCGCGCAAAATTCCAGTTTGCGAGCGCAAATTACTGCACGCAAAATTGGATCTTGATAAATCCGGCCCATAGTGTTTTGCATGTTCTTTCAACAGCACGGTGTTGCTTTCATCTATCAAGAGCCCCTTCAACATAATCTGTCTCTGTGTTCAATGATGTAAGGGTGGACCACATGGACTAACTAGATTTTATCTAGCTCATTAACCTCTAGTCTTACAATGTTATTTACCTGATAGTTTATACTGGGGATGACACTGCCATCTTTTAGCCATGTGATGGTTGGTGCAGGGTTTCCATTAGCAGCACAATCGAGAGACAGGAAACTTCCCACCAAGGCCTGGACAACAGGGGGTGGAGCTTTAGTGAAGCTGGGTGGGGCTGTAAAAAAACAACAACAAAAAAACATGTCAAATGTTAACTTTTTTTCCCATGATATTATGAGATTAGCGAGCAGATCAAAATAGTAGCATAATCACTGGCAGGGGAATTGCATAAGAGTGATTATCTCATCATCATTGCAGGAGAAGATCATACCTGCAGGGTATGGAACAACGGTTATTGGGTGCAATATATCAGGCAGAATAGGTCATCAGCATAGGTCTTGGAATACACGGGTCATCTGCAATGCAGCCTTTTACAGTTTTACTAGTGCAATATTATTTTTCTACACACTTTAGCACTCCGTACTTGATTTTATTGAAGACCAGGTATTAACAGTGTGACAGCACTCCAGACATAAATGCAAGCATCATTTCCTTGCCTATGAAAAAGTAGTTGTTTTTTCTTGCATAGGAAATTCAAAGATCTTTGAGTTATGCTTTAAAGAAACCCTCTGCCAAACTCTCAACACTGTTTTGTTTGGAGGGGCACAGGCATTATTATTAAGGAAAAGAGCAAAAAAGCAGGTGAAGATCATACCTGCAGGGTATGTCACAGAGGGCCTGGAGTACAAAGTCAGAATTTATTATCGTTTCCATCTCTAACCCGACTCTCACACAGACTGGCTCGCAGAGACCGCCTCGCTTCACTTTGATCTGGGGCTCGTTGATAATTTCTTCTGTTCGCTTGTGTGCGAAAAGATAGCGAAAGGTTTTCCAAAACACAGAAACTTCAAAGCACGCACACACACAAGAAAAGATAATGATCCATATTTCATACCCAGATTTAATATTTAAACCCATCAACAGGCATAACTCTGCAGTTGCCCATTATTTTATCTGAGTTTAACTCTGACTGTAAAGCCAAAGATTTTTAAATGTATCCATATCACCTGATGTGTATAGCAATTTAACACACTTTCAATTTCTTTAGTTTGAAAAGTTTGAAAAGCTGTCTTTTTTAAGTTGTTTATACAATCTGTCAAAATATAATGCTTTTGAAAGCAAAATGAATACAAGATAAGGGGCAATGTCATGGAAGATTCACATTTTAAAAGCAGAAACCTAATGAGGCTATGAAACATTTTGGAGTTTCTTAAGTTTAAATAAATAAAATTTGGACTTTGATGTATTTATAAAAAAAAAAAGAAGAAAATGTGAAATTGGATCAAAACAATGTACTTCTGAAGAGGAGCAGGGAAGCCCCCCATCATACGGAGAACAATCGCAGTTGATATCTTCATCTGGAACGTTTTCCCTTAAATCATTACCCGTCATTAGAAAGCCCTACATTTAGGTGGACTTTAGATGTAAGTAGCTGATTGGGGCTGAGTAATCCTGCAGAATGAAAGGCAAGTTTCTGTTTTTGTTTTAATCAGGATAAATTTATATTTAATTTGTTTTCATGCCACAGCAGTGCCCTGTGATCAGCGCCGTAAGGGTAAACACTGGATTTTTTTAACTGAATACAACAAGATGGTAGAAATATGATGCAAGTTTGAACCAAGGAACAAGACAAGGCTAGTATGATAAATTAAAACATATTTTTGATCTTGTACTCAAAAGTGAAAAAAATATGAACTGCAATAAAACATCACGTGGCCTATTTAGACATATATGTATGCAATATGATTGCAGTGTATTTTCTACTTTTTTATTCCACCTGCAACACCAGACTCTTTGCCGAAGGAATTTTTCATCACTGTTGCTATCATTTGTTAATAATGCAATTTATAAATATTCAAATATTCGCAACCAAAATATTCTTTTAAATAGCATTTAAGCCTCTACAAAGAAGGGTAGCTTTAAAGTAGCTTTAAAGTTACCAACATTCATACAGAACAGTGTGTCATTTTCCTGTCTTAACATGGCAGGATAATGAGAACTAACTATGCTATTGATAGCTGATTGTTTAATTGTTTGATGGTTTACAGTGTTTGAAAAGTATATAGAGATATTAATCAAATTTCAAGTAAAATGAAAATTACAAGCATAGATAGTAATCAGAAAACATTCAATCCAATCAACATATAACAATGAGAACCAGCTTGGCCTCCAAGTTGTTGTTTGTCAGTTAGAACTTCAAACGTGTTATTAAACATAAAAAGGCATCAAATTTAGCATTCATTTTTTAGTCTGGCTTTGCTCCATGAAATGTGTCAGAAGTAAGTAATTTCTCATAATTTCTTTCTTTCACATTGACATGTAGAGAAAAGGCAGCAATCTGGGTGGAATTTTCTTCATTAATTTGATTCCAAGATGTCTCAGGCTTGTATGTTGTGTTGATTTTGAGTTGGAATATTTCTGAAAATTGTTGTACTCATCTCGCCAATTATAAAGTCGCAATATAGACAAATCTGGGGCTGATTTATAATCCTATGGAGGGTGACAAGGCTTCTTTTCTCTCATTAACTTTAGAGGCTGCAGTGGCTCACCCATTCTGTTGTAAATATATTGGAATGATTAACAGAACTGCTTTTATAGGGTCCAACAGTTCTTGTTGAAAAACTCATTAAATATCAGTGTTGTTATAATATAAGAAACAAATCAAAGTGTTCCTTCCAAGATTTGACTTCTATGCCATTTAAAAAAAANGAAGGGTAGCTTTAAAGTAGCTTTAAAGTTACCAACATTCACACAGAACAGTGTGTCATTTTCCTGTCTTAACATGGCAGGATAATGAGAACTAACTATGCTATTGATAGCTGATTGTTTAATTGTTTGATGGTTTACAGTGTTTGAAAAGTATATAGAGATATTAATCAAATTTCAAGTAAAATGAAAATTACAAGCATAGATAGTAATCAGAAAACATTCAATCCAATCAACATATAACAATGAGAACCAGCTTGGCCTCCAAGTTGTTGTTTGTCAGTTAGAACTTCAAACGTGTTATTAAACATAAAAAGGCATCAAATTTAGCATTCATTTTTTAGTCTGGCTTTGCTCCATGAAATGTGTCAGAAGTAAGTAATTTCTCATAATTTCTTTCTTTCACATTGACATGTAGAGAAAAGGCAGCAATCTGGGTGGAATTTTCTTCATTAATTTGATTCCAAGATGTCTCAGGCTTGTATGTTGTGTTGATTTTGAGTTGGAATATTTCTGAAAATTGTTGTACTCATCTCGCCAATTATAAAGTCGCAATATAGACAAATCTGGGGCTGATTTATAATCCTATGGAGGGTGACAAGGCTTCTTTTCTCTCATTAACTTTAGAGGCTGCAGTGGCTCACCCATTCTGTTGTAAATATATTGGAATGATTAACAGAACTGCTTTTATAGGGTCCAACAGTTCTTGTTGAAAAACTCATTAAATATCAGTGTTGTTATAATATAAGAAACAAATCAAAGTGTTCCTTCCAAGATTTGACTTCTATGCCATTTAAAAAAAATTCAGATCCTTTAAAATATCTAAAAAAAGAAAAAATCATATATATGCATGCGGCAAATAAGAGGTGACACTCTTCAAAATAGGAGAGCATATGAGCTATTATATACACTGCAAAAAATAGAAAACTAAATAAGTCCTTTTTGCTCAAATTAAGTGCATTTTTCTTGAATTGAGGAGGTAAGTGTGACACTTTGCCAATAGAACAAGACAATTTACATTTAAAATAAGAAAAAAACTATTGTTTTATCTTATTTCAAGTGTATATTATCTAATTATCTTATTTTAGGAGTAAAAATACTAATTCCATTGGCAGATCATCTTATTTACCTGCTCAAATTAAGGGTAAATACACTTAACTTAAGACATTTTTTTACTTATTTCTAGATGTTTTTTGCAGTGTATATATTTTTTTGTTTAAATAAAACTTTGAAATAATTTACAATTATGAATGTAACCTTAAATATTGATTATTAAAATATCACTAGGTGTATTATTCAATAAAATATTTATTTTTTAAAAGTAGTGTTGCTCCGATGCCATTTTTTCACCCCGATACCATTACCTGGCTGTGCAGTATTGGCCGATACCGATACCATCTGTTTGACATTGATGTGTGTGTGTATATATGAAGTACTGCATACTTCTTGGATGTAAAATAAAATAATGGAATCCAGTAGAGCTTTATATTCCCTACTTGGAATGGCTGACAATAGTTGAATAAACGTTTGGCTCTCAAAATGGTATCGGTGCCCTATTTGTTGGTACTCGCCGATACCACCATTTTAGTGCTGGATCAGGACCCCGACCCGATACTGGTATTGGTATCGGTGCAACACTATCTAAAATGGTCCCATTCTCTTGTCTATTTTTGTTAGATCTGATAGATGTAGAAACATTCAAGTATTTTTGCAGTCAACAATACTCCAACTTCTACAGGAAGAGTGAGATGTATGGAGAAAAACAAAAGTATTGTTTTGAATACACATCCCTGTGGTGCTCCTGTACTGATGACCACCTGCTTCAATCTCCCTTAGAATGAGCAGGTATTACTTCATTTTTAGCTTATGACTATTGAGTGGGTAGATTATTTAGCTGTTAATGTTAACTTTGTTTGTGTTTTCTTTGCTTTATAATAAATATAATTATAGACCTTTAAGAGCACTAATCCAAAGACATATCTTACCTGTCACAGAAAGCAGGGTCCAGTTACTGCTCTGCACTTCCTCTGCAGGTTTGTCCAGCACAAGTATTCGACAGTCGTAAAGGCCCTGGTCATCCAGCTGCAGGCGCTCCAGCCTCAGGTTGGTGGTTCTCCCCAGAGATACTCGCCCTGCAGAAACAGGGGAGAATGGAACAAACATGCCATAAACCAACTATTTGATGCAGACTTCAGGTCAGAGGTGTTTGAAACTTTTTCGTCTGTGACACTTCATTTGTGGAGAAAACAAAAGAAAGGTCTTGCAGTGTTACCTGAAAACTGAATGAACAAACAGACCCACATTAAACGTTACACACAAGTGCACACAAACTTAGAAATCAGATCTCTCGGTTGCCAGGTGACGGCTCCCTCGAGCCAGAGCCGCTTGTAACATCAGCCCTTTATCTTTCCAAGGCTGCAGACTAACTGTCCATGTAGATTTCACACCTTAACAGACAGACCCAACAAAAAAAAGAAATTCAAAGAAAACAGTGTTAAAGAGCATGAAAACCTCTGTGCACCCTCACACAAATAAAATAAAATATGAACGCATCAAACAGACTGCAGTATGATTCTGTACCACAGGGAAGCTACTGTTGTGATGGTAATTATTAACAGATGCATTGGACTGGAGTGAGCCTGGCAGCGAGGGACTGGCCTCACAGTAAAAAAGATCCAGGAAGTTAGACCCAGGTATGCTTCCAGAGATAACACACCCTGTTTATTTTTCCTAACCACCAACAGGGACTAGACCCAGAGGGGAGGAAAACAGGAATGGAGCGAAAGTGGAGCAAACCACACATCAGCATACACTCAGGGGATTAGCTTGTTTCAAAATCCTGCCCTTTGACCCCCTTTAGTTTTTTTTTTCCTCTTTATCTCCACTATCACTCTTTGTGTGATATGGGTTTGTACAGCACTGTTAGGAAAGGCTTTCCTTAGGTGGAAATGCAGGCTGCACATTACTGAATTTCATCAGGGAAAATGGACAGGAGAGATGGGGAGGAAAGAGGAAGGGCACAACCTCATAGTACTGCTTCTGAGATCTAAAGAAAAGAAATCATGATTGCAAACAATCTGAGTGATGTGAGATGGAAACCAGTTAAGGGGTGCACAAAAAAAAAAACATCATCACTTTATTGATGAAAAATATAGAACTGTTAGACAGTAACACGGTTTTCAGGTTTCTTGGGAATTCATCCCTTCGCCATTTCATAACAACTCAGACATATGAAGTTCACTTGCTGATGTAATTAAATACTTTCATTAATTATAATAGCTTTCAGAGGTTCCTGCATTTGTTTCCAAAATTATTGACAATTCAATTGAAAAAAATAAAATAAAAAAAATCTGTTAGAAGAAGTCATTTAAAAAGTGAGATAACCTGACTGCATAATTGTGAGCTTACATCAACCAATAATTTCTTTCAACAACGTTTTGACACAGTGTGAGCATTCAGGCTGTCTTTGTAAGGTGTCTAAATGCATCCCACATCCTGAGTTGAAATTATCGGCACTATTTTAAGCAAATCTTTTCCCAATCTATCCGATTTTTTCTGTTTGCAATGTTCTTCCCCACAGATTTTCGATCAGATTTTAGCTCTGCACTCGGTTGTGCCTTTTCAAAACTTTAAAAGTTGTTGCTAAACGTTTTTCATCAAAACAATTGATCATTCAAACATAATACATCCATAGAATATCTAGAGTTGTGCAGATTACAAGTATTTATTTTACTGAAAAATAAATGGCATATAAATATCTTTTATACAAACATCTACTTCTGCTTATGATGCCAATGTTGACATGAACAGATTTTGCACCAATAGGAATGGTTGGTTAAAGTCCTGTGAGATGCAGCTCAGCTTCTTCCAAAAAAAAAGGCAATGATGAGGTGAAATGACTGTGAAGATTGGTCAACCTTTAGGTGTTGGTGCCAATTTAGGGAAGCAAAGAGGCTCATAAGCCACGCAGAGGCCCTTTCATTATGGACAGGTCGGCTAAATTGCAGAGCTGGCAACTGGCTGGCAAACAGAATGAGATGATGCGAGTCTACCTAAAGGAATTTAACTTGTAACTGTCACCTTTTTTTTTCTGTTATGTCATTATTTTGAAATTTTGCCAGGACCACGTAACCAGGGATAGAGTCAGGGTCAACAGCAAAGCAATGGTTGGACAGTTTTTATTTTAAGTCGTAGGGAAACGGCTGTTCCAGCCATTGCATTTCCGAATTCTCCTCAGTGGTGCAAGATTTTACATGAGTAAATAAAGTGAATGTGGTTGGTCTACTATCAAGGGGGC
>NW_015150485.1:691367-692828 GCF_000732505.1 Cyprinodon variegatus | reverse complement strand
GAGACACACGATTTATGGAAGGGACCAAAAAAAAAAAAAAAAAGGCATACACAGGAGAAGTTCTGTAGTGAGGTACTTAAATCATTTTGTGTGATTATAATTAGTATTTGTTTAACATAAGAAAGAAATTACATTTTTTTCCTAGTTCCTTGTTACACACAGGAAGCAATACTAGCTGAACTTGAGCTGTCAAATGGTAAATCACAAATGTAGTCAAATAAGATGGCTTTGTTTTGCATTATAGATGTAAATAAAACAACAACATTTCCATTTTCATCTCTGACAGAACTACCACTTCACTGTGAAAATCTCGCGATTTTATCCTCTATAATATCACTGAACTGAAAGTGGCCAGTAAAAAATATTGTTCCTCAGTTAAACATGGAGGGAATGCTTAGATCATGATGTAGGAGGGCTTCTTTTCAGCAGTTGGGTTCAACTAAGGTCAACAATCTTGTGTCTTTCTGGTTTTCTTTTGACGCCTTATTTGTATATAATCGGATCCATTTTTGAAATTAAATGAAATGAACAAAAAAAATCTCTTTAGTAAAGTATTTTAGCTTATAAAAAAGTAGACCAAGCTCAGTTCTTCAATGCAAGGTACACTAAGGCTATAAAACGCCAGTTTCAAAACCATCATGTGATTTAACATTGGTTGTTGAATTAGGGTAAACTGCTGTTTATTTCACATTAACTGTGATCATACAGAGTTTCCAGAGTAGTTAGTTGTGTCCCAAAGTTAAGGACAAAAAAAGACTATACCAAATTTATTGAAAATTTTTTTTTATTTTTAAGTAACCTCTTTTATGTGGCAGTAATGTATTATGAGCCAGACAGAAAGAATGAGCGAGGCTCACTGAGCATGCAGATCCTTACACGGTAGCATGAAATAAACACTTTTACGCCGCAGTAAAGTCTTGCAGCAATGAACTCTGGACAAAAGAGCATTAAAGAAATAAAGAAAAACAAGCAGATGTTCAAAAGTTAACTGTTAACTTGTTCTACAGGTCGCTCGGTCCAAGAAAGACACAAAATGTTGGACAGCAAAAAAAAAAAAGACAGCAAAATGTGATCTGATTGGTTTTATTACCAGATCTAGTTCTGTAAATGCACATGTATCATTACCATAGTTTGATGCATTTAGAATGTATTTTAAATATGGCATTGCTGCGAAACTTGCATCTTACTCTGAAAATTACTTATTGCTTAAAAGATATTTAATGTAAAAAAAAGATCAGCACTGAATAAAAACAATATTTGAATCACATAGGTATAAATAACTAGCCTGGGTGCCATTCCGAACTTAGTCCCGCCCACAACGTTTGAGGTCGGGAAGTTCGGTTTGGCATTGCTCAATAGTAGCGTGAGTATGCTCGCACAATATCTGGCAGGCCAATCAAATTGTCAGGGCGGGCTTTATACGATGATGGACAGATGATCGACAGTAAAGTAATCAACCAC
>NW_015150485.1:661184-691017 GCF_000732505.1 Cyprinodon variegatus | reverse complement strand
GTCAGGCTAATAAATAACACAAATGAAGGCATAAATCTTCAAAAATCTAAAAAACTGACTAAGGGAACTGAACTACAACTTACTCATCAATACCACTAACATTGCCAAATTGCAAATCTCTTCTCTTTTGTTTTTTCAAAACAGTGTTTATTTCCCTCTGTGCTGATCTGTTCACAACAAAAAGAGCAGCTTCGTAGGTTTTTCAAACACCCAAAGCCACACAATACCCTCTCTCTGGAGAATTCAACCACACAATACTCACCGCACACACTCTCACACAATGCATTTATTTTTCAAACCATCCCTGACTGAAGGCTCCCTAAAGACTCCTTCCCTTAATGCACTCTGTGTTGACACTTAAATACAAAACCATCTACTGCTAGTGAGAAATAAAACACTCAAAAAATATTTTAAAAATCAACCTGTTATGAAATGCCCTACATGATGACAGAAGGATAAATTATAAAATGGGAGACACATTCTAATGGTTTCCTAATTTCAGTTTATTAACTGCTATTATTCAGAAAAATAATTACCAGAGCTGTGCTAAACCTCTGAGGGGAAAAAAAGTCTTTTAAAACTTTAAACATTCTTCTCACTTCAGGTGTCCTTCTTAAAGCTCTCAAACGAGTCAGAAGCAATCCTGACAAAAGGAATATTTGGAGAGACTATGCTTTGTGATTTTTCTAAACATTTTATTGAGACTGAAGGACGCACCAGACATATTGATTTTCAAACCTCAAAAAATGGGTGTGCAACATTTTGGAGTTAAAATAAAGAATCTTTTCTGGGAAATAATCCACAAAGATTCTTGTTTGCATTGACAAGGGTCTGTAAAAAAAATATTAAATTCAATACCATTTTCTACAACACAGACATTTATGTTCCTGAAAATGGGATATCTATGGGCATAGAGCCCACACTGTCTCCAAGAGATGTCGTCAGCTCTTGGCAAGTCGAGGAGAGGCATTCAGGTTTCGGTTAGAGAAAGAAGAGGATAAGGTTACACTCTGTCTTGCCTGTAGCTCTATGTAGGGCTACCGTGTCATGGTTTGAAATTTGAATTCAAGCACTAAAGCATCTAAATAAGAGGCCTAACTTGATGCTCCACTGAACACAAGCAGTCCCAGTGCAAGGCTATCAGCTTTCTCCACATGGGAAGGAAGCACATTAGCTTCTTTAGCTGTGTTTAAAAGGTTACTACTGCTTACAGAAGGACAGTGCATTTATACAGCTGTATTTGTTTTTAATAAAGTCAGCAGAAGCATGGGTGCTGAGGGACCATATTTCCTGTCCATAGAGTTGACATCGATGCTTTGATCATTTACCCAGCAACAATAAACACTTAACTGTCTGTTTCCTCCTTAAAAACCTAACCCTAATTCAATAAATCTGTCTTTTACAAAAAAAAATACAAAATCTGAATATCAAAATAATGCAGAAAGGGACATTTATGTAAAAGAAATAATCTTAAATTGACTTTTATAAAAAGTTCAGAGAAGATTTTTCTTCTTTTTCCTTTTATTTTTTGTTGGAACCAGGACAAATCCCTATAGGTAGTAATTTAAACTACTATAAAAAAAACTAATAACTAATCAAGCTAACAGATAGATGATCTAATATCCTAACATAATTTAATGATGATTTTGACTGCTGAAGATTCTCCGTCATCCAGGTCATAGTCATGCTAAAAAAGTAAAAAAAGAACAATCCACTTGACTTCGTCCGGTTTATTTTGCATGTTTTCTAATCCAAAACCAGTTTTTTTTTTTTTTGGTCCACTGTATAAAGCCTCAAGCTAAACGCTATTTCTGACATTTTGAATTGAAAAAGCTTCTTTAAACTTGAACATTTTCTTCGAATCATTTTGACAAAAAATAGCGATTATATTTACACATATTAGGCTTTATATTTTGACTTAGCCGTTAGTTAGATTCCCCATGAGACTCTTGCTTATTGCCCTTAGATACTAACATCTTATTACTACTCCACACAACCTTACTTCATAACAAAAACATTTGCCTCAGCAAGCAGATTCACTTGGATAACTAAAAGGAATTATACCAGCTAGACAAAAGTTGAAGGCTGGCTCTTGAAGTCCAACTGCTTCGACACCCGAGAACCCGCCTCAGGGGTTGAAATGCACACTGCTCATTTCAACTCTAAGGGGTCTAAGTTTCCCATGATGCACCTGTAACCAACCCAGCAACCAGCACCTAAACGAAAGCTCAAGCTGAGCATCAGAGGCAACAAAGCATCTCTTTTAAGCCCTTTGAAACAAAAAGAAGCATTCTTCCGTTTATTGCTGGGAAGTCGTACGAATAGCAAAAATAATACATTTAAATATGAAGCTTTAAAAACAGACTTAGTAGGTGGACAAAACATATCATTTGTAATTCAAACGGTAGGCAAATGTTCAGGTTACAAAGAGCAGAATATTACCCTGCTTCCACTTCCATCCAACCTTATTAGGTAAGACAATAATATATGCTGCAGCTCGTCTTCTGCAGCAGCAACAAAAGGCTAGTGTATTTTATGAGCCGGGACCATAGAATTAAAGTGCATACTGCTCCCACATTTGATAATTCAGCCAATCAACCTAAGGTTTACCCTGACTTTATTGCTATGTAAATCTCAGTATCAAATTTCCTGGTTTAGGCTGGGAGAGGGAGTGGCTCCTCACTCAGAGGGGAAAGGCTGTGACTCAAATGAGAGCAGGTTCTGATCCTTTGACAAACACAAATCAAAAAGGCAGAGATTACAGAGCATTTCTCTGTGTTAGCACAAGAGATCAATCTGAACAGAAGAACACTGTTATACACTAAACAAATATAAGGCGGATACTAGAAATGTACGCCTGGAAACGCTCTGCATTAAACTCATAACTACTAGGAGCACCTTTTAAAGCTTAATACTTAAAGGATTAGTTATGAGTTAATTCTTGGATTAAAATGTCCTTAAAACAAAACAAAAAAATCTAACTTTGGGGCACCATTTGGTCCCATTTCAGGTCTTTGCTGGTTAGGGATGACGATCCGGTAGCATCTGTTGATAGACTACAAGATGGAATTTCCATGCTTGAACTGCCTCACATTTTGACACTTTTATGGGTTTATTTGGATTTTATTTGATAGATCGACACAAAATACTGTTTATATTTTACAAATATATATCGGCATGCATGTGAGTGTTACATTTCTTAACGGATATTGGGCTATTTTCTATCATAAACATGAAAAATACTGAATAATTAATTTCAGCTCTACCACAAAATACAGAGCTAGAAAAAATAAAATGGAAAAAAGGATGGATGGATGTACAGACTGATAAAATCAATGTGACTTTCCCTGTATGTTTTTAAACTTCTGCATTTTGCCTCTGGGCACAACTTTGCTTTGGTAAGAAAATGTGGAGAAAAAAAATCAGATTATATAACTCTATTCTTCTGAAGAAATTCCCTTTAACTTAAACATATCAGATGTCTCAGCTGGATATATATAAAAAAAAAAACTGGGAGGGATGTGAACAGTTTTCGTTTGCACAGCATGGGATAAATGATGCAAGAGGGAGTAAGACGGGTGTTCT
Source organism: Cyprinodon variegatus (assembly GCF_000732505.1). Lineage (NCBI taxonomy): Eukaryota > Metazoa > Chordata > Actinopteri > Cyprinodontiformes > Cyprinodontidae > Cyprinodon > Cyprinodon variegatus. The sequence goes on along the minus strand of NW_015150485.1, from coordinate 687,432 downwards.
AGATAATTTAGAGAGAAATAATTATGTGGTTAAATGTTGATTGGTCTTTGTCAGTCTTAATATTGATGGAGATTAACAAATCAGGTTAAATGCTATCTTACTTCTATGTTGCTGCCTTCTTGCCTCCCACTAATTTCGCTTTTTGAAGTTTTAGTTGTAAGCCACTTCAGACACTGTCTATAAAAAAAACTGCACCTCCATCAGAACTTTCCATGGTGCTGCACCAAATATCCAAAAGCAATGCCCAGGTCCAGAATGAAAATCTTTACAGACATGTCTAAAGAGGCACAAAAGGCATGTTAACAAAGGACAGATCTGAGCCACCCAGACATGTTTTTTGTGTGTTTTTTTGTCCACATTTGTTCCATTGTTTGTGACTTTAAAGGATAACAGAAGCCTCACAAAGGTAGGCCTGACCCATTCAGGTTATTTTTTTTACCTTCGACCGCCTTTGTTCATGATGCTCTGGGTAAGAATGCGAACAATAGACGATGATGCAATGTGAGAGTTGGTTTGAAAGGCCACCAAGGTGTGGTGCTGAATGTAATCTGAGAACAAGAGTCTTGTTTCATCTTTGACTTCAGCCAGAAGTACACTCACCTTACTCTGTATATTACCTTTAATGAATGAGAACTTTACACTCAGACATTAGTATAAGGACGGTGTAAAAAAAAATGATTTAAAGCAACACTGCATATGTGGGACTGAACTTCTTTCTGTAGACGTGTTTTAAGATTACACCTTTTTTTTTTTTTTTTTGGGGGGGGGGGGGGGTATTTCGTTTTTATACAGGCTGTAAAGGAGATCACAGTTAGAACTCCCCAACCCCTCCATGGTTATTAATGTAGTCTCATAGGTACAAACTATGGTAACACACAATTCATTACATGTCCTACACTATATAACATTACTGCTGAGGATGATAAATCTTAGGCTTTTTCCCCCCTCTATGTTTTATAGCTAAAAAAAAAGCACAGAATTCATAGAGGAACACATAGAATTAATGTAGTAATGTATATGACAACAAACAAGAAAACTCTTAATGATGATATGTTGTGTTTGAGATTTTTGGTCTGGATAATCAAATAGAAGCCCATTTGTTTTTGGACCTTTACTAACTAGCAACAAGGACAAGCTTTAAAGTATTTCCACAAAGAGCTGTATCCAAGCATATTAATGGAAAGTTTAGGTCAGGGGTCACCAACGTGGTGCCTGTGGGCACCAAGGGGCCCTCAAGGACAACATGGGGTGCCCTCAGCATCTTTTGAAAACAGAACAATTCACCAGTGGACTGAATCTGAAATGTTATTTTTTACTGAAGCTCTTATTTTGAAGCATTTATGAAGCATTTTATCATATCAATAAATTAGAACATTTGAGGATTTATATGGATTTCATAATGAGAATATCTAAAAGAAATTTAAAAATGAAAAGAAACAATAGAAATATGTTTATTATCTATGAAATTCAGGTGAACGCCGACTCCTCTAGTTCATAGGTCAGTATTGGTAGCCCGTCCTATGACTCAGTACCCATAAAGTAGCCCTCAGCCGTAAAAAAGTTGGTGACCCCTGGTTATGGCTATGTTCAAACTGTAGGCCTTAATGCTCAATTCAGTTTTTTTGGGTGAAATCCGAATCTTTTGTGCTGCTGTTCACATTTCCAAATATATGCGACTTGTATGTGACCTCCAGCGTGAACTGCATTCATACAACGCAAGTGTCCCACATGCACAGTAGAGGACGTGATGACATCACAAGCGAGCGTGCTCTGTGTTTAAATAAACATGGATGGTAGTGCGAGTTTTCATTTCTTTCCCATATTTCAACCCCTGCATTAAAAGCACAGTCTTTTCAAGAGGATAGAAAATAAAGGCTGCTCTCTGCATTATTGTCCGCCATGTCAAGTATTAATGGCGTACAGTTCGGATAAATGCGACCTGTCCGTTCAGATACAAGTCGCATTTGAAAAGACCAGATATGTATCGGAATCAGGACCACTTAGCCAAGTGGCCTGGGTCGCATTGGAAAAAATCCGACATGTGTTTTTCAGACTGTCATTAAAAGATCAGATACAGGAGACAAATGTGTAAAAAAAAAAAAATCGGAATTTGGTCACTTCAGGCTTCAGTGTGAAGGTAGCCTTAGTGAAGCGAAAAAGCATGCATCTTTACCCCACATTCTTAGTAGGTAAAAAGAACTACACATAAGTACACATTGATTAACATACTTTTCCAGTTGAGGAGTTCTGAATAAAAGCATATTGACAGAAAGAAAAGTATTTTTTAACTTAAATTTAAGGTACCGGTACTGATCATTTTCTTTTGTTTTTTTTTTTTGTTTTTTTACATTTTAGTATAATTACTGCTCTAAGTAGATTGCTCTTTCAGCTAAAGGCATGTTTTAGAGTCTCTTTACTCCAGTTAAAGGATTAATCAATTACTAAATTATCTATTAATCATTTGAAATGTCAATTAATTACGATTAATCCGATTAATTGTTTCAGCCCTAAAATAAACTACCATAGGTTATTTGGTGCAAAGACATCATCAGCAAAAATATTGAAGACTTTAAATAACAGTGACATTCGCCATATGTCATTTTTATTCATTTATTTTAATAATTTAGTTTAATTATGAATAAACCTAAAACTATAGCAAAAGCTTTCATTATGTAGCATCCAAAGCGCTAAGCAGGAGATTATAGCAGCCTCCTGTTCATCCAACTCATTGGAAACAAGAAGCAGAAAGATGATAAAGGCATGAAGAGCTTTTATTGGGTGCCCGCTATCAGTCAAATCGGTAACTGATGTTAATCATCTGACTAATGTTTTCTTGTTGTTGGCTGAGAAGATTTAGAAGATATCATCATTCATTTTTAACGTGGACAGTTTTCTCATCGATATTAACAGTTTCTACATGCATTAGGTAAAATTGTAGCTCCACAATGTTTCAAGATGAAAGGAACTAAGAGTTATAGCTAGAAAATGGCAGACCAACTTACTGAGATTTACAGCTGCAGCGACTCTAATAGCAAACCCATTCCTGCTTGCAGGATCCATCAACAGCCCAGGAGGCTTATCTACTATCAGACAATCTTTATGAAAAAGCCAATTTTCTGGTGGCTAATAACACCTCCAGTACATTTCCAAAGGAGAAATTATTTTTAAAAATATGATCAAATGTCTGACTTGCTGAGCAAATGTTCCCTGCCTTTACTCAGGTTTGAATATGGATCTAGAAAATTAATTTATGTATCTTCCCATTTTATAAAAACAATCTTCTGTACAAGGGGTTTTATTGTCTTCTCACCCAATTTCACATTCATCTCTTGATTTCTGCCAGCCAGTGCAAAAAAAATGTGGAAAGTAAATGTGCAGAGTGTCTAAACCTTTCTCCTGCTGGTCTGCTGCTTCTCCAACGTTTAACATACTTTAAAGGGATCAGATTAAAATGGTGTGTCTGCTTTGATTTCCACCTTATCAGTAGTCATCTTCCTCAACTCAGCTTTTGCTTTTCATTTTGCTCCTTCTTTCCTCCCAAACAGATTTCTTGAACTAGCTGTGCTTAAAACTACTCCCGTGTTTGCTTAGTTTTATAACAGGTACTCACCTTCAAAATGTGGATGTATATGTGCTGGGTAGGATCCATACTGAATCAGGACAGGAATTTCAAGCCCTTGTCGGACCCATTCCACCACATGAGGGGATGCAGACGAGCCAAACTGCAGCTCTAGTGGAAGGAAACTGCACTCCAGTTCCACTGAGTCTCCAACCTTTCCACGAACTTCTGACTTGATGCCTTCCGTTGTTACTGATGAATTTAAGCAGTGAAATAAGTTTTAGTAGTTTGTCAAACATTCTTTACATGAGATAATGAAGTGATACTTACAAAAGTGGCAAATGACTACAACTGCAGTGAAAGTCTGCCGGTATGATCTTCCTGACCCCATAGCTGTCACTCACACAACCTGCAGCCTGTTCACTCTGTTGGCAAAAGAGACACAATTGCCACATTCCCATTACTTCCTTGGCTGCACATAGGATGACAGCCATCTGTGACAGCTTTCCAACCTAAAAAGACTAAACGAGCTGTCAGTACTGTCATCATTTTACAGGAAGGGAGAAAAGAGCATTTGGATTTTTCTATAGTTTTCCAATAACTGGAATTCATCCCATATCATTTCACAAATGGCAAGAGCAGCCTCTGCAGCCAGACTGCCTGGCCTCCTTCTCCTTTTTCTACAAGTTGATGACATAAACGCCATATCAATCTTAGGAGTCACGTGAGCAGCAGCAGCTTAGTGTTTTATTTAAAGCACATCAATGACGGTACCCGGCTGCAGCATTGAGACTATATGAGGTCAAGGACAGGATAAAATTGAGAGGATAGGACCAATAGGAAACATTGAGGAATTCTAATTAATGTCAAAGTGCAAAAATGCTTCAACTTTGCTTTTTGTGTTTGAAATGTACTACAGTACGCCGACCTGGAACATCCGTTTCAATTGGAATCTTTCATTACTTCTGGTTTAGAAGACACCAACGGACATATTTGCAACACATTTTTCATGATTGTTGAGTTGTTTGAAAAAAAAAAAAACAATAAAATAGCTGCCAGCAACCATCTGTTCCCAGTAGAACAAAGTTGTGCCTCCAGCCCTGCTCTATATATCATGCATTTCAATGCAACCACAGTCAAGTAAGCAGCTGATGTTGGTTTCAAGGTTTTTACACAGCCTGGAAAAGTTTATACATTTTTGAAACTTTTTTGTTTCCCCAGTGCAAAATAATCACATTGGGACCTTTGAATTTTTAAAATGTATTATAATACCAGAACTCATTGAATAAAGCATAAAGTTCTAGAAATATGTTTTATTTATTTCCACCATTTTCTAACAGAATTCTTGAAAACAGGAGGATTTGGGGTTATTGCTATGATCCTGTGGGCTATGTTGGCCTGGGCCTCAATAACACTTTGACCTCTGAGGGAAACATAACATCGAGGGCAATTCTAAGATCTCTTTAGCCTCTTTCCCACTGAAAGTAGTGAGTTAATGCGTGTTTTATAAACATGGATCGACCCACTAACAATTGACATTTGGCTACCTTCCCACTGGCAGAAGAAACTGGGTCTAACCCCTCACTGGAAGCTGCGTGGCCTCCGTCCCCACACATCTGTGTGTCTGGTCACACCATCACACAAGATTGGCTTTGATGATTCACAAGTGTGACAGAAATCAGGAAAGTAAACAATGGAGAGAAACATGTAAGGAAGCCAGGGCGTAGTCAGTATTCTTTATTATTTTCCTCTTATCTGTCTGAATCCCTCTCACCAGCGCTGCTCCATGCTTATTGAATGTAAACAGAGTGGTTTCGGCCTGTTAGATCAGATGTGATTGGCGCAGTGTGTTGACGTCCATACGTTGCGCTCAATGGTATCAAGTAATTTAGCGGCTAAAACCAGCTCTGGCTATCCCACAGCCTGCCAATCAGTGCCTATTTTAACACGGGTAGCGTGCAGAGTAGTTTGACCCAGGTAGACACGCATCAGTGAGCTGTGAACTGCCACTAAAAGCTGATTGTTACCAGGTTTAAACAGGTTTTTTCCCCCCTGACAAAGGCTTTCTGACTGGCTACACCTCACATTCAGAATGTATGTCCTAGTCTATGGTCAAGGACCACAAGAAACCTTAGGATATCGGGAATTAGAAAATCCAAAAGGTTGGATTTTTACCAATTTGCAATCTGACTCATCCCAGCATTTTCTGCACAGAATGTCTGCAGGGGAAGCTCATGGCAAGAATCGGCATGACTATCTTGTTAACAAGGCATTGACTGTGACAACAAATTGGCAGACAAGTTGGGACCCAGCCTTACTAATTTACAGTGTAAAAACCAAGCTATTTTATGTTTTTAGTTTAACACAGTATCTGAAAGCCCGCAGCATGGAGATATTTTAGTATTTAGCAAATTTGAATAATCAGATTATCGATGGTCTTGTTATAATTTCCAATTGCTATCCAGAGTGGTTAACACTCTACCGCCACATCAGCAGTCATGCACACCTTATTTCCTGTTTGCACCCTGCACATTTATCGCCTTTCTTTAAATGTGGGTCTGGGGCAAAGTCTAAACCAGTGGAAAACAATTACGTAGGCTGTCAACAGTTGCTGTGCTTGGTTCAACACACTCCCATGCTTCAGCAAACAGCGCACCATACAAGATTTTCTCTAGAATTAATGTGAGAGTGAAAACTCAATCTGCAGCCCTTCTGTTCATCACAGTCAGCTGGAACGTAAACACTCCAATCCTCAGTCCTTCACCTACCTGACTTTTTGCTGTTGCATAGAAAACTTCATGCTCAATCGGTTACATTTGATTTAGATGTAAAGAGTTTGAGAAGAGAGGACAAGGAGAGAGGAGGAGTAGCTGACACATTATGGTTATGCTGCAAAGAAGTAAAATCTGATACATTCAGCCCGGCTGTCCATCACTCATCTTTATTCTGCTTAGAATGAACAGATGCTCAGTATACAGGCGCATCTCAATGAGTTTGAATAACAGAGAAAATGCTTATTCATCTTAGTGATTCAGTAACAAAATTATCATTTATCTACATTTATTTAAAATATTTCTTTTTATGTCAAAAGAGAGGGATGATGGTATTGCATAGGGTGACTATTGCATAGATACCAACAAAGGGAAGTGAGCAAAATGTAGGCTTATCACAACTCACTTAATCTTTCCAATATAAAACAATACCTGTCATAATAATTGGCAAAGTATTTTTTTAACATCATGTAGCCCTTCCTGCAGCCTTGAGTACTATAAAGCTAAGCCATCTAAAGAGAACTCCACATTCATTGCAGCTTATTACCAGGAAATCTTGGAGCTTTTGTTTACACTTTTTCTGTCAGAATTTTTATTCGCTCTCAACTTTCCATATATAAACAATCCCAGAAGTCTATGCCAGAAGTAAGTTAATACAGCCGAATTTTTTAACTGTTTTCATTAAAAACTTTTTTCTTCAAACTTCAGGCAAGTCAAACTTGACCCTGACTGCTGCTTTTAGAGATCCTGTAAACACTGCTCTTTTCTTCATTTAATCGTCTATATTTTGGTAAGTGAGATTCTGTGAAACTCAACGAAAAAAGTTCAAACAGAAAGTTTTCAAGGAAATCTAAATTTAAGATCTGGGTATTCAATATGACTTCATTTTATACAAAACAGGATTGACATCTGGAGGTATCTTTAGATTTCTGGTGTGTACTTCCAACATGGATGGTAAATGCAGTTCAAGTTAATATGCTGCACGCTGAAATAGGGATGAAATGATTCAATTACTTTAAGTAAAAATATGCTACACAGACTCTAAAACATGCTATTTACTGAAAGATGAACCTTAACAGCTTCAATAAAGACATAGAAGCATTTTCAATCTAAGATAAGAAATCTAAATTTCTTATTACATTTTTACAAGTATATGTATATATATCGTACTTTTTTTCTTTTTGCCATTTACAATTAATTTATAAAATTCCAAACATATAATCAAAATTAAATCAATACTAAAAAATTACTAAATAGCTGCAGTCTTACATTAAACAGCCAAACTCTTTATTAATAATCTTTTACAGGTTACACTCCTTATTGGAAGTGTCAGTCTACTAGACTATCGTACTCTATAACACCACTCCTCTCAATTAGAAAATCAAATTTCTAGGTTTGGATTCTCTGTAAACTCATATCTGAATTACTACCATGTGTAATGAATCTAGATAACATGAGTTTTAATCACTGATACCCTCTTTTAGGAAGGTTCGCCATGGAACGTCAATATTGAGGAATCTGGCTTTTGACAAACTGCTGTATCCGAGGATAATAATGAAAAACTCAGCATGAGAAAAAGCCCCTCCTGAACCAGAGAGAGACAGTTCAAAAATAAACCTTTTGAAATGCATAATTTGCTGTATTCTCTTTCCTTAATTAGGAAGAATAAAGACGGTAAGGACTGAATGCTTAAAAATGATGTCTGTCATCTGAAGCTGTCAAGAGGCATTAGAAGAGAGAGTTTTTTGTTTAAAAAGACTTTAAAAATAAAACTTTGTTACAGTCTGATTGGTCATGATTATGCTTGTATATGACTGGCAAAACAGAAAACAATAAAGTGGGAAAAAAAGACAGCGAGGAAAACACAGCAAGAGGAAAGATAAGAGTAAAAAAAAATGCCTCATTAAGCTGCAGGACATTTTCTGTCATTAAATCAGAACTAAAATGCTAAGAGCTGCCAAACAACACACAGCTGCTTTGTTTAGACGCCATAGTGAGTCAGACTCTCTGTACATTTCCCTCAGACATATTCTGCCTCCGTCCTGCCACTGATAGCACAGCTTCAATGGTCCTGCACTCTGGAAAAGCTTTAAAGATATAATGAACGAGCAGGTAGCCCTTAAAGGAAAGCAGCTGGATTTATCACCTGACAAAAATAGAAATGTCAGTGACAGGCGTGTTGCTGAAATTCTGTTCCTGCCTTTTCAATCTGTGTAAGAAGACGGGCCGAATAATCATGACTGAGGCTCAGATTTATCAGGCTCCTCAAACGACTGCTCCCTTAAAAGCCAAAACATGGACAGTCTCCCAGACAAATGTTTTCCAGTCAAATTGAGTTTCTCCTCTCGCAAAAAGTCTTTCAGGAATCCACATTGTTGGCATCAAAACAAGCTTCTTTTTTTTTTACGTCCATACCAGTTTATCGATTGAAGTGGCACGGTGACTGTACCCTTTAAGGAAAATGAAGCACTAAACTTTCCCTCAGAGTGTGGACTATTTCAAGACTGCTTCTATCTGCCAGCAACAGAAATTGGACATTAACCTCTGAATAGATTGCAAACAGAAACGATGGGAAAAGGTCAACCACTAATGTGCTGTGACTGTAAAAAGGTAAAAACAGGCCCATAAGATGTCTACTTCAATACCAACATTAGGAATATTCAGCATCAACTACCAAGGCGTTATAATGGCTATAAACAAAGCTGTAGATGCAAATAAAAACACGACTTGACCTTTTATCTACAAGATCTGCTTTGCTGCAAGTCAATTCAATGTGACCAATAGATCTAGTCATAAAGGTTTCAAAAATATCAGATTTTACGACCTTTAGTATTTTGCACCAAAGACGTGTACCTGTCAATGCACACCAAAATTTATATACACAGTCCTGGGAAAAAGTACTTCCCCATGACGAGGATTTCTTCAGTTTCTGATTCTTGGTCAGACTTTATTTTTCTTAAGAGTCTAGTTAAATATAACACAAAAATAAAAATAGAAATATAACTGTTCTGGCAACAAAGCGTTTGTTTTATGCTTACAGAAACGTCATGAAAGCACCTGTTTCTGGTATTTTGAGAGTGGAGTGGTGGCCTAGTGGTTATGGCATAGGGCTTGGAATCCTGAGGTTGTTAGTTTGAAACCCACACCCAAAGACTGCAACTCTGGCTCTCTTGAGCAAGACCCTTAACCCCAGATTGCTCCCTGAGTGCTGCACAGTGGTAGCCCACTGCTCCCCAAAGGGGATGGGTTAAATGCAAAGGTTTAATCTCTTCAATGTCTCCAATAAAGTTCAATTTATATATATTTTTTTTATAACAGTACCTATCAGTACACATTATCATTTACCATTACAACTGCTGTTACACATTTGCAACACACCTACATTTCTATGTATTTATTGTGAAAAAGTCAGACTAACAAAGTCATTTTGGCAACTACTTTAAGGCAAAAAGAACATTTTAAAAAATTGTATATACATGTATAGAAATGCAAGTTTAAAATGAGTAAACTAATATTTTTTTAAAGCTTTTTAAAACAAAAGAAGCTTTCCAAAGTAGACATAACATTATCAGTTTCATCTACCTCAGTAATTGAAGAATTTCTTAGTATTTAGCCATTATTACAGTCAGGCCGTTGAAATCCCTTATAATGAAGCAAAATAAATCAACCTTTAATGCCAGATCTTAAAAATGTCAAGAACTATTAAGAAACAAGTCAGTGAAATATTTCAGTCAGGTACTGGGTTTAAAATTAGATTAGATTAGGTGAGCTTTATTGATCTCAAGCGGAGAAATTCATGAGGAAAAGAAAAGTAGGAGCTGATGTCACCGGCTGCTGCCTGCGCAGCGCCATCTTGAACAGGTCAAAATTACTTCTCTGCATTTAACTCATCCCCTTGGGGAGCAGTGGGCTGCCATTGTGAGGCACCCGGGGGGCAGTGTGGGGTTAAGGGTCTTGCTCAGGGAGCCAGAGTGGCAGTCTGTGGGAGATCGAGTCACAACCTCAGGATTCAAGGCCCTAGCCTAGCCCCTAACCACTAGGCCGCCACTCCCCCAATTAATTGAAATGCTTTGGGATTCAATCAAACTAGAGTGAGACCCATTATCCACATAAAATATAAATGGACCAGCAGTGATGGCTGGATCTGCAAGTCTACCAAAAGTACTTCAAGAGTGGAAAGAGTACTCATCTAGGACACCATAACAACCAGAATATTTGAAACACTAAATGCCTTACTTGCTTTCAGTTCAGGTGAATTTGTATAAATAAAGATAAAAAAAAATAAAAAATAAAAAAATTACAAAAAAAAAAAGAGTAGGGGAGAATTTAAATCCAGGGCCAAAAAACAAAATACTAACAAAAACAACTTAAAGAAAAAAAATCTGAATTACTTCACACACAGAAAAATACTTTTTGGTAGTATGAGAGGACATCACTCTCCATAGCGAACTCTGATTGGTCGATCAGTCCTGTCTAATTTTAACTCTCCTGTGCAAGGTGGTCAAAAATATGTTCTCTTTAAACTGCATGTTAAGCTTGTCTATTTTTCATTGTGATGTGTCCATTGTCATTCAATTCTCTTAAGAGCAAATTCCCTTCATGCCCAATGAAATTCTAAAGCTGCAGTTAAAAAATAAATAATAAGAAATGCCAAGACATTTCAAAAGGACTAACCATGATGGAAAAAATAGGAAGTTGTGTCACCCTAAAGCCAAAGAAAAAGGTCACCTGACCCAAATTAGAGCATGTTTTTTTAGTTCTTTTGATGGATAGTTTAGGTGTTTGAAGCTTACAATAGAAGGTGGATCTAAACTTGAATTCCTCTTTTTCTTTTTCTTAACCACTAGGTTAAGGTTGGGACTAAAATAAGACTGCACACCCTCTCTCCTTAGGCTTATAAGAAGTCGATAAATAGATGAAACAGTATTGTCAAGATTATATTTTATTCATAAAACCTTCCCTTATTACCTGTAGCAGACTGGTGTTAAAACAATTAATATCCATTTGCATAGTCTTTGTGCTACCCTGTTCAAAGTTCAAATCTTAAGTGTAACAAACTAAATGAAAAAGCATCCGCAAAAAATGTGAAAAATAGATAATTGGATTCATTATTGTGTTATTTTAGCAGATATGAAAATAAAGGTTTACTTGACCTTTGTAATGTAAGCAATGAAAACATGGAAATTAACAAAAGCATAAAAGCTGTGTTAATACCAGTTTTTCATTTGTAAAGCAAGATATTTTACTTCATAAATTTTAATGATTAAATTCAGTTAAAGAAGGATTGAAAAGCACCAAGCTTAAAGTATGGTTGTGGCTTTTAAGGATTATCATCTTTAACCCACATATTTCACCCGATAAGCCAGAGAAAGCACTGAAGCTATTGCAGTTTATCATTTCAGGAGCTGATTTTATGAAAACTAAAGGCTGCAAATGGCAACCTGCAGTCAAAAAAACAAAGAAAAAAAAAACATTTTGTTAAGAGAGGAGAAAACATGCAACCTTTAAATAAATATGCCCTCAATTAAATACTTAAATTCATGAGAGTGGATTTTATTTACATGTCAATGTATCAAACTGAATTAGAGCAAAATAAAGTAGTACATAATTGTGACTTTAAAGTGAAACTATACATATTTCATCTATTAAACAAATTTAAATCTAGAAGGTGTGTTCATTATAATTTATTCTGTCTCATTGAGTCAATAGAAACAGCTTTTGCTGCGAAACACCCACAAGTCCCTTGTGGTTTGTAGCGTTGGTCCCAATTCTGTCAGTAATTGTTCCAGATTTTCATCAAAAATGAAACCCAATTAATTAAAAACATAATCCAATTATTTTTCACATATTGGCAACACCATTACTTCACTTCAAATCTAATGCTTTATTCTTAATAGAACTCAATCAATCAAAGGGACTTTTCCTAAGCTCAATGTATCTTTGGCAGGATGAGGACTGCTTCCAGATTTCACTGATAGGATTCTAATGTGCATATGGCTTGATCTAAACCATTCAGATGTAGCTCTGGCTGGACGCATAGGGTCGCTGTCCTGTTTAAGTCTGAAGAAATCTGTAGGCTCTCTCAAAGAAACGTCCCATGATTTAACATAAATATCTTCTATGTCACAGCAGAAGAGAAGAAGCGAAAACTACGTCTAAAACTGAAAAATTAATCTGTGCCATTTACATGCAAGCTAGCACTGCAGCTAAGCTACAGAAAATTAGAAAACTAGCTTTTTGCAGATTGTAATTTACGGTACTGATTAAATTTTGTGATTTTACAATTATTCTGGAGGATTATAGTATATTATATCAATCAGGTTTAAAATTTAAACATTGACAATGACACTGATCAGGTTTTAGCTGCCATACTGTAGTTAGCTCAAGTTTTCCTTACAAAACTCTGTCATGTACAAAATCACTTATAAACAGAGATGGGAAGTAACAAAGTACAAATACTTCGTTACTGTACTCAAGTAGATTTTTCTGATATTTTTACTTTACTTTACTACTTATTTTTATGGCGACTTTTTACTTCTACTCCTTACATTTTTACACAAATATCTGTACTTTGTACTCCTTACATTATAAAAAATTGGCTCGTTACTTTAGGTTTGAATCATTTCAATGGAGTTACCGTTATTATTTTTTTACGTCATCAATACCAAATTCAATCTAATTGGATGGGAATCTACGTTGCATTTGACGCACCACTACAAGATGAATCGACAGATTCGGCGGTATTCATTGCCGGCAAATCATTGTAGCTTGGTGGCGGTGGCGTTAGCATAGTAGCATGGACGACGAGATGATTGAAAATGAACACAACAGAGATCTAGTCCTATTGGCAGACATCCATTTAAAATGTAGGAAACGGCATGAAAAAAGTGGTTTCTACTTTTACTTTTATACTTTAAGTAAATTTACAAGCCTGTACTTTGTTACTTTTACTTGAGTAAAGAAGTTTAATCAGTACTTCCACTTTTACCAGAGTATTTTTTAACACAAGTATCTGTACTTTTACTCAAGTACGGAAAGTGAGTACTTTTGCCATCTCTGCTTATAAATATATTTAATCAAAAATTACATGATGTTGATCATAACGGGCATGAGTACAAGAAATTATATGAAAGAGGCAGTAGAGTAGTAGCAAAATTAAAGGATTACTAGATTATCTGATCATTATTTTTTTTATTATTATTGAAAAAATTAGAATTAGCTGTTTACTGATGCATTGAATAAAGATGTCTACTTTCAGGGGGTTTCATGATAATCCTTTAATGATAATAAATAAATTCATATTCTTAAGTATTTGATTTGCCAGTTGTGAACCAATGATGGCAATTAAAACAGTAAAACCTAACATTAAACAGTTAAAAATGTGGGTTCAAAAAAAGGTAACGCGGCTAATTTTACAATTATGTCAAAATATATAGTTATAGGTCTCGAATGGTTTCTGTCAGGGTTTGGTGGAAGTTGCTTTAGGACCCAAATGCAGAGATGAGGAGGCAGGGAGGAGTTTTTGAAGATTTAATCAAAATCCTAAGAGCAACAGAAGTAAAGTCCAAAAAGAAAAACACTGAAAAGCAAAAATGCAGGAGACATCATACAAAACACACATGGGAGCAAAGAAATGACAAGGAACAAGCAATGAGGAACTACAGAAGTGGTGTATATATGGGGAACAGAACACAGAATGGGCTAATGAGCGGATATGGAGCAGGTGTGGACAGAAGTGAGTAGAAGGGAGCTAGGGGAAAGGAAACAGGCACAAGGGGGCAACAGAGACTAACTCAAGAATCACAACACTGCCTAAAAATAAGAAAAGAACTACAATGACACAAATTGAAAAAGAAGCAATGTCCAAGAAACTAGGAAGACATAAATTAAAATGTAAATGAAAACTCAAAAATTCCACAAAGGGCAGGATCATGACAGTTTCCCTTTCTTTTATACCTCCCTATTAATAAATCTTGTATTTAAAATTCATTTTTGGCTAAACTCATAATCCCAGGAATATTTGAGGTTGTGAAATGTCTTTTAGGAGCTCCTCCTGTCAGCCATCTTTCACAGAAAAAAGAAAATAGAATGGTCTTCATTGGCATTCACTCTACTCCAGCCCAGTTCGTCTTTGTTACTGTGATAAGTAACTTTACCACTGAGTTTCCCGCCGGGAGCTTACGTTATTCACCCTGACCGCTCATAATCTACATCTTATTTTTCCCCCATCTTTCAAATGTGTTAGAAAGGCAAGGGTTTTATAAATCCAGACACACTCTTTCCATCACAAAGAGAACCCTCCATCTGGTTTGGTTTGATTAGCACTTAGGGGGGGGAGGAAAGGGAAAATAAAGAGGTTTCCATTTTAGCAGGAATCTACAATTGGAGTGAAAATGTTTGGTTTCTCTTCTGAGAATCAAAGTGAATGTTAAATTGTCTTGTCAAATGAACCCAGGAAATAGTGAATATAATGCCCTGTCATTCAAAGTAAAGCAATATACAGGTCAAACTTAAGTCACAAATTCAGTTTGTGACTGCATTTACTCAGTGAACATAATTTTCGTTTGCTATTTTGTATTTTATACTTTTTTTTTTTTCATATGATAGCATGAATTGTGATAGAAAAAGATACCCCTCATAAGCCTGGTCTATCCTTAGGCAAAAAGGGAATGGGTAATTTTCCAAAATAAATGCACAAAATCAAATATTTCACTAAAGAACCATCATTTTAAATAAAATTCCACCAAATAATAATAATCAGTATAAAAAACGTCTGAATATGAAGACAATAATGACAGTAAATCAATAATCTGGCATTAATACAGAATTACATTTGCTATCCTGGGGCTGCACAGGTACCTTTCAACAAGAAGGTTTTGGGTTTGATTCCCAGCCCGGGGTCTTTCTACATGGAGTTTGCATGTTCTCCATCAGCATAGGTGGGTTCTCTCCGGGTACCCCGGCTTCCTCCCACAGTCCAGAAACATGACTGTTAGGTTAATATGCTTCTCTAAATTCACTTTAGGTGTGAGTATGAATGGTAGTTTGTCTCTGTGTTTCCCTGCGATAGACTGGCCACCTGTCCAAGCAGTATCCCGCCTCTCCATTGACAGCTAGAGATAGGCAGCAGCATCTCTCCTGACCCCAGCAGGGATAAGCGTGATGGAAAATGTAATAGAATGGATGAATTTGTTATCCTCACTGAACTAAAGGTTTTAGATATACAATATTATGGACCATTTTCTCTATCAAAGACTGTCAAAAATGCATTGGTGTAAAAAGCACCATGGAGTCTGTGAAATATCAGCATTTTGGATAAAAATCTGGTTCCTCCTACCACAAAAACAATAATTGGTCTCTCAGCTTAAAATTCTTCCAAAACATAAGGTAGAGTGGAAATTATTTACTAGGCCAAACCAACGTTTTCCCAGTGGTATCTCATTATAATGGTGTTAAAATAATAAAAAATAATTCTTTATGATTTGCAGGTATCATTTATATTTCCTGTGCTAAGTATCCAGCATTTTGGCATCTCTATTGTGCTGAGAAAAGCAGTATCTGAACATATGAAAATAAAATGACATGGATCATCTATCTTTCTGCTGATCTGAATTGCAAAAAGCACCTGTCCCCATAGAGCCCAGCCGCTGCAGCATTGATTCAAGGCAAGGCGATTGTATGAAATATTGAGAGGTCGTTATGATTAAGCTTTTATTATTTCAACCAAAGGGTGTTTCAGTTAAAATGCAAAATGAAAAAGGGAATTAATTGGTTTTAATTTAAAGTCAGGGTCCCCTTTTCATCCTAAAAGCCAGAAAGAAAGAAAAAACCTGCTCAAGGCCACATGTTTGTCTCTTTTAAACTATACTGATGACCTAACTGAAAATCTTCCATATACATAATGTTTGAAAAAACATATTTTGTAACCCAAGAAGCAAGGAAAGGCTTATGTGAAAATCCTATGTTCCATTTATCCAGGATTTCAACCAGATTCTGTCAATATTCTGTCGATATAATTAAAAACATCCACGGCTAAAGTGCTGATTTGTTAAATTGGTAATTTTATTCCACTTCAGCCTACTTTAGAAGTCAAACATCCAGTGTTTACTGTACTGCAAATCAAGAGGCACCATATGGGCTCTCCTCCTTCTTAGGTTAATTAATTGCCACCGAGTTCATTTTTCTGATGATGTAAACTTTGAGGGAAATATTATCCATGAAACCAAGAGCCCAGCTGGTGTCCTGAGAGGCTCGATAAAAACCAGCAAGAGAGCTTTTGAAATCATTTAACGGAGCTCATCTGGGAAAAGTTATGAGAAGATTTTTTTTTCCAATTATCACTGGAATGAAGATGCACTCCAGTTTCAGAAATCAATATCCCAAACAAAATTATACATTTCCATTCTATAAAAGAAAATAAATTACATCTTTTGCAAATGCATTTAATCTTTGAAATTTGTGTATATATAGCAAAGGGATCAAAGTCACATAAACACCAAATATTCATTAGAGTCCAAAATGCTCAATAACATTTTAACCAATTAATTCCCAATTAATAAGATGGCTACTACATGGCAAAATAGAAATTTTGAGGGAATTCAAATGTAGACATTAAAATGGTTAAATTAGATACATTAACACCAATTCAAGGCTTAACTTTTGCTTAAAAACAGTAAAAAAAAAAAAAAGAAAAAGCTGAGTCACAGAAACACCTGCAGCTACACAAACAAGGTGAGCAGGGCAATCCCATTTATGATCTTTCCTCATCAGAGATGGAGGAAAAAAGGGTTTGTGGGAAGGTTCTATGCAGAAAGCCAGCAGCTCAGTTTAAGCCCCTGGCTCTAAGATACTACCAGCAATAAATACACACACCAAACACTCTTGATAAACAAAAATCAATACCTTTTATGTATCGTGTCCCATTGGCACAAAATAAATGCCAAATCATTCTTTAGACAGGAAAGACAAGGCACTTTCCTTCCCTTCCAATTTGAATACATGTTCCATTCTTTCTCTTCAAAATGAATGTTGTTTTCCAAAAGCTTTTAACTTATTTCACTAAGTAACAAAACACTAAAGCCGAATCATTATTCTAGACTGGACGGATGAAGCAGACGTGTTTTATCCAGTTTCAAAGCTTTGAGGGATTGTATTTGAGTGAATGAGTCAATGCAATCATCTGGTTTTCCTTAGATAGAAAACTTTGTATCAATTTGCTGTATGATTTGGTTAAACTGTAAAGTGCCTTGAGATGACATGTGTTGTGAATTTGGCGCTATATAAATAAACTGAATTGAATTAAAAGCTAATAAAGAACTCCCAACCCTAACTCCTCTAGAACTGCTGATTATTTCACAAAGAAGAATTCTTTAAAAGGAGAAGAATATTATGAACAACTGTGAGCATCCTCTTCATCAGACGGTTACACAACAACAGTTTCTTTGGTAAGAGGCATCTCCAGATCAGCTGCAACACAGACTGGTACATTGGATCCTTCCTGCCTACAGCGGTCAATGTGTACAACAACTGGAGCATTTAATTTACCTTTGGGATTAATTAAGGTTTGTTTTAATGGAATTGAATACATTTTTTGAATAAATTAATTTTGAATTAATTTCATTTTACAATGAGGGGAATCATGGTTTTTTAGAAGAAACACATTTATTTATTGTCAGTCTTTAAACGGACCACCTTGTATATGAGGAGCCAGTCAGAGGCGTAGCCAGAAATTTTTTAAAAAGGTGGCCAGGCAATATCCATTGTACACTGAGGGGTGGCCGAAAGTGGATAGGCACCAGAACCTCAGAGTCAATCTACACTGTTCCAACAGGAAAATTAACGAGCAAAACATCAATATTTTCTAAATAAAGACCAATTATGCTTTCCTACAGCCTTTGCTAACAAATAGACGCATATATTTAAACATCCGTAATTTCTAGATAAAAGGTATAGCGGATAAACCTCGGTTTTAAGTTCTGGGGCGTAAATCAATCATCATTGTCATTACTTACCTACTTGTATGAATAAACATTCTGCATAAAATTTATATTTACAAGCACTATAATCTAAATAAATTGATTATTTAATAAGCTTTTATTAAAATACTGTAGTTATCTATGATTTCACTGAAGACTCCTAGATGACTTACAGAGACACATATTTTTCCCTTTACGCCATAAAATACAAAATCTAATTCTGAAAAGAACATGAATTCTGTACTTATCATCTTTGATGTTAATATATTGATGTGTAGAATTAACCACAAAAAAATAAAATGTTTAGAATATTCCACTTGAGAGTATTACTGCTGCCACTGTCTGTATTGGAGGGGAAATAATGGTAGGGGTGGCCACTAATTGGCTAAGGGTGGCCATGGCCACCCACCCCTGGAGCAAGTCTGCAGAGAGCAGCAACCCCTTAGTGAGGTCAGATAAGTAAGAAAAAAAATCAGATATAATAACCCCTTTTTAACCTAAAGAGGGCACCAAACATGCATATTTTCACACAAAAGCAGAGTTTAAACAAAAGTGCAGTAAATTGTTAATAATAATGCCAGAGATAAATATACTGTTCTATAAGGCATTGATTCATACAATCAATCAGCATAAAAAGGAATAGATTTATGGATAAGAGGTCCTTTAATATTCAGTAGGCTTAATAGGTCAGTTCATGTTGTATTGTGTTACAGTAGGAGAAGAATTTATTTTTACATCCAGCTTTAACAGTTTTAGTTATAGTAAAAATGGTATAGTCAAGCACATAACTGATTTAATAGGGAATCAAGTGAGGGAAAAGCCTATTCAATTGTTAAAGTGAAATATATAAAAACAGAGCAGGCGGGTCAGGGCCGCAGAAAGTGGGGGTGCTAGGGTGCCCCAACACCCCCTAGTTATAAAAGAGAAAATTAAATAAATTATTAAAAATACTTGCATAATTTATACATTTCTTATGAGTATTTTGGGAAATGATTTAGACTTTTTTATTTTACTATTACGTGTATCTGGAATTCTAATCAAAATATTTAGCAGGAAGTTCACGGAAGTTATGTGGTCATGGCAACGTCAAGCTAGTGGTCTATGAGGTATCCCGCTTGAGGTATCCCTTGTAAATGTACATAGTGTAATGACCAAAACACATTTGTTTTTTTGAAATATCACCACCAGAAGAAGAACACTAGTACCGCAACCACGACAACGGAGAGCAACCAAAGTGAGGAGACTGTCCACACGGCGTGTCTGATGGTAGTTGCACCAGCAGGCACAGTTCCAGGACCCGCAACCCAAGCTAGCCTGCTTGGATTAGACCGGCCCCAGTTTCAAACTTCCTGCACAGCATTGGGGTAATGAAACCTTCTCATGCTCTGTGGCACCGGCTTTGTTTGCTAGAAGGCAGTGGCTGCATTATGTGGAAGACACTGATCAGATTTTGTGTCTCGTTTGTATGAAAGCAGTCAGAAAAAAAGTCATACCTAAAGTCAAATATAAAAAACCCAACCGTTTCATGAATGCTGGATTTTAAATTGACGTAAAGCCACTGAATGTTTTTTTTTATTATTGTTAAGTTTAATTAATATTTAATTAATGTAATTTAATTAATTATTGCTGTGTGTTACAGACCCTCGTTGCGTGCACTGAAGTGCATATGAAAATAAAGTAGTGAATCTCAATCCATTTATTTATTTCTATTTATTGTATTTTAAATAGGCCTATAGGCTCATAGGTCTTTTTTCAAAAAAAAATAAAATAAAATGTCACAGCAGCCCCTTATCAAAATGACTTCCAGCGGCCCTGGTTTGCAGTTTAAAGGCACCTTATCTTCCGGTGTTATAAGTCCAAAGTGCTGAAGAGACGCAGTTAAAACATTAACTTTTCAATACTTCTACTATTAACGCGGCTTCTTCTGTGCCTGTAATAATAGTGGAAATGAAATAAATTTCAAGAACCACTTAAAATAAAACAATACGCAGTGTGACTTAGGAGGCCTGTTTGGTTTTCAGTATTTAAATCCATGATATTAATATAAAGCGTTTTTTTTTTCACATTATAACGTAATTTAAGACCTTTATAAGTTTGGATTAAACAGCCTAAGTACCGGAAACAGCTTATTAAAAACTCCAATGATTTATTTCACTTTCCCAATGTTGTGTTTTACATTACCTTGTTGCTGGATTTCCCTTTAAAAACAAATCCTCTGCATTTTTCCTTCAGTCCAACTGGAGCGACAGTTTGAAACAGAGTAGAAAGAGCGTCTTGTTCATTTAAACAAAAACAGGAGAGGGTCCCAGTCCGGCTGTAATACGAGCGCTTTCTTTCTCTTCTTGAGCGTCTCCTTCTGCCCACCGGGCAACAGGTGTTCGTTTCACGTAAAGGTGACGCTCAGAGCCTCACCCCTTCTCTCTGTCCCTCCCCTCGCTGCTGCTTCCTTCTTCTCTCTAACTCATCATCATCCTGATCAGAGACCACATCCCAACTCTGAAAGCTTCTGAATTTTAATCCATTTTTTTTTTTTTTGTCTTGTTTGACATATTTTCCGTTGCCAATCCCCCTGATGAAGTCCAGCTCTGAAGCAGCCACCAGAGGGCGCCCTTCCCCTCATGTTGGAGCCCAGACAGCACCCAAGAGACTCACAGGGAAAAGGTCAAATCTAGTTTCCCTCACAGAAATTTCCAAAAGTACTACATAAATCTACTCTTTTACATTGTCTTACATTAAAACTAAAGTAAACTACAGCAAATTAAATGTATTTTAATTTGATGTGATCTGCCAACATAAGAAGTAAATTAATATATTTTGTAAAATGATGAAAATCAGAAGAAAAACTGAATCGAAAAAAAGAAAAAAAATTAAAACATTGATAATTTTAGTAACCACATATCCTGATAAGGTTGAGTCTTAAAAAAAGTTTTAGTGCTCATGTTCAATCCCTGCATTTTTGCATAAGTGGGCACGATATAGCTTGTAAATTGTGTCTTAAGAGTGTTTTTGAGATTGCCATTAAAAAACTACAATCCTGATTTAACAAAATGCAACGAAAAAGAAAACTCGAATAATCCTGTAATTCTAGACTTTCAGAAAATATGTTTGATTTCAGGTTAGATGTAAGAAAAATACCTTTTTTTATGCAGAATATGCAAATATGTAGTGTCAGTTGTGTTTGTAAAATGAACTAAAATCTTTAAAAAAAAAACTGTATTTATAAATCTGTTTAACTCCCAGGAAAGGAGAATCTAAGTATGTAAAATTTAAATGGGATCCGTCAATCCATTCCCACGCTCAAATTTAACAACCTTCAGTTTATCTGAAATACATCCTTTATTTTTTTTTTTGATACAACACTAGAAATAAGCTTGAAACATTCAAAACATTCAGTCTCTTTATTTTAATCATTCCAGTGTACAAAACAAAACATCTCTTCTAATCATTCTAAAAATCAAAAATAAAAACAAATACTTCACACACAGCATTTAAAAAAGAAGACCATGAAATATCTACTTGTGATTGTGATCCAAATTTTCTCAGAAGAACTTGTAAAAATAAAACTGGATAAAGATGTGATTTATTATAAAGCTACATTGCAAAAGCCACAGATGATCTGAGCTATGGCCTTGGAGCAGCAGTAAATAAAGTATGTTATGATTTATGTGTTGTGTAAGAGCAAACTGTAGCAGGCCAGCAGCTGGTCTGGCATCCTCTGCTGCTAATAAACCAGCACCAATTCTCTTAGGTCAGTCGTGCTTCTTCGAGGAGGCTAATAATGCGTAGAAGACACAAGAGCAAACAGAGCAAAGAAAAAACATGCTTCAGTCATACATTTCTGCAGCATTTCATTAAAGCTTTGACATGATGCACTCCAGGATGAACACTGCTCTCTACAGCTTCAGGAGGAGACTTTGATCCCTTTGCTATATATGCTCAAAGAGTAAAGAGTCCGTCTGATCAGTCGCCAAAATCCGGGATGTCATCGTAGGAGTACCCTCGGTGACCCTTGGCGGCGTAGTAAGCTATCCTCAGATGGTAAAACCCAGGCAGGAAGACCAGCAGGCCGATGACGATTACGGGAATGGTGCGATCCGGATTCTGGAAACAAAAAAATTAATTGATAAACAGCTAATGATAGGAAGACAATTAACACACTGTCTGCAGTACAAAATGTAAGGGTCAGGCAGGAGGCTTTGCATGCATGATGGCTTCATTTGCTTCCTCTAATGTAAATCAGCAGCAGCTTCTTACAGAGGGGCAGAGAATCTCCAGAAAATAACTGTGCTGTGTTTTCTTCCACCACTAGATGGCAGTATAATGCTCTGTGTCAGAACAGGCGTCCAACTGGTTCTCAGAGGTGCACTGCAGCATTACTGCAGCATTAAAGCTTTAAAACAATCTGTTATAAGGTTTTATTCATATATATATATATATATATATATATATATATATATATATATATATATATATGCAGTGCAGAGTTTCAATTATATATCCGACTTTTCATTCTTAGAGACTTCTTTTTCTGACTAAAATTAAGCTGTTGTTCAGTTAAATCATTGAATTAGTGTTGGCTGCTCCAAAAACTCTTACAACCTTTATTTAGATTCGTCAAGAAAAGGAATTAGACAAAATTGCTTTATCTCTCAACTCTAGTTTTTTTTTTTTTCCCCACAAAAAGTGCTTTCTAACAAACCTTTTTAAAATAGATCTTCTCTTATCTTTTGATGTTAAGTACACAAATAAATCCAATAAGTTTTTGCAAACCTAATCAAATACATCACTCGTGTTACATTCAACAGAGCTCCTATATTTTTATATTTCAAACTCTTTAAGACTCACATTTCCTAATATTTTGGCAACACTTTTTAAAACGTAAAACAACTGTTTGTTTTGGATTTATGGTATTTTTTGTTTCTCACAGACAATTGTTAAAAAAAGAACCAGCAAAAACCAGTCAGTAAGAAGGTGAGTCCTTAGGAAAATGGGTGAATAGATGGTCGGCTGGATGCATCAAAGGGTGGATAGATATGCAAAGGTTAGAAAGGCTGGCTGGTTGGACGCCTGTACAAGAAGGAAGCTGAGTGGAACAATTTATTTTTAGGAATTCAATATTTTTCAAGTCCTAAAACATGAGCAGAAAGAAGAAGGAAAGAAAAAAAATCATTACAGCTTTTTGTTCTGACACTTGGCTGTTCCAGCTGGTGTTTTAAAGGTAGTGTTTAATGTTAATGTTTGTCAGGGTGTCATTAGGAACAGGCCCCGGGCGTTTTGACTTTACCAATCATAAAACTAAAAGCAGCCACGTCTCGTGGAGGTGAGCCAGCTGACTATCTTCAATTCCTGCAGGTTTCACAGCTCACCGAGTCGCCTAATGGGACCAAGCCAGCGTTAACAAATTCCATCTCACCTGGGCTTTTACAGCTATGATAAGTAAAAAAAAAAATATCTGCTGTAGGAAGACAGATCTATTAGTGTATTTAGCCTAAAGTGGTATAGATTCTAAAAGCAGCTTCTGGAAGCTTTATTTTATAGAGTGGTTCAATAAATATATAAGAAATGTAAGAAACTACTTTATATCAACTACCAATTTTCTCAAGTTCAAGGGCCACTATTTGCATCATTTATCACCTGCTACTGCTGAATATGTTATCAATGTATTATTTTTAAAGCAATGCAAATTAAATAAAAACAATGACCGGCATAAAAGGTGCTAAATCAGAATCAATAAAGGTTGATAAATGTACAGCTTACATTCAAAGAGAGTTCCTTTCACACGTTCATTCGTTGTCCTAAACACACAGGTAACTGGGCGTATTTTCACCAAACAATATACAACAGTCTGAATATTGTTAGATTAAATATGATATTTCCCACCCCCACCAGGGGGGTTATGAATATATGATATTTTCACAAACAGCCAACAGCAAAAAAAACCAAAAAAAAACAAAATGCTTGTTTATTTAAAAAAAAAAAAGACCTTTAACAGCCACCAAGCATGGCTCTCCCTGAAATGCTCCCTATAATTTACATGTGCTCAGTGGGGCACTGGAGTTGGACCCAATTACTCAGATTACTGGAAATTAAAAATTGAGAAACACATGGATGCGTGTGCGGTTAAGCACATGTTAACTATGTTGATCACAAAAAACGCCATGCTGAGCAAAACAGAAAATAATGACATGTTCACAGCAGTAGGCATCTCTCTCTGAGACCTCAAACCCTGAAAAACTTTCAAAGATTTTCAAGAGACTGCTGTCTTTCACTTTGCTGATTCCTTTCTTTATAAATAAACTTTTTTATTTTTTCACAAACATATATGGAAATCCAGTAACATGATTTCAAATTCCAGTAACGCTTTAAATTAGACTACCAGGGACCAATGAACAGTGCTGCATAATTTTCCTGTGAATGGCAACCGGCTGGTCATTATGGAGACCACTGATTTTAACTGCTGGTCAGTGTCTTGTTGATGATTTTTTTTCTGAGCGGACATGCATCGTTCTACACTTCATCAATGTTTGTTAAAGCCACAGTGCCCAAATCAGAGGGACAAATCCCCTGTACAACAAAGAGAAGACAAGACAGAGTTGTGAGCTCAGACAGAAGCAGCGGGGATTCAGTGTGAGAACACCAGGAGAGAGAGCTCCATAACCAGGATGATATGGCTAGTCGTGCCCCCCCTCTGGAGCTAAGGAACCACAGCTGTAGATCAGAGGAGCCCACTGGGCAGACAGCGTGCCAGAGCGGAGAGATAATGCAGCGAAAGAGGAGAGCGGAGGAGCACAGTGCTAGATCAGAGAAGCGGCAGGGTAGGGAAAGGCTACAGCTCACCAAGGCTAGCAAAGCTAACGGTGAAGGACTAAAGGAGCATGGTGGAAAGTTTAATAAGTCCCCCGGGGAGAAAGTATGCTGAATGTGGGGCAGAGGCTACTGCTGGCCGGGAGTAAAGGCTGGTTTATACTCAGAAACCAGGTCGTCTGAGTGTGTGTCGCAGCGAACACAAATGTGCCCCGCCCCTTCCGCAGAGACTCTGGTGCACCTCTCCAAAATTTTAGGTGACTGCAGACAGTGCTGCAGATAGGAGACCTGTGATTGGTCAAATCTATATCCACTCTACACTATGCGTTTTTCCTGTTTGGTACCTTACAGGCTCTTTACGTTTTTATGACGAAATGTTTGTGGAAAACGACTTGTGAATTGGGACCAGCTAGAAGTGCGAGGTGTGCGAGAACGCTGGGACCCTTTTTACCACAACTTCACTGAGGGTGTCAGATTACGGCTGTGTTTCGACACAGCGAGTCCCACTGACATCACATCTTCCAACCATGTGCCGCAGCTTCTATAAATCCACAAAGAAAACCTTTTTCCCTCTCTTATGCCAGACCCCGGTATTGATGCAAAGGAAAGACCTGATTTTGCAGCTGGACATCATGTTACATGTGGTGCAATCTCCGGAACTGTAGTCCGTTTTTGCTAAATCCCTCTTCGAAATAGCTCTGAGCTGAAAATCCAGCAAAAGCCTGCCGGTGCGCCCGTTCTGAGACACCTTTCTCCCAGTCCCAAATCAATTTCTTGTATACACTGACACTCAAATACGTGTGTGCGTCATCGTTCTTGTGAAAGGCAGCTTGGTTTATTGCCCAAAGATATTTCTGTGCCGTTTTTTTGTGCGGTCCGTTATCTTGTGGCAGGGTACCTACAACATAAGGCAAGTTAAATTCAAGACTTTTTAAGACTTTTTAATGCCACTTGAAAAAAAAATTTAAGACCAAATTTACAAGAAGCACAAGAAAAACCCGCTTGCGAAAACTTTACCCAAAATTTTGAAACCAATGTTTCAAAATTTAAAAAAAAACTTCCCATACAGGAAGAAAGCTATAAACATAAATGACAGATATATTTTAACAATTGTTCAACTGAATTCACAAACTTTGTTT
>NW_015150485.1:655614-659284 GCF_000732505.1 Cyprinodon variegatus | reverse complement strand
TAAGGCCTTAGTTTTATTTTGAAGAATTCAATGCCTTTTAAGACTTTTTAAGGACCCGCGGGAACCCTGTGTGGTTAATAGCCTGTGGCTACCATCATAGCTCGCTGCTAATATACTAGCGTTAGCCCAATTGCTGTAGCGTATTTATGGCCTCTTGGCTAGCTGTTGCTACCTCTGGATTAACAGTCATCGCTGCTAAGCCACCGGTTGCCGTGGAAACAGAAACATGGCGTTTCCCACATCACCACTCGTTTTCATAAACACTTCAATGCTGTCACATTACATTGTGTTTATTGGTAAAAATCATTGGATTAAGTGAAACTTGACTGATTTGACCATTACTAAAGACAATTGTCCCACATCTGTTTGCTATATATCATTTCTGCTGCTAATCTGATGGACATTCCCACAGTGCATCACAGCTCTACCTCAATATAAGACTACCTCAAGAACTCATTTAAAATATTTTATTTTTTCTTATTCTTTCATGTATTCTGTGTTTATTCCAGTAGCTTATAGTGTTTGCATCGTTTAATAAACATAATAATACTGTGATAGGGATGATTAGGTTCCATAAATAAAGCACCCCTTCTGTTTTAATTATGGTAGTCTGTGATTATCTATACAGCAGGGATCGGTTGTCTAAAAAGAGCAAAAACTTGAATAGACAAAGATAAATATTTTCCTTCTGGTTAATGATGAATAACTCTGCTTGAAATGTAAAACAAAATATTGACATTTACTGATGGTAAAGACATCTTTGATTTTAACAGCGGGTCCAAAACATCCAAGCACAAAGGTTAGCGGTTAATAACACCTGGTAATTGAGTTAATAGTCAGTTATAATCATTTACCTAAAGATCATTACTTGGTTTTACTCTTGATTAGAATAACATATTAAATAATTATAACTTCAGGTTCTAGTTTATATATTCATTATCTGCTTGCCCAACAAGGGTAGAAAAAATATATATAAAAAAAAAGTTCAGCTCGAAAGAAAGAGGCCATGAAAATCAATTAAAAGCTTATCATGCTGATTGACCAAACTCACCTCGACCTTGATAATTCCTGCCAGGAACAGGGCCCCAAAGATAATCAGCAAGGAGCCAATCAGGAACAGGATTGCAGCCACACCAATTGCCTTGTATGGAATCTTTGGGGGATTCTTCTTGAACTAAAATCAATATTTGGTAAACAGAATTAAAGGTTTGCTGAATTTCAGACAGGATGCTGAGCTTATATGCAGCACACTGTATGCCTTTTTTATGCAGTCTATATCTACAAATTATGAGACACAGAGAGAAAGAACCCTTAAAACCATAAGTACCACTGGATCCTATCTGAGTTTTCAATCACTTTTTAAAATACACCAGTGATAACACAGGCCCTTTGGTTTAGTCTCTCACCTGCAGGTCGATGTATCCATCGTCATCAGCAGCTACTCGGGAATACTTGACCTTGTTGTTGGATAATCCACCAGCTAACATGTTGCTTTCAGCTGCTGTCAGCGTGGCATAACAGCTGTTTGGGAAGAGAGATGCAAACCAGTAATTCTATTTACGCACTGGTTTTATATGTTGCATTCATTTGTTTCTGACCAATTCAAGAACCAACCAATCAAAGTATAAATAAAATCTGAATTTGATTCAAGTATCAACATTCACATTTAAACATATTTCTGTCCATCCATCCACTAATCCAACTATCTGCACTGGAACAAATTGAAATCTAGATAATTCTTTTTTTTTTTTTATAAGTGCATTTGTTCTTGGATTGAGGAGGTAAAAGAGACATTTTGCCAATGGAAAAAGACAATTTACACTTAAAATAATAAAACACAATTGCATTGTCTTATTTTGAGTGCATATTATCCAATTATCTTATTTTAAGAGTAAAAAAACTCATTCCATTGGCAAACTATCTCATTAACCTACTCAAATTAAGGGTAAGTACACTTAATTTAAGAAATGTTTACTTATTTCTAGATCATGAGGTTCCCCATCACTCTATGCTTAATTCAGTCCAAACATGCATACATACATACATCCATATGTCCACTCCAATTTCCAACAGGTCATAGTCGTTTTTTTATGCATATTCAAAATTAAAATACCCTCATTGCCATTTTTACCAATAATCTACATGCGAATAAGAGAGTCTGGAACAAGCAGCTCTCAGAGATCCCCTGCAGTTTGCATATCATCATGGAGTTGAAGATGCCATCATACACCTGCTTCTGCAAATCTACCGTCCCTCGGACGAGGCAAAAACAGCACTGTGAGGATCATGTTCTTTGATTTCTCCTTTGCATTTAACAATATTCTGTCTGATTCTCTTTCAGAAACTCCAGAAGACTCAGATGGAGGCATCAACAATCGCCTGGATTTAAAGACTACCTGACAAAAAGACCAGTCTATGAGAAAGAGGCACCACAGGGGACAGTACACTTTAGACTATCAATACATTACAGACTCATGTAATTTGCAGAAATACTTGGATGACTCTGTGGTCAGAGATGGACAAGAAGCTGAGTACAGCGAGCTGGTGATTGGCTTTGTGGTATGGTATGGAAACAAGCATCTGATCTTTAACACGGACAAAAGAAGGAAGATGGTCGTAAATTTAGAATCAGGAACAGACCAAACACTATTAGCATCATGGGAGAAGAAGTGCAGACGGTAGTGGAGCATAAATACCTCAGTGTTCACCTAGCGGCAAACTGGACTGGAAACGCAACTATGAAGTCGTCTGCAAGAAGAGTAAGAGCAGATTGTACTTCTTAAGAAAGCTAAGGTCTCTGTGTTTGCAGCAAGATGCCACATATCTTCTATAAGTCCATTGTGAAGAGTGCAATCTCTTCTGCCACCTTTTGTTGAGGTAACAGCATCAGAGCAAATGGCTTAAAGATGCTTTAAAAGCTGATTTAAAAAAAGTCTGGCTAGAATGTATGTATATAGATAAGGTTCAAGCCTTCTATGGTGGTTAAAAAAAAACTGATTAAAACAGTTTGTCCTTACAGCTGTAACTTCCTCTACTTCAAATAAACACACTTTATCAAAGTTTGGTTCAATACGGTAAATGATTTTTTTCAAGTTAACTACTTCTTTCCTTTTTCATCCCTCTTTTATCATGTGGAAATGTTAAGCACTAACGCAGTGTAAGAGCTATCAGGAGATATCCTCGAGTTATTGAGCTTACATCCTGTTTTAACATGTTAAAAACCCAGACATAAGCTAAACATTATTTTAGGAAGAAAACGAAAAGAAATAGCTGCATCATATCCTGGAAAAGGCCAGTCGAGTAAGGACACCATGAAAGGCACCTATTATTCCGTCTGTTCATTTCCACTGTGTCACTAGCGCATAATTATGTAGAGAGTTGAGGAAAAGTAAAGTTTCAGCTAACTGCCACATTGTTTAATATGCTTACAAGTGTCTACAGAGATGTCTAGCGTTTCTTTTATTCATCGGAGTGAAAGAACAGGGAATAAGTTATTTGATTTTACTCTTAAATGGTTCCATAGCTTCCCCAATGTTTATGTGCAGATAAAGTTGCATATGTATGCTTATTTAGACTCAAATTAGGCTATTTAATCTTATAAATACTGAAAACATCAACATAATGTCAAATGTAAACACTGTGGGAGAAAAAAAAGTGCTGAATGATTCAA
>NW_015150485.1:652835-654824 GCF_000732505.1 Cyprinodon variegatus | reverse complement strand
GGTAAACAAAGAGCTAAGCCAAAAAGCAAAGCTCTCGATTTACCGGTCGATCTACGTTCCTGCTCTCATCTATGGTCATGAGCTTTGGGTCATGACCGAAAGAACGAGATCCCGGATACAAGCGGCTGAAATGAGTTTTCTCCGTAGTGTGTCTGGGCTCTCCCTTAGAGATAGGGTGAGGAGCTCAGTCATCTGGGGAGGACTCAGAGTAGAGCCACTGCTCCTCCACGTCGAAAGGAGCCAGTTGAGGCGGCTCGGACATCTGATTAGGATGCCTCCTAGATGCCTCAATGGTGAGGTGTTCTAGGCACATCCCACCGGGAGGCGGCCCAGGGGGAGACCCAGGACAAGCTGGAGGGACTATGTTTCACAGCTGGCCTGGGAGCACCTTGAGATTCCCCCGGAGGAGCTGTCCCAAGTGGCAGGGGAGAGGGACGTCTGGGCCTCCCTACTGAAGCTGCTACCCCCGTGACCCGACCCCGGATAAGCGAAAGAAGATGGATGGATGGATAATATATAATTTTGTTTTAATTGAGGCATGTGTAACATTCGCAATAATTGTGTCATTCATATCATGTAAATGAGGAAAACCAAGAAATATCAGCCAAAAAAATATCAGCAAGAAATGTTGGGATTGGCCTTGATAATGACTGTTTCTTTTGCACTTCTTCTGCCACTTATATCTGTCCTCTAAACACTATATTTATAAGCAGGCCTGAGCACTTTGAGAACACTCAGGGAGTCTGTAATTCTCTGTTAGATAACCATTAAGGCATCAGTATTCCTTGTGGTTTTGTAAGGCATAAAAAAAAAATCCACACTAAATGTTTAGAACTGTGGCTATCTTTTATCTATTTTCATTTTCTTATGCATTGATATAAGGTTTTAATGTATTTATCCATAGGTGTATTAGCTGTGTTTCACCATCTGTGATGTCACCAGAAGCGAGTTTAAACCGGTTCTTGGAAACACAGTCGAACTCTTGGTCAAATAATCATAACAGTATAAACACAATGTTGTGTAGTAAGTATCGCTAGTTATTTTGGGTTTTATTCATAAATATAGCTTTGAGGGGGAGATAGTAAGAGAAGGATGTAGTTGCACCGTTTAGGATTTTAATAGGAATAATTTGTCGAAAGTGTCGACTCTAATAATAAAGTTTTTTTTTTTTTTCTTATAACGTTAGGACCACCTCCTGATATTTAATCAGGAATATTTTTCAAAATGTCTAACACATTTAAAGCTCTACAAATCCGCCATAATTATAAAAGTATGTGTCTAAATGGTGATTCCCTCAGTACAAAGTTTATCTTATCTTAGTCGTTCGGGTTCACACCGTTTAAGCCCCCTAATTAGCTGCAGCATTAGCCTCCACGAAGTTACGCAGGTTAAAAAAAGCAGAGGATACAAATGGACAAACGCGACTGCTTTCGTTAAAAAAAATGTCCTCGTCTGTTCTTTTACGGACTCTCTTACCTTTATATGAGGTAGATTTAACACTGTTAAACTCGGAATACTCCTCCTCAGTACTGTCCCATCCGCAGTGTTTACATTGAGAGAAAACTTCCTTGTTATTCTATCACTGCGCATGCGCACAATGAGACACACACATATACTTGTTCTGCAATCGTAGTGAGGACCATGTGTTGACATCCATTGATTATCAGTCATTTTCACTCCTTTCTATGCCCTAACGCTAGAACTAACCATTACCAATGCATACCTCACCCTAACTTTAACAAATTGACACTTTAACCCTAAACCTAACCATTAGCAAAATAGCATTTGATGACCGGCAAAATTTCCTCACTTTCCAACAACTGTTCCTCAATTTGATGGTGAAATTGGAAAAATGGTCCTCACTCTGAGGGCTTTACAGGTATACAGACACCATCCCCTTCGTCTGGCAGCAGGTCATGATGGCCCAGTCTTGTGATTTAAAAAGGAAGAAAACAAAATTGAACAATTTCAAATGAAATGTAATTAAAA
>NW_015150485.1:647972-650736 GCF_000732505.1 Cyprinodon variegatus | reverse complement strand
ATAATAATGCCTTGATAATACAAATTACAGTGAAACTTTCAGACTGCCTTCTAATGATAATCTGGAGCTTGATTTAGGAAATATGTAAGCTTAAAAGCTAAAATAGTCAAAGGAAATAGAAAAAAATATTAATAAAACATTTTTATTACAATATAAGGAAATGTTTTGCGTCACCTCGCAAGACTAATACCTAAAACTTGGGAGGAATATGATGAAATACATGTAGCACCTACCTGGGCTATAATATATGTTGGGTTTAAGAATATGTTGTAACACTGCACTCACTCCTTAGAAGAGAATTTGAAAATGTTAAGTGTGCATTCTCACCATCAGGTGAAAACTGATGGTGGCAGCAATATGCTGTGGAGATGCTTTTCTTTTGCAGAAACAGGGAAGCTGTAGTCAATGAGAAGAAGTCCTAATGTATGCTTTCATATAATCCATTATGCACAATTGTACTTGACTGCAATTACATAAAAAAATTATTCCAATCAGGGCAATATACTTCTTTTTTACTTTTATCCAGATATCTGTCTGTGCAGCCAGCCTTTCTTTCAATGTTAAAATCATTTCAGTCACTCAGCCAAACTTGTTTTTATCCTTTCTGTAAAAATTAGCTTTATTTAAACTAATTTTCATCATTTAGCTGTCTGTAATGTAGCTAAATTTGGGCTTTATTCCTTTGAATGCTGAATGTTTCCATGTGAAATTATCTTAAACAAAATTTTGGAATCTTTGATACTAAAAATAACTATATTTTGACAAAGATAGCATGACACTTACCCTATGCAAACCCATTTGTTTTCTAACTAGTCTTACTATGTCAGATTTTACTTGCAAACAAGAGTGTAATCCCCTGTTTGCAGAATTTAATAAAGTCCTGAGGATGGTTAAGATAAATCCCTGCTATTAGCTTGCAGCTTTAAGCAATGTTGCCACTTAATTTTCTTCTTACATCATTCTGTCTTTAGTAAACCCCAGAGTATTTTTAAGTCAATGAAGCCAAAGGACTTACATCAAATCCTGTTTGCCTCATCTCTAAATAGATTTGTTGATGAACTGGATCTATAAAATACTTTATTTCAACAGATTTAATAATACTGTAGAGGCTCTCTTACATCTCCCCAGAGCCATCTCTATCTCATGGAAAGTAGGTTAGAATTGACATAACTTTCTCTGAAAGTTATCTGTCTTTGCAAGGAGAAAAATGCTGTGTAGTGCAGTTAATGAAAGTAAGCGCATGATTAGTTTAACTATAATATGAAAAGCATAACAAGGCTCACTCTACTACTTTCAGACCTAAAACATCTGATACATCTCTGATAGCGGGTCTTAGAAAAAGATGTTAAGACTGGAACAACCTTGTTTCTGGTTGCATAATTAAAAAAAATCTGACTGCAGTGTTGTTGATTAATTCGGCAGTGTTGATTCAACAAATCCACTTGTGATTAACTATTGACTATTTTTTAGTCTCTTAATTAGGTGTCCTAAAGATGCATTACTGAGTTTTCTAATGATACTGACACCTATGGCAAAAACACATAACTGTAGCACTGCTCGTTCTCGTCGCTCGCTCGTTCTTAACAAGATTTCCCTTCCTATTTATTTTTTCACCTTACAATGAGTTGATATTGGTGTGTGAGTCCAGCTTGATGCTGGTTGCTTCTGAGTATCCACAAAATCCATCTTGAATATAACTCTTTGATTGTTTGTTAGGTTGGATCCATTTAACATAGACGTGCTTGACATCACATCTGTAGGGAAGAATGAGAACTTCGGAGCCAAAGTAAATTAAGGAAAATAGACTACAGGCTGATAGATGCATTGGTGCTGAGTTACTAAGGTGTCAATCTATTATTATGAGATGTTGACAGATATCTTAAAAATGCCACTGTAACAGGCAGTGACAGGCCTGAATGAACATTTTTGCTATAACATTGGTAGTCATGAAGTACTTTGAGCAGATAATTATGACCCACATGAAGGACTCAATCAACGTCACTGTGGACCACATCAATCCGCCAACTGGAAGAACTGATCCTCCGCTGATGCTCATTCATAGTCCACACACCCTTTACTCACCCAAAAACCTCTGAAATAATGTGTAACAAACTGATGAGATCATGTTGGATTGGAGAAGGGGCAAAATGCCCTTAACCCCCTGTACCTCAGAGAAGCAGCTGTAAAGGTGGTCTCCAGCTACAGGTATCTGGATGTGCATTTATCCAGTGACTTCACCTGGAGTGCCAAATATTTCTCTCTGGCCAAGAAAGCCCATCAGAATCTTTATTTTCTCAGTAAGCTGGAGAGAGATGGTTTCGGGAGCTCAGTCCTGAGGGACCTTTATCACTGTGTGCTAGAATGCATTCTCTGTGCTGGCATCACTTTGTAGTATGGCAGCGACACTGCTACTGAGGGGAAAGCTCTACAGAGGGTGATTAAGACAGGACAGAATACTGTAGGGAGCAGTCTTCCCTCTATCTTGAAGCTCTACACATAAAGATGTGGTTGGAGGGCACCTATTTTGCACACAGACTAATCCAGCTTCTCCCCTCAGAAAAGTGGGTAACATCCAGAGTGTGACCAGGCTCAGAAGCAGTTTCTACCCTACAGTTGTTTGACTTCTGAACTAAAGCTTTGCTTAATTCAGCTAAATCTATTCCTCTTTCTTCTCTGAATATTTGGTTTATTTAACCGCGACCTGAGTCCAAATTCAGTAACATTCAAATGTGAACTGGTATGACAATGAAAATATAATTGAATC
>NW_015150485.1:627478-647037 GCF_000732505.1 Cyprinodon variegatus | reverse complement strand
ACAACTGTCAGTTCAGGTGTTTTATAAAATATGTGAATCAGGAAATTGTCTATATACCAAACTGAACAATTCTTGTTCTGTACTCTGTACTTTTTCTACTTTTCTCTTATATTTTTTTATTTGAAAATTCAATGTATTACATGGATGCGTAAAAACCTCATTTTATTTCAGTGTTAAATTCTGTTTAAAGTTACAGCTTATAATTAAAAATGTCTCCGGACATCTACTGGTTGGTGATTTTCTTTATTCGCCACTGATGATTTTTATTTGGTTACCCCTGCTTTAGACCTTATCTGAATTTCTCTCTCCAGCTTCTCTTCTTATTATTCTTCACTCCCCTTCAACTGGAGATATCTCAAAGTTTAACAGCTGAAATGTACTCATTCCCTCAAAAACTTAAAACCTAAGTTGCAATTGCTCCTAAAAAAAACTAAGATTACAGTTTGACCTGTCTAAAAAAAAACAGCCCTGGCTTGGATGTTTGTTAAAAACATAAGACTCGCACTGCACTTAATGCTCAAATACATAACAAATTTGACTTTACCCTCAAAGTTGAGTTTTGAAAGTTGTCAAATACTATGTTGTATTTAACAGATCATTTGAAGAGGATGTGTGCATTAATACACAAATGTTATATGTTTGGGAAGCTTCCATATATCAGGGTTGGAGAAAAAAAAAATCTACTAGCTGAAAGAGATGCTGAAATAGATCAACAATTATTGACTGAAAGATTTCTTTCTCGCTCAGCATGAGAGAAGCTTTAAAACTGTAAATACAAACTGCATACAGGATGCTTAGACTGACTCTGTAACCAGGCATATAAATCCAGCCATGAACATTTGAAAGGCTTTTTTGTCTTCATTTATATATTTTTTTTATATCAGGAGTAGAGAGTTATATCCCACAGAAGTCAAATAAACTGCTTTCCCACAGTGTAAGAATAAATCCTTCTTGGATTTGTGTCAGTGTGTTTATAGAAAAATATGAATAATGATAACTCCACCGTTCAAACCAAGCCTCTCAACTGGATCCGACAGAAATTCCTCAGTCTTAACATTCTCAGATTCTCCTCCATCCCAACACAATCCTGGATCATGTGGATGTCAAAACCCAGCTTCCCTGTGGATGTCAAAGCCCTCCGGTTGATTGGAGGTTTGAAGAGGACCCCAATGCAGAGACTGAAGCTGAAGGTGGTTTACTAGCATATTGGATAACAGAAGGGTTGCAAATGAATAAAAAAAAAAACACACAAAAAAAATACCTAGGGACATCAAGAAATATACACACAAGGAGCCAAGAAAAAATGAGGAACCAGCAAACAGTGACTAAACAGGAGATGTATAAATCTGAGACTGAAAAGGAGGTGTATGAATGGGAGACCGAACAAAGACCGGGATAATCAGTAGATTGGGAGCAGGTGTGGACAGAGGAATCAAGAAGGGAGCTAGGAGGAGGAGACTGACACAAGAGGGCGACAGAGGGTAAACAAGAAATACAATGGAGAAGGGAAGACTGGCTTGCCACAGGGCCCTGGTTTGGGGACTGGCCAGCTAAAGGGCCCTGGCTCAGGAACTGGCCCGCTAAGGGGCCCTGGCTCGGGGACTAGCCCGCTTAAGGCGCCCTGGTTGACCCGCTAAGGGGCCCTGGCTCGGGAACTGGCCCGCTTAGGGGGGCTCGGGGACTAGCCCACTGAAGGCGCCCTGGCTGCGGGACTGGCCCACTAAAGGGCCCTGGCTTGGGAACTGGCCCGCTTAGGGGCCCTGGCTCAGGGACTAGCCCGCTGAAGGCGCCCTGGCTCCGGGACTGGCACGCTAAAGGGCCCTGGCTCTGGAACTGGCCCACTAAGGGGCTCTGGTTGGAAACTGGCCCGCTAAGGGACTCTGGCTCTAGAACTTGCCCACTAAGGGGCTATGGCTTGGGAAAGGCTGGCTAGCAGGTAGCTGATGAAGTTAGAAGGAAAGGAGAAAGTCCTAATTTTTCCCCCCAAAAAATTCAAAACGATTCAGATGTTTTAATTTGTGGGGGATCTGATTGTATGATTAGAGATTGTGTGGGGCCAAATGAGTCTTTTAAAGTCCTAAGAGGTGAGGACATCAGGGGGTAATGAAGGTGGCAGCTGAGACCAAAGAGGAAACTGAACTGGCTTGGTGGCGGCATAAGGCTAGCAGCAGGCTGACCCACAGTAGTGGTAGCGACAGGGTCGCACTGATCTTAAGGCAAGGAAGCTGCGGCATCAGACCCACCCTATGGAGAGTGAGTGGTAGCATCACTCATTGTTTTTTCACTCTTAAAATCATGCCTCCTATGAGTGTACTGCATGTGGGTTAGAGCAATCTCTTAAAACATGACATACAGCTTGGGCAGTTTGAAACATAAATCCAGGATGTTATGGTATCTTCCTGACGTCTTACAAAATAAGATCATAAATTGATAATTGCTTTGTTATTCATACAGATTATGTTTTCTGACATCAAAATGTGTATGATCTGAAAAAATAAATGTGAATTTAAAAGGATTTTCAGAGGAAATACACAAGAAAGGTAACCTTTTTTTGTTTAACCCTTTTCTAAAATACATTTTTGCTGCCATGTAATTCCTACCACTTCAGCTAAATAACCAAACATTATGCTTGCAGATTTAAAACCAATGCATTTGGGGGGAAAATGCTGTTTTTGCAAGTTATGTGAAATATTCTGCAGGACTTTTCTTTGATATTGGTTATTTATAATGAACGGTTCTCTGCTTTTGAATAATGTT
This sequence comes from Cyprinodon variegatus, assembly GCF_000732505.1. Classification (NCBI taxonomy): domain Eukaryota; kingdom Metazoa; phylum Chordata; class Actinopteri; order Cyprinodontiformes; family Cyprinodontidae; genus Cyprinodon; species Cyprinodon variegatus. The sequence continues at coordinate 644,280 of NW_015150485.1, read as the reverse complement.
CTGTCAGTGTTAATCAAATCTGTCTGTCTGTGAAAACAACAAAACCTTGAATCTTTTCCAGGTGTTATTAATGCTCTCCCTGTGCCATAATCTGTAGATGACAGATCTTTAAATCATACTGGTATGGAACTTGCAAAATGCTAGTGCTTGTGCAAGGATAAAGTGTTTCATATCCATTAATTGATGTTTAATATCAATCAAAGCCATTGCAGTCTCAAAGGTGAATATAAAGCTAAATCCTAATATAGTGGACCTTTAATCATGTATTGATGGTTTTGGCTGTGTTGAGAGTGCCATGTTGCCCTTTCTGGGCTGTGCACATTGAGGTCGATGGAAGTCTTAATGCTGAGGTTTACCAGAAACCTACACATACAGACCAATACCTTCATTTTGACTCACATCATCCAGCGGAACATCAACTTTCTGTGATCAAAACTCTGAGTTACTGGGCTGACAATATTCCCTTAATTGCAGAGGAAAACAAAAGGAAAAAAAACACATACTAAGAAATCACTTGAAGCATGTGGTTATCCAAACTAGGCATTTGTTAAGTCAGCCAAACAACCCGCAGGAAGAACAACACTGCATGCAACACACAGGAGAAAAGAGATGCAAAAACATTGTAATTCCATAATAGTGAATTTCAGAGAAAATCAGAAGGTTTCTCTTTAAACACAACATAGCGGTGAATTTCAAACCCAACTACACACTCAGACATATACTGCTTCGTCCTTAAGACAGAACAGCCAAACCTAAGCTGAGCATTGTGTTTGAGATCCAGTGCAGTGAAGACTGTAGACCCTCTTATATTGGAGAAACCAGACAACTACATTAATGCATAGTACAGCACAGGAGAGTCAGTAACGCTGGACAAGATTCAGCTGCACACTTGCACCTCAAGAAGAGTAGAAAAGAATTGAAAAATGACAATAAATCATGGCACAATATACCACCAACTCACCCCTATCGATATATAAGAATGGATGATCCTTCTCATCAGGTAAAACCTCCATTGATACAGTGTGTGAGTCTAGCGAGCAGCAGGAGAGATCAAGAAAGAGAGAGATAAAGCAGGGTATGAAATAAGAAAGAAAAGAAAGCAATATTTAGATAATACTAATATTGGCTAAAACTAAACATGTTTTATAAATAGTCCCAGATCTCACAAAAGAAGGCTCCTGTCTAGTTAGAAAGACACATTAAGTCCCAAAGTGCATCAAATGCAAATACTTATATTTAAAAACAATTAGATTCGTTTTTATCGTTTTCCATTGAATGACAGCTCCCTTCCGACCAAAATGGGACATTAAGGCTGACATGGAGGATGGCCCCCTGACTAAAAGTTCTTTTGGGGGAGCCAAAATGGCTGATTCCGCCACTGGCTGAAAGCCATGTCTTGTTTGTGTGTGGCAATCCTACATGCACTGACTCAGCCTGAAGTCTTGCTTTCTGAATCTCCACCATATTTTTAAATGGGTCTCGTTTCACAGTCCACTCCCGGGTGTGGTTATTACTGTCGCTTGTACAGTTTTTTCTAGCACATCTTTTCTTTTACCCTGCTCATCTGTTAACATGCTTGGACACAATAATATGTGAACTGCCAGCATTTTCAGCAATAATTTTTGTGTGTTGTCCTCCTTGTGCAAGGTGTCAATGATTGTCCTTTGGACAACTATTAAGTCAGCAGTCTTCCCTTTGATTGTGTCATCAACAGAACTAGACCATTTAAACAACTTCCTGTGTAAACCTAAAAATTTAAGTGTAAGATATATGGACAATAATTAAGGTAGTTTTTGGTTATTTCAGCACAAAAATGCAGATAAATAAATGCTGCAAGAGTATTGTACAGAGAAAACAGAAGCTTTTATGCAATTGGATTAACTTTAAGTTATGATATCTTATACTGTACCCTAGTTAGGTTACCTTTGATCAGGGATTGAAGCTGCAGTCTGATAAAATAGTTATTGATTGATCCCTTCTTAGAGCAATCATAAAAGTTTGAGGTTTGAAACTTAGCCTTTGCAACAACAAAAAAGTATATGACAAATTTTCCAATCATTAAAAAAACCTAAACAACCAATTTATAGTCTGAAATGTACAAAAATTGTACATTTAGAACAAAACATTCCGAGTTCTGCCAGTGAGTTTCCAACCATTTGTGCAGACACATGCACATTTGTGGCTTGCTGGAGGTCATTTTGCATTTCGCTCTGGCAGTGCTCCTCCTGTTCCTCCTTGCACAAAGGCATTGCTAGCAGTCCTGCAGCTGGGTTGATGCGCTCCTACTGCCTCCTCCACATCTCCTGGTGTGCTGCTCTGCCTCCTGGTAGCACCTCCAGCCTCTACGCTGACAGAGACAGAAAACCATCTTGCCACAGCTCACACAGATTTACCATCCTAGATAACCTACACTGCCTGAGCCACTTGTATGGAATGTAGAGTCCGCCTCATAAGTATGAAAGCACCACCATTATTCAAAAGTGACCAAAACATCAGTCAGAAACAGAAGTGCTCTGTGGTCCCCACCTGCAGAACCACTCCTTTATTCGGTCTGCCTAAAATTTCCAACTATTGTCTATTCCATTTGGACTAGGGAATGTGAAGTTGATTGTTAATCTGTCCTGCTTCCTAATTGATTTCGTAAAACTTTCATGTTATCGAAGTTATACTATGTTCCCTTTATTTATTTTAATAGGAAGTGTAACAAATGAATCTATACAAATTCACTTTTGGAACAGCATTATTGAAAAAGAAAATCACTTTTTTCAAAGGATATTCTAATTATATGTCCAGCATTTGCATCTTTATTTATGTGCACTTTTCAGAGTAAACATTTTTGGCCACAGTTTTTCCTTCCACTCAACTCTATGTTTAGATACAGCTTTATGTGAATAGCCAGCTTCTTTAGTAATTGCCTTTGTTGGTAACCCTGACTGTCTGCTAGATAATTATTTTCTGTGCAGTCTTCCTCTTATTGAATTGTATACATTCATAAGGAGCTGGATTTCCTTATTGCTTGTGCACCTTTCGCAACTTTTGGAATATACTTAAACAAAACCTACTGTTAACAAAAAATATATTTTTGGCTTACCATCATTTTGAATTGTTTCAGTAACTAGCTGATTAACAACTGCACCTTTTTGTCCATTACTCTATAGGACATTCCATAACATTTCTAGTATAAATCTTTTTTATCGCTTTTGTGTGACATCTTAATTCAATTCTGTGTGTTCTATGTTTAACTTGTTGTATTGCATTACCAAGATAAATTTGCTAAAGCATTTGTTTCACCTGAGTTGCACTGTCTCTTTTTGGGGTGGTATTTAATCTTGCTGGTGTTTGGATGCAAAATAAAGACATTTTCCCTCTCTGAAGAAAAATGATGTGGGAGTATGTCTCAGTTTGACTACATGAAAATCCACCGACAACATCAAATAGCCCCCAGATAAAAGGTATTCAAAAAGGTATGACATATGCCTATGGCTTTGTGAAACATTTACCTGATTAGCATGGGTTTTGCTCCTCTAAAGAAGTAAAAGGAACATTTGGTTCCACAGATTAAACTAACTGCCTAAAGGCTGGTGGTACTTGCCTTTTGCTGTGCATAGAGCACATCACCACCTTAACGGAGGTTAGGATGTGCCAAATGCATCAATAATAACTAAAGGAAGATACATAGGCAATTTCTTCTCTCAGGTTATTGTTCAGGCTGATGTATTTACTGCCTCCTCAACAGTCCAAGAACTTTACGATGAGAGTTTTAGCTAAAACTTAGAGCTCAGGCATCCGTGATCGTTTTTACCCCCCTCCCAAACCCACCTGCCATCATTCCTGACCAAGGTGCAGAGATGACACATTTATCTTCAGTGACAGGGATGTCTCATATGTCTGCTGCTCCTGGGTGTATTGATCAACTTATAGATCTTTCTGGTGTGTGGTTTGTTGTTACAACTTTCATTTTTTTCACATTGTCCTCAGACTGAGCTGAACACATGAATTATATTTATTAGATTGAAATTGGTGGAAATGATGGAAAACATTTTTAAGAAGGGAAATATTTTGGTTTAGAAGGGCTGAAAGCTAACTGGCTAACTGGGTGTTTACTACTCTCTACACTGCTAATCAGAATAGGATGGTACACCTGCTAGCCTCTTATTCACCCTCATTCTTCTAAGCTGTTACTTTACCAATTAATATCTGCCTTTCAATTTTTACCTACCAGATCATCTTTTCCATTCCTCTATTAGGATCACTACCATGTCAGTTTTCTCTGCCAACATTCCTGTTTTTCCCTTCTCAGCCTGCTCTCATTGGATTCTTTCAGCTTCAGACCCTGGTCATGTTCTGGACAGTTTCTACCTGCCACCAGTTTGATCTACCTGCTTCAGCCCTTTCAGTCATTGGCCCAATCCCAAACCGCCCCCTATGCACTAAACCTTGACTATAGAGCAGGCATCCCCAAAGTCTGTCCTCAAGGGCCGCTGTCCTGCAGGTTTTAGAGGTTTCCCTGCTCCAGCACAGTTGATTTACATTGATAGTTGATTAACAGGCTTTTGTTGAACTGCAATCATCAGAATCAGCTGTGCTAAAGCAGAGAAACCTCTAAAACCTGCAGGACAGCAGCCCTCGAGGACCGACTTTGGGGATGCCTGCTATAGAGTGTCACTCTGAAAAGTCACACTTGCAGCTGTGGTGGGCATCTTGTTTGAGGGTGGAGGGTATAAACGAGAATGGGACAGCCTCTTCTTTCCATTGTAAAGAAATCAACCGTTGCTAGGGCAACACAAATACACCACATATGCATTGCTGTGGCTTTGAGATGCAGTTTGACATGATATCAAACATTTGTTCCTTTCTAGAAGATAATACTTACAGAGTAAAAAAAAAATCTATTTTAAATAGGGCTTTTTAATGGCATAATTTTTCTTCTTCCGAACCTCTGATTTTCTGTGACAGGTGTGACAAAGATGCAGCTACATTTAGATGCAGATGTTTTCTCCGCTATTAGGCTGCCGTTGCACGGCCGTTGCATACAAGGCTGTGTCGAAACGTCCGCCCTAACCCCTTAATCCCTTAGTCACTAGAGTGGGGACTATACAGTGGACTTTATAGTCAACTCAGTTAAGAAAGATAATCACTACTTTTTGCTCTCCGTTGATCATGTAACTCCGCCTCCCTTTATAGTGCCTCTGACATTTTTGTTATTTGTCAACACCACAACATATACCATGATGCTTTGCAAGGAGAGCTCTCTCAAAGCAATCTGAGATATATCTACTCATCCAGTGACAATGGAAAATACTTAGTTTTCAAGGTGCATAGTGTTAAATATCAAGTCCACTCGATTCATACTCTATATCAGAGGTCTTCAACAGGGGGTCCGCAACCCCTAGGGGTAGGCTGAGGTACTGAATGAGGGTTGTGAAAGTTTTAATGGATAAGACCTTTTGTTTTATATTCCCCCTTGCAATTTTTTCCACTCATTGAAATGTCTTTAAATCCACCATAACATGAATTCATCACACTGTCGTAAACAGAAAAATGGAGGCAGAAGATGTCTTTCAGTCATCAATGCACATATTCAGTGACACACAGGAGCTCTTATCAGCTGGGCACCGTTTCATTCACAACACCTGTCCCATCAATGAGGAATCCGAATCAGAAATACTTTAATAATCCCAGGGCGAAATTACTTTCGTTACATGACATACAATACAATATATATATATATAATTACATGTAGGCGGTCCCCGCTCCATCTCGCCATCAGTTTGAGGGTCCTTGGCCTGGGAAACATTGAATACCCCTACTCTAGATGTCCAGACACTCATCTTAAATGAAGTAATTACTAGTGCCCTATTTAGTGACTTGGGTTTTGGACGGCCCTTAATATGGCACAGCCTCCATAGAAATATATATATGCAGGGTTCGGAGCCGGCAATTGCCTGCCATCTCAGGCCTGCAATCAGGCATTTCAGCCTTTCAACAGCAGGATCCACATTCATCTGCCAGCTTAAGCCTGCTACGTCTCTGTTTGTCACCCAGTTTTTTGCACATTCTTTGCTCAGAATTCTACCATTCTGCCTGTCAATATTCCAGAACATTCATTGCAAATGTCTAAAACTTATGGAACTTGTGTCTGTTAGGGACTTATAATTAAAACATTATTGGGGAATAAAGCTTAATCCTTCTAGATTCCTTTTGGAGTTTGCTTTAGGTCACTTTACAGAGCCTTCGCTCCTATTGTCAATTGATGTAGCAAAAATATGATAATCTGCTTGTTATGAAGACACAAGAGCTCAGCATAGTAGATACTAAATTGATCATGATCTTCTTCTACCAAATAGATCTATTCTTTGATACAAGAGGAATAAATCCAAATGTTGTAACGTTGTAGTTAAAATGGTGGAAGGTGACGTTAAATTTCAATGTCTACAAAGCTGCATCTGAATGAACCGCAAGAATTATGTACAGTAGTCCTTTGAAAGGACGATGCTAAAGTTTATGGTCATAATTGCATGTTTGGAGAAAATCAAACCAGTTGTAAAGACAAACGGGGCACAAATTGGTATGAGAAAGCGATAAGTCAAAGTGAATTTAAACGATTATTGCTGCCAGAGGTATTACTGAAAACCTATTAAACCATGGAAGGTGTTTTATTTTTCCCATGTCAGTCAGTATAGTCATTATGAGACATTAAATAGATGATTATGAATGAATGATGGTACAGTAGGGTGAAGCTCTAATATCAAAAGAAAGAAAAAGCTAAGTGAAAAAAAATAAACATTGACTGCTTGCTGTAAATCCCCACAGTCACTGGACTCTCCTCACTTTTACTTCAAAAAAGACTTGAGCTGAAAACAAAAACACTCCATATCATGGGAACATGGCTTCAGTGTATCAAGCTTGTCTGCATTTGGATCTTTGAGGTGTGAACAAGGAAAGAGGTACAACAGCTTTTTTTTTTTTTGTTTTTCTGAAAATCACCGCTGAACAGCCTTTTATTTTCCTCGGGTCATGAACTCCTGTTAGACGCTGTTTTAGAAATGACAACCTGACAGCGTTTCTGTGGCTTGAAGAATGGCTCAGTGTTTGAAATGCATCTACAGCAATACTGCAGTCAATGAAACGTTTCTCCCCTTTTCTATGTATTTCGCAACAACACTACACTTGCAACTATCAACTGTTTTCAACCTACAGACATGCCAATTTTGTGGCAGTTTCTGCACATTCTTTGCTCAGTCTGTGCTAACTCTCAAGAAACAAATATCAGAACTGCTTAAAGGTCAGATTCCTTGCCTTCCTGGCGGATAGGCATCTTGAAGAGACATTATTGCACCACAATTCTCACTGCATCCTCTCATAACTGATGTTGTCTCATTTTGGCTGACTGCGGGCATTAAACCGATTACAATTTGGCAGTCCTGCTCTCTCTCCGCTTTGTCTGCCAGGGGAAGAAAAAACACTTCCAGCTCCAGCCCCCATTTGGCAGAGAGAAATATGTTTCGTTGTTATCAGCTTCAGCTGGTTAAGTACTGAATTATTCATAGGTGAGTAAAGGCTTGCTTTAGTGAGATTAGTGCACCTAATTGTTCCACAAGTTTGTTTTGCCTGAATGCAGCAGAACACCACCATCCTGAAGGATTTTGTTAATGAGAAAAAGAGACAATGGGACTTCAGACTTTTCTAAACTTTTATGAAACTTTTACTATCATGATAATTAGTTCTCATAACAAGTTATTTGCATTTGATACTGAAAAAGGTCTGCTGATGATCAACAATCTGACTTCACCTATCATGTTTTTTTGCCACAACTTGGCAAAATTACAATAATCCCTTAGTTTGCTGTACATATACATATACCATTGCTGAAACTAATGATTATTTTGCAAATTGATTAAACTGTTGATTATTTTTTAATTTAATTGATTAATAATGCGATAGCCAAAGGTTTCTTTAAGATTTTTTATAAAATAAAACCAGATGAAACTAAAGCTTTTCCCCTATTTGAGTTCTGGTTAGAGTATATTGAAAAACTTTTTCAAAAAAAATCCCACTTTATACGTTTTTCTACCACAATTTTCCCTTATGCTTAATTTTTCCTTTGATTTGACGTCTGAACTGCCTTTTTTTATATTTTATATTTCCCATAGCTCACACTCCTCATGGAATGTGTCATAACTGCCTGCTGAGTAACTAGTAAAACAGTAGCCCTTTCCAGTGCTGAATATAACATATGCATACTTTAGAAATATAATTTCTTTATAATCTTAATATTCTTAATATAAGAGAAACTAGCTTCCCTACTTTGGGTGTGTATCTTTTGGTACCAAACTTCTTCTTCCAATCAACTCTTTAATTACAAAAGGCATTTTTAGCAATAAACTTCCATACCTTTAAGTGACTCTTATGAGAAGCTCTCAAGTTAACAATCTTCCCCTTGATTGTAAAAGCTGTGACAATTGAGTTTGCATTGTTCTTATTCATCATTTTCCCCTTAAAGTAATTCATAATTCATAAATAGTTTAAACTTTAATTGATGTAACACTAGTACTGTTTCATGGCTTAATATGAAAAATCATGGGTTTGTTTATGCATTACTTTTTAAAGTAAACCCAATAGAATCATCACTTATTTTGATTTGTCCCTCTATTTGTCAGGTGTGCTGGAAGGTAGTTGAGGACCTAAACCCTAGTGATGAGTTCCTACTGATTTAGTTATTTAGATAGCAGCAGAAACAGAAATCCAGGAACAATAAACAATAAATCAAAACTAGGAGCTGCCAGAGAGAAAAATACATGAGGATCACAGCAATAAAGAGAAACCAGCAGAGAGGAACTGCACAGGAAGAGTATATATTAGAGACAGAACAAAGACTGGGTTAATCAGCTGATATGGAGCAGGTGTGGATAGAAGGAACTAGAAGGGAGCTAGGGGAAAGGAAACTTGCACAAGAGGGCAACAGAGAGCAATACAAAAAACACAACACTGCTCAAATTATAACTACAAATCAACTAAAATGTTGCCAATTGGAAAAAAAAACAATGACCAAGAAAACATAGAATAACATAAATAAAAATGTAAATTAAAAACTCCAAAATAAACTTAAACAGAACCAAAAAGTCCACAAAGGGCAGGATCATGACACTTTTAAAATATTTTACTTTGCAAACCATTTATTTATATAGATAGGTTTATACATTTATTAATCGCTATATTCCTGTTTCTTTCTTAAGATTGTGTGGTTCGGTTTAACTTATTATCTGGGATGATGTAGAATGATGATGAAGTTCAGTGTATCAGTGTGTCAGTCCTGATAAAAGCCATAAAATAAAACAGCCGGGGACTGAAGAAGAAAATTGGCAAGAAAATAGTCAATATAATTTTTCCTCTAAAAAAAAAAGATAGAAAATTGAAGATGTCTGTGAATGTCTCACCAAAATGCTCAAAATGTCAACCAAGGCTATTTCCTGACCAGCTCCCTTTATATTTTTTCTACCTCACATTGCTATTGTTTGATACACTGTATTAAAATATTTTTATTGTTATTTTTCCTAAATTCCAAGCCATAATCTACAGTAAATTGCCATGTGTACTATGATACTTTTCATAACCTTTCTTTTTAGTGATATTTTCTCACCTGTAAATGGTAGCAGACAGGTTTATGAAGAAAAAGTACATTTACCGACCTCCAGACAATACAAAAGATGAAGCCTTACTCCAATGATCAATAGGTGACAGTTAGGACAAACTGTGTAGAGGCAGCCTTTCAATCACAGCCACCACAGACGTACCCACCCACGCTAAAGGGCAATTTAGAAACAGGAGTTAACCAAACATTTATTCTATCACAAGGCCACTACGGACATGCACATCTTTGCAAAACCACATATCTGTTCATAACCAAGACCCCATAAGGGAAAATGTAGTAGCAACTGAAAACTTATAATTGCTTGAAGCAAACATGCAAACTCCATCTAATAAGACTCCTGTCACCGTGAGTCAACCGCCTTAACCACAATCCAGTGCAAATATTTTTTACAAAATTTATGTGAAGTCAAAATTAACTTAAATTTTAGCTTTGTGTTGCGATTACACTTGTGCTTAAAGTTTACATACATTCATTCCCATTATAAAAAAATAATGAATTCACACTAGCATTCAAATAAACTATAAAAAGTAATAACCTAAATGTACTCAATTCTAATTTAGCAAAATAAAATATTAATTTAGAATTTTTCTTTAAAAAAACAACAAAAAAATAATCTGTCCCAGTGAAATTAAAGTAAGTTGCTCATCAAGAGGGAACCAGCATACCTGTCAACAGGTGCAGAAGCCAGACTGAAAATTTCCTGAACATTACAGAAAACACCTGATTTCATTGCCTTAAAGTGTTAATCAACAAAATTTGAGTTCATAAGCTCCACCATATATATACTGCAGAGACAGGCATGACCCTGATGGAACAAGTGGAAGAAGATGGATGCATGAATATGCCTATTAAATAAAGTTTTCATCAAATATAAATCCCAAATATATAGAAGTAAACAGCAATGCAATCCGAAGGCTATTTCTCTTTTATATTTCATAGACATGCTAAGTATGCCTTCGGTAAGGTTAAAGGAAAAAAAAATTCTCTGTGTCAGTATTAGACATGTAGGTAATCTTAAAAGAAAAAAACTATATCTTATTTTCGCTGTTCCCACATCTTGCCCAATAATGCAAACTGAGGGACATTCAGTGGTCCAAAATTTTTAATCCTCTTTTGGAACCAGTTTCCTTTTCATAAGATTTTATTAAGAACAAAACAGCAGAAACGGAGAATAAATAAGTAAAAAAGATATGAAATGTTTTATCCCATCACCCTGTTTAGATGGATTGACCGTGCCTCACATCGTATTAGGGTGTAATAAGCGTCTTTATTGTTATTTCTATTTCACAGAATAAGATATTATTGCTTATCTTGCATATTATGTCCTTTTGTAAGCAGCGATGAAAATGGTCACATTTAAGGAAGATTTCTTCCAGAACATGACCTAAAAATTGGTTTCAGAATATTTGTGAATGTTATCAAATGAATAAACGAGAATTGCACATGTTTACACACATTAAATGCACATCTGGCAGAGATTGTAAAACCAACAGGGAGGGAATGAGTAAACAACCACAGCCGATGCAGCTGCGTCAAATGTCTTATTTAATGTAGATTTAGAATTATGGTTCAGAGATAAGAATGCTGCATCTCATTATAAATCCTCCTCTCTTGCTGTGTATCATTTCATTATCTCAGCTTTGCTGCAGGTAAAAACATTGCAAGAAGAGAGGAGTCAAGGAGATGAAAATAGGATGTGCAAACTGTGAAATGAGGAGAGGGTTCTGTTTGTCTTGTTTTACTTTGTCTATGTGCTTTTCCACCCACACGACTGATTGTTTTTGCCTTAGTCTCTTTAGACCAGCCTCCCTATATATTTAAAGCCCATTTAATTTAGCCTTGCTTCAATTTAAAATTCACTTCCATTCCATCCCCAGTTAATTCTTTGTTTCTCCACACAGTTTGTAAGACATGTTCCTTATACCTAATTTAGTTTAATAAAATTGCTTATTTTTGTCTGTGCTGATCCTGGTTCAGGGTAACTTCGGATTTTTCTTTCTTTCTTTTTTTTTTTTTTTTCCCAACCTCTTAGGATCTCAGCTTTAAGAAACTGCAGTTACACTCATAATCATAGAGTTGCTGCTGCCAGGGTCACTATGTTTTTTTTTTTTACGTAAGTAATGAGGTGTACACTTCAGATTTGAATTAAAGATTTCCTTAAAACTCAGACCCACGCAGGGCCATACAAAAGCAACTTTCAGCTTTAAAAATGTTCAGACATTTATGTCACACTGTTTCAAGGCCTGGGTCAGTATTAGAGGTGTAAAGCATCTTGCAAAATCATGTTTTTTTTATATAAACTATTCAGTGTTCATAAAGTGCTAATCTCATGTTATCCAATAAAGCAAACTATAAGTAAAATAGAAAAATGAATACTGACTACAGGTCTAGTTACCCCCATATTAAAAGAAAATAATCCAAACAGATGAGCTTAGAATAAATTTATGTAAAATAACATGGAAAGAAAAATGAAATATGAGAAGTAACAACAACAAAAAATATGTTTTTGAAAATGAAACTGTTTTTTTAAAAAGCCTTCTTTTGGATTGAAAACTTCCAGACATGGAAACTTCTAGTATAGAGGGAGTGGTTTTGGCCATTTCTTTTCGCATAACAATAGCTTTAGAGGGGCTGCACGGTGCGGGAGCTTGTAGCACTATTGCTTTGTAGCAAGCAGGTTCTGGGTTCGATTCCTGACCTTGGAGTCTTTCTGCATTGAGTCAGTGAGCCCCAGGGCAGCTGTGGCTACAATGTAGCTTGCCACCATCAGTGTGTGAGTGTGTGTGTGAATGGGTGAATGAATGTAGTGTAAAGCGCTTTGGTCAGGTCTCTTGGCTTGAATAAAGGCGCTATATAAGTACATGCCATTTACCATTTACCATTGAGTTTGCATGTTCTACTCTGTGCACACATGAGTTCTCTCTGGGTACTGGTTTCCTCCCACAGCCAAAAAACATGACTGTTAGGTTAATTGGGTTCACTAAATTGTCCTTAAGCCGGTGTTCTGTCAGCTCAGCATACCGCATCAGGCCAGCATACTGCATCAGTCCAGAATACCCTTAGTAATATGCATTACAAAGAGTATTCTCTGTCTCTGTTTTATTTCCCGATTTAGTCAGGTTTTTGTTTTATGCATACCTGTATGCATAAAACCTGTAACCACTGTAACCTGTAAGCGCTAATATTGCACAATTTTTTGCCCTTTTTGGGCCGATTCTCAAGTCATGTGAGAATTTTTTGATCGGGCCGACTTTCAGAATGTTAGTGCATGGTGTAGTATACAGGGGGTAATGAGGGGCGATAAGCCTCTCACGACCACCTCCCGATCAGGAATCGTGAGGTCGGGAGGAATTCAAAATTGTTTGAAATTCAGACAGCCATTGTAAGGTGTTAATGGGTAAATCATTCTTTATGTAAATTGACAGACTGTAGCAACCACGTTTGCTCAGCCATGTCTTTGTCCAAATACGTCGTCGCCTTTTATTTTTAGGGCTTTCAGCACACAAAATTGCACAAATAGCCAAGGCAGTGTATTTCACTCTATTGAGGTTCATATTCCTCTTCTACTCACATGGCCCCCGGATAGACGAGTCCGTGTAGCACCACCTCACTGCACAACTGAGTCCGACATGGTTTTTAGACGTGCAGTGTGAGCAGGTAGATCCCATCAGAGCATCGGGCTGCACAGTGTCAGAACATACATTGTGAGCTGTAAACATTTAAACCCTGCGGTTTCGTTGTACAGTGTACTGTAAGCTGCAGCTGCGTGCAACGATTGAAAAAATTGTCCAGTGTATGCCCGGCTTTAGGTGTGAGTTTCTGTGTGCATGGTTGCGTGACTCTGTGTTGCCCTGCGACATACTGGTTACTTGTCCAGGGAGTACCCCGCCTCTCGCCCATTGACTGCCAGAGACAGGCCCCACTGTGACCCCGATGGAATAAGCAGGGGATGGTTGGTAAACTTTCCATTTCTTTCTAAATTTCAACTACTTAATTTATTGGAAAGCTAAGAAAAAATAAATTAACTAGTTTTATGAAGTGTGAGGAGGGTTGGCGGTGGTGGTGCTTAGAGCACTGCGGTTTTTCTCTGAGAAGGTTGCAAGTACCCGGATTGATCCCTACAGCCTCCACTCTGGGTTCCTGAGTAAAACCCTTAACCTCTCACTGCTCCCCAGGCACTATACAACGGCAGCCCTCTGCTCCCCAAGGGGATGGGTTAAATGCGGAGAGGGAATTTCCCTATTGTGGGACAATAAAAGGATTTGCATTTATTTTACATTTAAGTCTATAAGAAAATACTGCAAACCTACTCCGTTGGGTAAGCTGTTCTCTGATTTATGTTCCATGCTCTTTCTCCTTCATACATGGTTGTCTAGGAGGCATTCATAGAACTAAGTTTCAGTCTCCTCTGATGGTCAGACTACAATTGAATATATCTTCAAGCTTCAGCTTAATTTTTTTAAAGCAGTAGATTCCTTAGATTAACTGTTAAAAGGTTCAGAAATACACCTGGAACCAGCATTTACCGGACATGTTTGTTGTTCCATTGATATGGGCCTGTATTTACCTATTATTCAAAGTTATTGAGGCTTAAACAAATAATTGATAACTGCAGTTAACACAACCAACTACCACTATCGATTCATAACTGAGGTTTGAGTTCTTCTTAAATGATACCAGTGCACATGGTGCTCACTGATACTCTGTCACCACAGCTATAGCGTTTCATCCAGGACCTTAATGAGGTGTCACCATGGGGTGAACCACAGTGATATTGCTACAGAGCTCTCTGTAATTTTTAATCGGGAGCTTAATGTGTTTTTTTATTATCCCCAATCTTTCTCCCATTTGCATTCTCACTGATTTATTACGCTTTTTCAATGCTACTTTGGGGTTTTCATTTTTTAAATTAAACATGCAGACGCTGACGCTACTTCATCAAGTGTTTGAATGCAAAAGTGGTTACAAGTCAAAGATAATCTGTTAGTTGTTTTATATTCTGCTAATTTATCCTTTCATGGGCACTGCGATGCTAAGATATTACCTAAAGTCCCAGACAAGGAGATTTTCCTTAATATTTCAAACTGAGATGATTGGCTGCTCCATCATATCTCACTAGGAGGTTTTGCATCAACTTATCTTGTCAAATTATATACTTAGAATATTACATAAACTATATAAATCAATATGACATAATTTGCTTGACTTTTAATCAGTTTTTTTTGTCGGGGTTTATAAGTATTTCTGTAGTTGTTGAATTGGAGCATATTTGTTTGGTCAAGACAAAAAGCTTCCCTAAGTCTACAGCACAGTGAAAACATTACGCCCACATCAATAGTGATGCTAATTTTTACCAGAAACATCTTACAATGTTAAAACTTGGACTTAAATGTCTTCTCTAATGACCAATAATCTGAGCAGTGTTTTTTTCATCATTTTTCACTTTTCATTCAACACAATTGAACAAAATGTGTGAATTAATCTGAGAATAATTGCAGCTGCTTTGTGATTAACTCAGATTTGTGCAAAAATATTGAACTAAAACGATCAGCAGCGTTAGAATTTACTTTGATTCACACTATTACTCTAAGGTCCCACCTGACCTTTTTTTTTCCCTGAGGCTCTGAATGAGATGATTTGCTTATTTATCCTTTTCCAGTAATCATGATCTTTTTGCTTATCATTGTAAATTATATTTTGTCACAATCGATGGAATTTACAAAATCTTCTGTACTGAAAAGATTATCAGTTTTAATTAAGATGATCCCTAAACTATTTTATTTCCTAAAAACCCCCATTAGTCGGAGCACAGACTGGCCTCATTACACCTCATTATGGTAACCTTAATTACCAGAACCATCTATAACTACAGTAGGGCAATTCTGTTGTTAAATATGCTTAAATAAACTAGAAGAAGACACAAAACAAGAACAGAATGGCTCCCTTGGTGGTTATTTGCTTATGATAGTGCAAGGATGCAAACAGCCTCTCACACCTCAGTTATCACAGCATTTGAGCGCCTTGGTGGGAGGCGGAGTCAAAGACGATCAGGTTGGTGGTCCACTCTGATTGTATTTTCCATCAGAGGAGGCAAGAGGACTGACTGCAGAAAGGAGGAAAGCACTTCACTGCGTTCTCCGTGTTGTCTGTAGCTGCCTCAATGACGAATGACTGCTCTCAGAGAAAATTAGCTGAATTCTCCTCTGGGCTCACACTCATATGTTGGCCACTCTAAAGCAAAGGTAAGACTTTTTCCTGTTTTTTGTGCTTCCATTCAACAGCTTCCTCCTCTACTAATCAGCCAGGCTGTCAGATTCTCATACTGCATTTCTATAAAGATTTTTATTTTTTTATTTTGTCCCCTATAAATGTTTTAACTGGCTTTTTTTAAGGTAGCAATATTAAATCAAATTGATATTAATAACCTTTTGCTCGACATTACAAGCATATTTTGAAAAGATCAGTAATCTATTTTACTCTTACTCTTTTAATCTTTCTAATCCATTGCTGGAAAACTCCACCCCTTCAACAGGTAGTCTGGATTTAAAATACAAATCAAGCTGGAGTCTGAAATATGGATTATAATTCCTTAACAAACCTAAAAAAAAAAAAAAGATAAATAATTTAGATTTAGCAGCAGTGAGAGTTGGGATAGATTCCCCAGTGAGACACACAAACAAAACCTTCCTGGGTGGATTAAAGCAGTCAGATGCATTCTATCAGTGGCATGGCCTAATGCTTAAGGCAACATAATCAAGGATGTCATGCAGGTATTGAATTATGAACTTCAGGCAGTGACTCATCCCTGAGGAGAATGGCCAACATTTTAGGAAATGGACTTCCTATGTTGTAATCCATCATGTGAGTGCTCTCTGGGGACTGGGCACCAACTGTTAACATTAGAGTGTTTATAGACACAGAAAAGCATCTGAACTGGCTCTTCAGATCTGGCATGAGTAGTGCAGGCTTAAGTGGTGTGATGTGACTTAGGTCATGCAAATGTTTGAAAACTTGGTTTAAGCTGCTGCTGTGTGGAGGTATTTGAAGTTTTATCGTAAAACATCTCTCCCTTAGCTGTAAAATTATTAGGCCCGAGCAGCGACAGCGCTGCTGCGAGAGCCTATTGTATCTGTAGTGTTTATTATTATTA